>NW_009647222.1:5649364-5690192 GCF_000708025.1 Charadrius vociferus
AAGGCCGGGGCTCGGCCCTTGGGCTGCCGGAGGAGGGTCTCCGGCTCCATGGCGTTGGGGGTGTCAGGGCCTGCACGGGCCTCGTGTCACTGCGTATGGGCGTTGGGGGCGGCCGGCCGTACGGGGGGCGAAACCGGCCTGCTCGGCTGTACGGATCGCTCAGGTACAGATAAGTGTTATACTTAAAGGCATAAATGCTTTCAGGGTCTACTTATGAACTTCTGTAGAAACAGTTCATTAGATTTATATGGCAATTGCATAAGTATTCTCATACAGTAATTACGTATTGTGTCCTACCCTCCCCTCGCTCTGGCGGGGGGGTTGGACTAGATGATCTCCAGAGGTCCCTTCCAACCCTGACCATTCCGTGATTCTGTGAAATATTTTGTCCCTCTTAAAAAAAAAAACAAAACAAACAAACAAACAGAACAACAGAACAAAACCCAAACAAAAAACAGCGCCAGGGAAGAAATAACAACGTTTATCTGTCTAGAAATATTGCTCAAGAGGTTAAAACTATCATGCAAATAACATTATAAGGGTTTGCAACTGCTTCATAAAAAGAGGATTAAAACTCTGTAACCTGAGCAAGCTGGTGTTCTGTATGCTGGTCAAGAGGTTGGAAACTTGAGGGAGGGCTGCGTGCGTTATTCCTCATAACCATAAACAATTGTACTGCAATTAAGGTGAAGGCTGCTGTGATGTGCTCCTTTTTTATAAAAATATTGCTCTGTTTTTATTGGGTCTGTGTTTAGGGCTGTACACCTGTGGAGATTGTCAATCTCTTCAGCTTTTCGTGCGCTCAAGCTCTAAAAATGAAGTCATTTGTTTCTTGGTTTCAAGGTTTTTGGTGTTTTTAAAGTAACAGTAAGTGGAGGTAATTATGTACCTATAATGTGGAATGATATTAGTTCAATGGAAGAGCATTTTATCTGTTAAAACTACAAAGCAGTATAAAGAGTGTGTTTCAGATGCATCTATCGTTTGGTGTTAAAGTGGTATTATTTCATTTCTGACATATTGTATAAACTGCATGCAGACTAAATTACAAAAAATATTGATACTGTTCTCCATCTTTATGGAATTGGTTTGTTTCTACAGCTTATTAGTTTGAGGGTTTTTTCCTTTTGTTCATGGTTAATGTGGGCTCTGGTACTACGGACACTGAAATGCTATATTGATATAAGTAATGCCTTAAAAGTTGATTAAATTGTTCACATAATTAAGGCTTTTGTGTATCCTTATTTGCTTGCAAGAATAAGATTTGGGTCAATATTTAATATTCCCAGAGACTTTGTTTTCCTGGAAGTAATTTAAAATTGCATCTAATTGCAATGATCCTCTGTTTCACAATGCAGTTATTTCCAATATATATTGGATGTGTATAGTCTTTAAGATTGCTAGAAAAGGGACCGAAATTTATTATTTTCTTGAGAATGCTTTGTGCTGTATTAATGCCACAGAGTTTGGGCTTTATTTTCTTCCAAAGCTCACAAAGAGTGCCACTTACTGCTCTAATTCACACCTCTTTTCTTATGCTCTTTCCTTTCCCTTGCCATTATTTTTTTTCATGGAAAATCCAAATCAGATTGTTATGTGGTGACAGAAGCTTGCTGCTTTTTCTCATCTCTTAGTACTGCAGGAAGCTCAGTTAGCAGTGAGTATTAGTGGTCTTCTAGCATATGTTTTAATTCACCAAGTCCATTAAATGTGGCACTGTGTGTTCTAGAAGGATTTCTGTGTTGTACATCCATAGCTGACGGCATGCTTTAAATAAAAGAGGAAGATTGAACACAGTTTTTCTCAGTCCTGGTTTTGAGCAAGTACAATTCTGTGGAGCATAGTGGCAATAAACAACTTGTCCATCATATTGCATTTTGGATATGCATTATATGATGCCTTGTAGTTCAGACTTCTCTGAGGAGACGACTTGCCTTGTCTGAGGATAATCATTGCATCAGGTCTGTCTCAAAAAATTCACATAGCATTAGTTACTTTTTGAGTGCATCTTGAAATATTCTGACAAAATGTTTTAAAAGCTGATTTTTCCTTAAAAGCCTGAGTTAGATTTATTTTCTCAGTCACATAATGTTGCATTATTTAGATAATTTCTGCCTCCTATGCTTATATTGCAACATTTCTTTCTGGGTTGTGATGACTTACACATTTCCATGTGCATGGATAAACCTAATATTCTATCTATATATCTATTCTATTAAATTTCTAATTTTAGTATTTCAAAAGGTAAAGAAATGCAATAACCTTAATAATACTGAACAAAAGTTTTAAATAACTGTTATATCCTAATAAGAGAGCAGGGCTAAGCATTTGAGCATGTGTAAGTAATGCAAAGTACATGATGTCAGCCTTAAAATTCTAGGTTATAGTGTACATCTGATGATGATTACATAGAATCATCAAATGGTTTGAGTTGGAAGGGACCTTGAAGATCATCTAGTTCCAAGCCCCTGCTCCATGTTCCACCATCTTCCCAGCAGATCAGGTTGCTCAAAGCCCCATCCAGCCTGGCCTTGAACAATTCCAGGGATGGGGCATCCACAACTTCTCTGTGCAACCTGTTCCAGTGTCTCACCACCCTCACAGGAAAGAATTTCTTCCTAATATCTAATTTAAATCCACCCTCTTTCAGTTAAAATCTGTTAGCCCTTATCCTGTCACTATAGGCCTTTGTAAAAAGTGTCCCTCCATCTTTCTTTTAAGGCCCCTTTATGTACTTAAAGGCCACAATAAGGTCTCCCTGGAGTCTTCTCTTCTCCAGGCTGAACAGCCCCAGCTCTCTCAGCCTGTCCTCATAGGAGAGGTGCTCCAGCCCTCTGGCCATTGATTGTGGCCCTACTCTGGACCTGCTCTAACAGGTCCGTGTCTTTCCTGTGCTGGGGGCTCCAGAGCTGGACACAGTACTCCAGGTGGAATCCCCTGACCTGCTGCCTACACTTCTTTTTATTCAGCCCAGGATACAGTTGGCTTTCTGGGCTGCAAGCACGTGTTGACAGCCCTTCTCTAATTTTTCATCAACTGGTATCCTCAAGTCCTTCTCTGCAAGGCTGTTCTTAATCCATTCATCCCCCAGTCTGTACTGATAATGTTGATTACCCCAACCAGGTGCAGGACTTTGCACTTGGCCTTGTTAAACTTCATGAGGTTCACATGGGCCTACTTCTCAAGCCTGCCACGGTCCCTCTGGAGGCATCTCTTCCCTCTGACTAATTGACTGCACCACTCAGCTTGGTATTACATGTAAATTTGTTGAGGGTGTGCTGAATCCCGTTATCTCTCTTTAATAAAGATACTGAACATGATCATGCTCATTCTGTATTTTTTTCTGAGGCTTATTAGATACAGCTGGGAGCAGCTGCTGCAGCGCAGTGTGTTACATGTCAACCTTTTTTCCTGTTGTCTGCCAATAGAAAGTATACAGCTACAATACATGTGAAACGTGTTAGGGATTAATGCTGTGAAGTGTGGATTACATTAAGTTTTACATAGCCTCATTAAATTCGTTTGCATTTGCCAACTGTATTGACCATGTGAATCTCCCTGAAGCTGGCAACAAAGTTTCACCACCTTCACCTTCAGATTACTATGTTAGGTTGCTCCTGTCTGAGGTACAAGAATACATGCTAGTCCCTTGATAGCTCAGTTGTTCATTTACAGCATGAAATGTGCTTCTTGGTGGCTTACACAACTTTTCTGTTCATCTGTAGAATGCTGATGGTAAAGAACCCTGGATTTTCTCTGTACCTCAGAAATGAGTGGTTTATACTTGACAGAGCTGATTTATTTTCTGTGGCAGAGCAATGCACATTTGAAATGGGAACTCTTCACTTTGGCTTGGGGCCTGTAAAAGTCTTGTATTGCTTAATAGCACTCTGAAGGTGATAATCCATTTATCAGTGTACTAAATAACATTTTAAATAGCCAATAGGAATCAGCATTTCCTCTGTCAGAGTGACATCTGTGAACAATTAGTCACTGCTATGCAATTAAAAAAAAAAAGTATGTCCAGCAACTGAGTGTCTCCAGAAATCATGTGATCGTAGTCTGTTCCTGCAGTTGGCCTTTAGAATAGTGTGAAAATAGTCTTTTGAGTAGTCATTTATACTGTGGCTGCAGTTCTTGAAGATATATTTGTGTGTGAATGAATTAAAGTCTTAGGTCTCCAGATTCTGTTAATTTCAGTTGTTGTTATCCTTCCATAATCTTGAAGTAGTGAGTGTCTCCAGAAATCATGTGATCGTAGTCTGTTCCTGCAGTTGGCCTTTAGAATAGTGTGAAAATAGTCTTTTGAGTAGTCATTTATACTGTGGCTGCAGTTCTTGAAGATATATTTGTGTGTGAATGAATTAAAGTCTTAGGTCTCCAGATTCTGTTAATTTCAGTTGTTGTTATCCTTCCATAATCTTGAAGTAGTGTCTATCCAGTAGGGTTCTACAAGACTAAAGCAATGTAGTAACACATACTACTTTTCACCATTAATTTTATTGTTTTAAAGTCAAAATGTATTGATGACTCTCTTCACTCATCGTGATTTCTGTTTCTTTACAAGCTGGCTATGGAATTCCCATCAGAAGACATTTTTTTAATGACAGCTTCTCCAGTTATAAAAGCTGTAACGAATTTCAAACAGGTAAGAGGCTTAATTTTTCTTATGGTAAGGACCTCTTCAGAAGTTTGTGTATGTACAGGTAATTTAGAACCTAATCCTGGTTCTAAATTATAGAGTTATATAGAATTATAAGAAGGCATTATAGAATGATATAGAAGGGATGTATAGAATTATAAAAAGGGATAGCCTTCTGTGAATTTGCCTTCAATTTTATTTATGTCTGCAGCAGCTGATGATTTAATGACCTCTTTCCTGCTGGTTGGAAAAGCAAATAAAATCCATACATGAGTTCTTTTTTTTGGCTAGAGGTTCATTAAGCTACTTTTGCAGAGATACTCAGATCTTGGAAAGCACTGTTCTTTTTCCCACTCTGAGGGAACTTGAAACTCTGCCATAGGACATGGGAAGAGTTGGGGACTGGATTGTGCAGAATTCAGGATGCAAAGCTGCCAGCCACTAAGAAGTTGGAAGTTAAGACACCTACAGCTGGGCTTCTACCTGGCATTCCGTATTCATTACTCCTTCATTAGAGGCTAGGTGTATCTCATGACAAGTAAAGAAAGGTGACTCTGCAGTTTATCTGACAGGCCAGTTTTAACATAATTCTTCCTGGTGTATGAATGCCTAATTCAGATCACTACAGGGGGAAAATCAAGCACAGAGACATTTGAACAGCATTTCTTTGCATTTAGTGGCTGTAGTTGTCTGTAAGTATCTCTTCCTTTTCGCACTGTGGTTTTTGTCCAGGGCTAATGGGATACTCGGAACATAGATGAGAGACTGAGAGCTCTGTGTGAGACTGGCAGAGTAACACCCAACTTAAGAATATCTTCTGAGCTTGAGAGTGCTCACAGTAGGATCATGAGGACCCAGGAAAGACATTTACACATTGCAGAAGTCTGTAATTCGCATTGGCAGAAGTTTTCAGTATCTGGAGAATAAGGAAATAGCTAAACAGTGTTTGAAGGCAGCAGCATCTAAGTTTTGGACCTGAGCATCTTAATTTCTCTCTGAATTGCAAGCATGGCACGGCTTCTGGTTCCTACCTATGATCCAGACTCTTTTGAGTATTCTATAAAGTAGAAGGCCTGGAGGTTCCCATGCAGCTGATCCCTTTTGGGGGGGAAAAAAAAAAAAAAAATCAACATAATAAACTTGACTGTTTTCCAAGTTCTCCCACTCCTCCCTCCCTCGCAAGCCTCTGAAATACCAGATAGTGACTATGGATGAGATGCTAACTGAGCAAATACTTTGAGGTGATTTTGAATCTGTTTTGCCTAAACACTTGTCTTATATGTCCTGCTTACAAGCTGAACAACAGGTCCGTGTCTTTCCTGGCAGTTTTCCTGACATAAGGACCAGCTACCTGCAACAAGAGGGTTTTGAATCATTAGGTTTTTAAAGAAAATGTCACCAGATTTTTTTTTTTAAATAGAATAAAAATATGTATTCCAGACAGAAGTGTTTCTATAACTCTTCAATCTATTTTGACAAAAAAAATAATTTCCAAAATGCAGAGGAGTGGAAGATGCTTGCATAGGAGAACATTGTTGAGATATTTTATCAATGTTATAACAAACAGAAAAACAGGGTCTTAACATTGCATCAGGTAATTTAAAAAGCAGTGTTAACAACTCTTATAATGTAGTCTATTTATGGAATAAAACATTATAGCAGTTGGAGCAGCCATCAGGGTTCTCCATTTTTGCGTAGTCTCTAGCTTTAGAATTAAAATTCTTTGTATTAATTTGACTCTTTACCAGGAATAGGCATGAAAAGATTCTGTATATAAAAAGGAACTTTTAGCAGTAACATGGTAACATGTTTTGAGACAATATGGGCTTTATGTTGTGACTTCTTTACTGGAAATGAACATAATACGTTTTGTTACAAGCTTTAGAAAAAGAGATAGATAAATGATTCATATTTTTAAATACCTCTCTTTATACAGGTCTCCAAAACACTTGAGGAATTTGATGTAGAAGAGCAACCAAGTTCTCTATTAGAAAAACGATATCCCAATATTAAAGTTATACAGTCTGGAGTAAAACAGTTGAAAAGCGATGACCATGTAAGCTAATGTTTTCCTCTTTTACTTTTATGTGGGTTTTCAAATTGCTTATAAATAAAAATCTAAGCAACAGGTGAACATTTTAGGTCTGAAATTCTGTTGAAGAACATTCTGGTTATTAAAGTGTTAAGTTACCAAAATTACAATTAAATACTTCCTAACTTTGACTTATCACTTACACTGTTGTTCAAGTAGAAATACATAGAGGGGACATAATTGTTTTTCAAAAATTACTTGTTAATTAAGAAACCATATCTTTTACATTTAAATCTTTGACACCATAGAAATACTGCATTGAATACCTGATTGGCATAGCAGGGAAACCAGTCAATGAAACCAATACTGTATGTCAATATAGGTGTCAATTTCTGGAACACTTGATCAGAGATCTCTGTAATTGCTGAATTACTGCTTGTTGCTACAGAGACCAAAATATTTACAACTTATGATAAAAAAAAACCCCAATAATTCTTGAAAGAACCAACATTTCCACCTTTTCTGTTTAGCAGGAAATGTTGCAAGTATGAGCAGCGTACAGCACATGCAGATCTTTGTTAGCGTCTGTGTCAGCTCACCACGTTGTTTTTCACTTCAGCATTTATCAGAAACTCACATTCAGATCCAAAGCTGGTTTTGCTCATTTTAAGTCACACAGATATCATTCCAGTTAGATTATAATTTGCTAATATTCTGAATCAAATTATATTCTTGTGTCATTATTACAATATATTTCATGTACATGGTTTTGGAGGATCTTTTGCCTCTGTTTTCCAAAAACCTTTAAAAACTCTTTGTGCAAAACCCACTGTAAACTATTTAGCTTATAGTTTGGAAAACAACAAATAAGGTCATAAAATACTAAATTTTAAGTATTGCTTGTTGCAGAATGATGTAGCTTGTTCGGTGCCTAGCCCTTTTCTTTAGTGAAGAACAGAATTTGCAACCTTTCTAAACTGTATTCCAGCCTGTGTCCAGTTAACACAGGTGGTTGGAATGTTTTGAATGAGATTCTATAGCGCATAGGTCTACATCAGTTAGTGGTGTGGGGGGACATTGTCCTGTAAAAAATCGATTCTTTTAGCACAGCTAGTGAGTACAGAGTGCCACCAAGTGGTCATCTTTTATATTTCATCTTTCTTTGAGTGCACTGTGTACACTTTCCATTTTATCCGTCATATAATGTCATATATTTGGGCTTGTAAGTCTGTGGTGAGTGTAATGCAAATAAATAACACAATCAATGCGGGTATGAAGGCTTGCTCTTTAAGGAGCCAGTTACAGCTTTTAGTATCTGCAAAATACTATGACATTAAGGGGAAAAAAAAACAAACCACCTGATGTTCTCTTAGATGTCTCCCATTGTTTTTTCTTTTTTCTTAATTTTTAACAGAAAATTGTCACTGAAGATGGGGAGGAATATATGTATGAAAAACTTTGCCTGTGTGCTGGAGCAAAACCAAAATTAATTTTTGAAGGAAACCCATATGTGTTAGGAATCCGAGATACAGACAGTGCACAGGTAAATGTGTTTTGGATTTAGCAGTATAGAATATATTCTTGCTTTGGATGCAGAATACTAAACATGATTGTGGAATGAAATGGAGAAACATATGATGTTGGTTATTCTATATCCTTAAATAGGAACACTTTCAGTAGCAGAGAAATAGCCTTAAAATACCATTAAATAAATTAATTGATAACTAAATTTATTAAGTTTATAGATAGCTCATAGGCAATATTTCTAACATGATAATTTAGAATAAATGGTATTCTTTTACCCTCCAGGCAGAAGCCAATTTGAAAATATAAACAGGAAGCAGGCAGCAGTAGAAACTTCCCTGAGAAGGTGTATCTGGTACAGGGTACAAAGGGCTAATTCTTACAGTGAAAAGCTATGGAAGAACACCTTTTCTAGTTCTACTGTAGCCTTTCCTCATTGTACAGAAAAGTAAGTTATAGTCAAAGATGTGGGAAAAATTTTCACGTGAGGCATGACTTAATAGACTAAAACTTCAGCTTGGAAGTAGAAAGTGAGGTTTCGCTGCTACAGCTCTTTAGAATTAGAGGAGACAAGGTGAAAGTGAGCACTGCTTCTCCATAACATAAGAACTGTAATTCATCAAATGAAGTTTGATGTTGAGAATAAAAAAGGAGTTACTTTTTCAAGCAAACTGAAGTGAAACTATGAAATTGTTGTTTGGTCTGAATAATAAAAATTTACCTGAGTTTAAGAAAAGAACAAAAAAAAAAAAAAAGAGAAGAGGAGGGAAGAAAAAAATCACATAAAGACAGTCATTGATAAATTTATCTTGTGTAAATTGTAAAGAAAGCTGCCACCTGAGTGGCACCAGTGAGGTCTGGAACCTATGAGGGTGTTCCAGGATAACGTTGTCACATGCTGCTTGTCTTCTGATGGTCTTCCCAGTGCATCCACTGGTAGGCACTGTGGGAAACAGTAGACTGAGCAATCATTTATCAAAACTGATGTTGAGCTTTGAATGAGACCAAAAATACTTGTTTCTGGTTTTGGGTTGGGTTTTTTTTAATGGTGACTGGTTGCATTCACTAGTCCCCTCTGATACAACTTCAGTTTCCTTCTCTGAAGGGATTAAAGAACTGCAGTTTTCATGGTCTTCTACAGTTCAGGTTCTCTGATACTGGAAGCTTGGATGAACAGATTTTTGTGTAATTGCAGTAGTTGGTCCCATAGTTGTGATTCTTGATTTGTTTGAAAGAAGATACTTGAAGTGGTTATATTATGATCTGAAAAAATAGTCTGGGCTATATGTTTTTATTTCTCTCACTCCTAAGTTGGATTTGGAGACTTGTTTCTTTCTGAAAGTTTTTTTGCACAAATAAAATTGGTTCTTTGATGTGCTACAAATTATTTTTTAAATTCCTGATTTTTGATCAGGAATTCTTAAATCTTAATTTTCTGTATCTTTGCCTTTTTAATGTTATGCAAATTACAGTGAAAGTTATGCAAGTGATAAAACTGGATTAACGTGTATCACAATGCTAATGGTCCCTAGGACAGAAAAGTCTGTTGGATTCTATTAAGGGCTCTGTCAAATTGGCTTAAATTTAATTGTTTTACTTTCCCTGTCTCAATTTGAGACTTGTAAGGCTGTATCAATAAATTCATCCCTTAATGTGATAGAACTTCACAGGTTTCATTAGCTTCTGTAACAGATCTTAGCATAAGTACATGTGTATCAGTGGTTGAGAAAATCAAAATAAAAAGACTAAGAGAGCAAGAAAATATTGAAAATATGTATGTAATTGATCGGTGATTAATCTTAGATCATACAATCTAAGTTGTAATTGACTTTTTCTTTCTTAATGCAGGCTTTTCAGAAGAATTTGGCTCAAGCTGAGAGAATAGTAGTGGTAGGAAACGGTGGCATTGCACTTGAATTAGTGTAAGTAAATGACTAAGTTTTAAAGATGAATATGCAAATAATCTTTAACAATTCCATGCTAAATCTAATGTGCATGAGTTTGGGAGAAGGTTGACTTACAAAATTATAACTCTTAAAGCATTTAGTAGCATAATCAATTACAATATTTTTTTCACAGTATAGTGGAGCTTACTGTGACATAAAATTCAGCAAGCTTCAGCAGAAGCTTTGACACAGATATTAAGTGTATACAGGGGTTATTCTGGTTTGGCATCAACGGAGATTTCTGTTAAGACTATTAAGGGCAACAGCCGAGTTATAAAACTTGTCTGACTTCTGGAGACAGAAGATATAACAAGGAATAGAGAGGCAGCTTATCTTGCACCCAGCCTAATTTAAGTTGATAAAGCTTTTCAAGTATTTGACATGGCCTTTGTCACAGGTAGGATATTGAACCATGTGGTCCTGCAGTCTGCTAGATTACAGAAACATAGAATCATAGAATGGTTTAGGTTGGAAGGGACCTTGAAGATCATCTAGTTCCAACCCCCTGCCGTACGCAGGCACACTTCCCACTAGACCAGGTTGCTCAAAGCCCCATCCAGCCTGGCCTTGAACATCCCTTGAGGATGGGACCTCCACAACTTCCCTGGGCAATTTGTTCCAGTGTCTCACCACCCTCATAGTGAAAATTTTTTTCCTAATATCCATTCTAAATCTATCCTCTTCCAGTTTGAAGCCATTACCCCTCATCCTGTCATACATGCTGTTGTAAAAAGTCCCTCTCCAGCCTTCTTGTAGGCCCCCTTCAGATACTGGAAGGCTGCTATAAAGTCTCTCTTCTCCAGGCTGAACAACCCCAACTCTCTCAGCCTGTCCTCATAGGAGGAGAGGTGCTCCAACCCTCTGATCATCTTAGTGGCCCTCCTCTGGACCTGCTACAACAGGTCCATGTCCTTCTTATGTTGAGGGCTCCAGAGCTGGACGCAATATTCCAGCTGGGGTCTCACAAGAGCATACTACTACTGAGTGGCAGAATCACCTCCCTTACCTGCTGGCAATGCTTCTTTAGATGCAGCCCAGGATACGGTTGGACTTCCGGGCTGGGAGTGAACATTGCCAGTTCAACATCTGTAGTATGCAATTATATAGTCTTGTTTTGTGTGGCAGGGAACCACTTTTTCACTTTCATTAAATTTTTCCTCTGTGTGTCTCTACCAGTTCATGTTCCAGGTAATACAAACAAGATCCAAATTCCTGTTCTTAGCAGTGGCAGTCTGGCAAAAATGCACATTTTTTTTCCATTGTGGGGAGCAGGAAATACTAAGTATTACTATTATAAATTTGATCTGCCTCCCCTCACCCCCTGCCCTGCTTCAGTTGAGGTTGTGCTGCTGAGAAACTATGACCTGTCAACTTGAAGAGTGGTGGTGGTTTTTGGTTTTTTTTTATGTGTTCCTTATGTAAATATTTAGAAGGAGTCTTGGATCCCCTGTTTCTAGCTTCTGGAATGAAACCTGGCACACTTCTAGTTGTGTTGCTAAGAGTTGGATCCTTTTTTCCTTGTTGGTCACTTTATTGTTTAAATGTCCACAGGTATGAAATTCAAGGCTGCGAAGTAATCTGGGCTATCAAAGACAAAGCCATTGGGAACACTTTTTTTGATGCAGGAGCAGCTGAATTTCTCATTCCAAAGCTAACTGCTGAAAAACGAGAGACTCCAATCGAATGTAAAAGAACCAAGTATACAACGGAAGGTACGGTGTTTTAGTCTCCTAACACTGCAGCAGCAGCATTTAATATTAAAGATAGTCCTACAATCAGTTAATTTAACAGGCCATCTGGGGTCTGTTTGACTGTTACGGGTCCATGCAGGTGCCTAACAGCAGCATGGTTGTTTTGGAGATGAGTGAAGTAATGAAAGGCGTAAAATTGAAAGGTGTTAAAAATACTGACTTGGAGTCTGATTTGCCTGCAAATTAATGTGTATTGGGACGTTGCACTTTTTTGTCTTCCCTTCTGGCAACCAGATCCTATTTCTCTTAATTGAGAATTCTTGTTCTGAATTCTGCAGACAGTGAAGTATGCACACTAAATCTGACATTCTTCATCTCTTTCCTTCAGGAATTGAGGAAAAAGAAAGACCTATAGCAGCATCTGACAAACTGGGCAGTGCCTTAGGCCCCGATTGGCATGAGGGCTTACATCTTAAAGGGACTAAAGAGGTATGGTCATAATCTTGCTTACGTTTGTTTAACTGTTGCTTTAAGCGGGTAAAGATGACAGAATGTGAAATGTCACATTAAGGATTATTAGAAAAATAAAAATGAAATGTGCTTGAACTGATTCTTCTGTTCTGTCAGAATTAAACAGGAAACTGCTAACATAAATAAAGTAATTTTCTGCTTGAAGGAGAAGGTGGCTTACCAGATCCACTGGCATGGTTTCAGCAATTTGCTCTTCAGATTGAAATATAAATGTTGGTTTGCATGTTTCTGCAGGACCAGTGTCAATCCTAGCTTTGACCAAAAGCAGTGGTGCCTCTGTTGTCCTGATTTTAGCTGCCATACATACATTGTCTTCTGTAAAAAATAGGACAGTAGGATTTGTACAGAGGTACAGGGAACATCAATCTCCTGTCACAGCAAATAATGAAATGTGAAATCAGTAGTGGACATGAGCATTGTGAAGAGTTTCATGTTTGAAATAAAGTAAAAATCATCACATTTCATATTTTTTTTTTAATCAGGTTTTTATTTACTAATTTCTTAGCTGTTAGGTGTTTGCATCTGTTACATCCATTTAAAAAAAAATGTCTTTCAAAGGTGATCAGTCATAGATTCCACCAGAAATGGCTTTACAATACCAACTAAGGGATGTTTAGGGTAATCAGCAGATTAATTGGTGGTGTTTGGGCTATTAAAGGCTGTGGAAACATGTTTGTGTAATGGAGAATTAAACCGTTCAAGGCCCGAATCCACAAAATACTTCAGAGAAACAGGTAACTTTCCAAATTCTGTCTCAAGCTCAGAATAAGAGCAAGTGATTGAAACAGATGTTGATGAAACAGGATATAATAATTTTTTTCTTTTTTACAGTATTTCAAACATTAAATTCCGATAACAATAAGTTCATTCATCATAGGAAAATTAAGGATTTGGAAGACAGAAAAGATGACATTACTTTTCTGTCCTGATAAGTTCTGAATTCTTTTCCTGTAAATTCAGGGGAACTTGAATATGTTTTCTGCTATGCCAGAAAAATATAAATTGTCATGAAATTTCAAGGAATGTCAGAGATCTGCTGAAAAAGTAGGTGAATTGCCATTTGCTGTGGTTAGATCTGTGCCAGAAAAGGAAAAAGTGTGAGAACTCAGCTAATGTGTTGTGCTTTAGGACAGGATATACAGGGTTTTTTTCAGTTTGGTAATGTCAATTTAGATTAAGGTGTACTTGCTATAAAAATACTGTTATTGCTAATCATTATGTTTACAATTTTGTCAATCTTTCTTTAGTTTTCTCATAAAGTACATATTGAAATACTATGTGAAGTAAAGAAAATACACTTACAGCAAGAATTTATACAACTGCAACGGACTTCTTTGACTTTTCCTAAGGAAGAGAAAAATGTGGAACCAGATGAGGGTAGGTGCCAGTGTTGATTAGAAGTAACATGTTGAAGATAAAGCAGTGCTGGAGCATGTTTGATCTTGGTTGCTGTTTTAGAGCAAATAAGAGATTCGGGGAAAAAAGAATGCTCTATTTCCATAAATTAAATGGAGCTCTAGCAATTGATAGTAGTTAAGAATTTGATTTATGGAATACAATTGAATTACAAAATGTTATGGATCAGACCCTTTTTCCACAAAGTCACTTAAATCCTGTGTGCAGAATATTTCCTCCTTGTAAGTCTAATAAAGTCATATATTAATAATGTAGTTAAAAGAGAAGCAAAAAACATTTAGTGTCAAAACTGATGTAATTCTTCAAAGAAAGAAGAAAATATCATTTGTTTCATGAATAATTATACCTATAAATGCCACTAAGTGAAAATTAATATTTAAAATACTATTTTAATAGCCAGTTACTTTCAGCATAAGTTTCTAGGAAGTCAAGTCTCTGACATTATTTTTGCTTTTGAGGCATTTCCTGTGCATCTGTAAATTTATATGTAAAAGAATATTTGGCAATTGCATACTTCAGAGAATATCCCATGCATCTGAAGCAGTGGCAGGATACAGTATTTTTCCTTTACTGATGAAGGCTTTGAAGTAGGAAAATTCCAGAGAGGGTTAATAGTAGGACTTGGAGTTAAGCTCCAGAATCTCATTTTTTTCTAGCCCTGAGTGGAGGTAAGAAACGTTGCAGGTGATATCTCTTTTTGGTGTTGTGGTTTGTTTGTTTGTTTTTTTTTGGTAATGTATTATATTTTTATTTTTCCCTACGTAATCAGTTAGATACCTCAAAAGACTTTTTTTTTTCCCCCTTCTTTTTATTTCATGTCTTATTATAAGACATAGTTAATAAAATAACTTCTGTTGGTTACATTCTCAGGGCAAAATTTTCCCCTTTTTCAGTGCTATGGCCTGTATATGTGGAATTAACTAATGGAAAAATTTATGGATGTGATTTCATTGTCAGTGCAACTGGAGTTGTGCCAAATGTTAAACCATTTCTTGATGGCAATAATGTAAGTATACTGATTTCTTTTGAAGTTTAAGCTGGTTTTGTTGTGGTTTTTTTTTTTTTTTAAGTAAGGTGAAATAAGCTTTTTCAGCTAGTTTATGCTTCTAACATGAAACATTGATAAGGGTTTTTGAATGTTGTACAGCATTGCAAAATTGTTGATAGCGGAAATAGCTAACATGATAAAAATTAATTTCATTAGCGTTCTTGGGTTATTATATTGCTACTTATGATATGTACGGATACACAGTATATATGCAATATGCACTGTTAAGATTGAGCCCATACAAAGAGAAAAAAGCATTTGTAGAATTGTTTGATATGGCAAAAATTTAGAATAATTTTTGTGTTAGTTCTGCACCATATTCTTATCTTACAAATCCTAAAATTTTCTTCTGGGAAGGAAGCAGTTATTTCCAATAATTTTAATCTAGGAAACCGAGCTATAAAGGTGTTCATATTCATCAAGGGAAGTCACACTTTGAATCAGCATCCAAACGTGGATGATGATTACAGTGCGTGTTGCTGCCATGTGAATTTTCAGGCCTTGAGGTCATTCTGTCTCTGCTGGGTGTCTGGCTTAACCCCAGCCGGCAGCTCAGCAGCTCGCTCACTCCCCCAGTGGGGTGGGAGAAGAGTCGGAAGGGTTAAAAGTGAGAAAACTCATAGGTTGAGATAAAGACAGTTGAGGCAAAGCAAAACAAGGAATTCATTCACTATTTCCCATCAGCAGGGAGGTGTTTAGCCATGTCCAGGAACGCAGCGCTTATCATGCATAATGGTTACTTGGGAAGACAAGCGCCATAATTACGAATGTCCCCCCTTCCTCCAAGTAGGACTTTGTATGGCTTGGGGTATCCCTTTGGTCAGTGGGGGTCAGCTGCCCCAGCTGGGTCCCCTCCCAACTTCTTGTGCACCCCCAGCCTTACCGCCGGCGGGGCAGCATGAGAAAAAAAGGCCGCGAGGCGGTATAAGTGCTGCTTGGCAGCAGCTAAAACACCCCTGTGGATTTTTAGGAGTCTGCCATTAAAAATTAACAAATGAGATGACTGCTTAACATGGATGATGTTCAATTACTTAGTTTAAATTATTATTTTTCTTACTGCTGATCTGTACAAATACTTTAGTTTGCTGTAGGTGAAGATGGAGGTCTTAAAGTAGATAAACACATGCACACATCCCTACCAGATATATATGCAGCTGGGGATATCTGCACGGCGTCGTGGGAACCTAGTCCGGTGTGGCATCAGGTAAATCAAATCATACGATTGTGCGCTCAGCAGCAGTCTAATCTACAAAGTAAATTACACACTATTACACAGATGGGAGAAAAGAGAGTTCAGTTGAAGCGGAAACCAGTGAACAAGTAGATAATCCTGGGTGTGTTGATGACAGATAATTTTATCTCAATGGCTGAAAGCCAAGCTGTTTGGGCTTTCTGACGACAATGAAATATGTAGTATGCATCAATGAGACAGTGAGTGTCGGTCATTACACAGTGACATTTATCTGTGTTTTTAAATCTTTTTGTTTTTCTTTTAGATGAGACTGTGGACTCAGGCTAGGCAGATGGGATGGTATGCAGCAAAATGCATGGCAGCAGATACTTTGGGAGAATCTATTGATCTGGATTTCAGCTTTGAACTATTTGCTCACGTTACAAAATTTTTCAATTACAAGGTAAAGTCTAATAGTCTTCAACCGCTGAGTAACACACACATTCCTTGCTTTATATTCATTTGGCAGTGCCGAGCAGATGCTTTAATATTGATGAAACAGTTTTCTCTATATAATATTTAATCTTGGTTTAGATTTTCTCCATTCATACTAACTTCAAATGCTGAAACTGACGAGGGCAAAGTTCCTTACAGATATGTTACAAATTTTAATTGGTGAGCGACAGTGGTCTACTTTGCATCTCTGTCTATATTCCATTTCATTAAGGTTCTGATCATGAATAAATTCAATACAGTTCAGCATGGTAACTGGTTCATTATTGCATTTTGTGTATGGTATTTCAAGGTGAAGATTTTTAATTCTGTTGTGGGTTTGAAAGCCAATGAAGGGGGGAGGTTCCCTAGGGACAAATACTTCCCTGTTCACATCAGTCTTTTGAAGCTTAGAACTGTTATCAGCAGAAATGCTAAGAGCTACTGCAATGATTTTGAGTGCTGCTTTTTTTTTTTTTTTTCTTTCCCCCTTCGCTTAGGTGGTGGTTTTGGGAAAATACAATGCTCAGGGCTTGGGTTTAGACCATGAACTGATGCTGAGATGTACCAAGGGACAAGAGTACGTTAAAGTAGTGATGCAGAACGGCCGAATGATGGGAGCTGTGCTGATTGGTGAAACGGACTTGGAAGAAACCTTTGAAAACTTAATTTTAAATCAAATGGATCTTTCAGCCTACGGTGAAGATCTCCTGAATCCAGATATAGATATAGAAGATTATTTTGATTGAACAAAAACCCATTTCCATTTTGTATATAAAGTTTTGACACTGATTAATATGTCTTATAAAACTGCTTCCTTGGGATTATGAGAAATGAGGGATAAATGCAATGCCTTACAAAGATTTTGTATAGATCTTGTCAAAATACTGACCAGCAAATGAAATTAATCTGTGTAGAAATGCAGCAACAAAACCAAGTTTATTAATGTTGGCAAAGAGTTTTTGTCTACATCAGATGAGCGTATGAGAACAGGGTTAGAACAGTCATAAAAAGTGGGCTTCACTGTGCTGTTCCCTTGCACTGCATTCACTTGAACGCAAGGCAGCCTTCACTTTTAAAAAGTAAATAAAACATGTTAAATTGGGTGCCTGCCTCATAGCTCTCTTCTTCCCTGAACCATGCGTAATTCACCTGCCATGGTTACCAGAGCCCAGTTTCCCTATGGCTTACTGCCATGTGTGTTCCTCATCTCAACCAGGAAGCCACCCTTGATGTGGTGCTGCTGCCTTACCTAAGGCCACCTCCGGACTTGGGCGGTGTGCGTATTGGCTAGGGTGGGAAAGCCCTTGCTTCCTAAAACCACTTGCTCAGGTGAACATTTACAAGGCAGTCACGCGGTGTGTTGCCATTCCTCCACTGCTCAGACCTGTGAGTACTTGCCACAGGTTTCAAGACTCCTGTTCCAGCTAATGGTACTGTCTCTGTCGAGCTGGCTCAGATTAACAGGGAACATCTTCAAGGCACACGGCGCTCAGACCTTCACTGCCTGGAATGTGGTCTGCAAATATATAAAGCATCCATCTTGCCATGTTTTATTTTATTTTTTTCATAAATTTATTTCTGAAATAAATGTATTTGCTACTCAGGTAAGTACAGAACGCAAAATCTTAGACTTATGACAGCCAGGATGAGATGTCAGTTGAGAGCAGCGTTTTTACTGCTTGTCACTTCAGCTGTGCAGGTATTGTGGTAGAGCTGCACTGGTGTGTCCTGTCTGGTATCTCCCCAGGATCGGTGAGCAGTGCGCTCCAAGGAAAGGCTAACACAACAGCACTGGGGGCCGTCATCTGCAGCGGTCTTCCCTGGCAAGAGGCTGTGGAGCAGGGTGCTGTGTTCAGACTATGTAGTAGATGGTACTGGATGCCACTTTGAATGGGAGTCCTATATCCTGATGGGATTCTTAATAGACAACGATTATAGTCACTCAGTGAAGACATTCACAGGGACTATGTGTCTTGGCCGCCTTTTGCCCTCCTCATTTCCACTGTTGTGCATATTGGTTCCAGGAAGGAATTTTTGCAGGTACTAAACTCCAGTTTGTCTGGTGGTAACTAGTGACAAAAATTCTACTACTTAGCTGCCAATGGGCGTTTAAGCTGTTTGATTTTGGTTGTAACGAGCTCCCTGGCTCTATGTTTAGTTACGCAAGATGTACCTTAATAGTAGTGATGCGCATGACCAGGCTTGCTTCAATCAAGTTCCTTCTTTTTTAGTTGCCAGGCATAATTTAGTGCCTAGGTGATAAAGCCCAACAATTTAAGCTATTCCGTAACGTCCTCTCTGGATTCCATTATGCCATCCATGGACATAGATTGTTTCACACTGGCTTTTGGGTTGGTTCTACAATTGCTACTTGGGAGTTGCTGTTTATTTAGGGTCAAACTGGGAACAGTTTGTTGTGCTCTACCAAATGCAAAGTTGGCAGTACATTTTGGGAATTCTCCCAGAATATAATTATTTTTTAAGAGAATGACTGTTTAATTAAATTAATTTATTCCACTTTTGGCAGAGGATTCAGTTAAATAATGGGTAAAATACTAAGCTTTAGTCACTAACAAGATTCTACGAGAAAAATAAAGATGAAGAGTATGTTCTTATTCGTGTTTGGTTTATATTTAAGTTGGTATACATCTGAGTATATGGGTAGGGGAAACCACAATGAAACCTGCCAGAATTTAAGTTTGAGTTTGAACTTGCCTTATTGATCATTGGCTGCTAAGATCTTAAAAATAAGAAAATAAAAGAAAAATCTAATCTAGCATTCAGCCTCTTGTGTGCTTTAGCAAGGCCTGAAGTCAGCAGTAGCGGTTGGGTCTTTACCACTCTGGCAGCACAGTTACTTGATCCTGGAAACGCTAATCAAAGGAAATCAACAGGTATATATTTATACTTTACATGCAGTTAAGTATTCTCTCTGCTGAAATAGGAGGCAGAAAAACTCTGTAGCTGAAGATTTTCTTCAGTCCATAAAGAATGCTGAGGAAAGACTGTAACCCTTCACGTGGAATGGCCACAGTTCAGCCAGTGGGAAGCGGTGTCCTATGTTACAGGCTGGATCAGGTGTGGAAAGGAAAAGACTTAGTGGCATGCATTTAATTACATGCTGCAGAAGGTGGGAATGAGCAACTAAACCAATGTTGGTGCAGGTCAAATAACCAATTTTGGAGGATACTGATTATATAACTGGAAGTACTTCTTGATTGGGAGAAGTAAGAATGGAAAAAAGCTTTTACTATGCCCTCTGTTGCAAAAGAACTGAAGCTTCTGCCATACCCTGACATGTGCCTGTACCGAAAAACAGCAGCTGCTCTGAACTCTTCGAGCACTTCTTTAGGTTTATTTCAACATAAGAAACAAAAGTTTTTTACAGTGAGAACTGTACCAGAATCACTGGTACAACCAACCTCTGCAGGGCAGTACAGGAGGTTTTCAAGACAAAGCTGGACAGGGTGCTGATAGTCTTGTCTGGGCTCCCTTTCCTACAAGAGGTTGGACTAGATCTTTCAAGGTCCCTTCCCACCTGGGCTGTTGGTGATTCTGTGTTGTCTGAACATGAACAGTGCTAAGCCATGTGGTTTGCTCCTTGTTTAGAAAGAAGTAATCTTTCCTCAAGTCTACTTACTGGATAAAAATGAGCCTTCCATTATTATGAAACTTATCTTCTTATATAATTAGTCAAATGTAAATATTAAGATGGCAATAGCATTCCAGCAACTTCTAGTGCTTGTAGAGCAGAAGAGTATTTCTTAGGAGAACCAGAATCACTTCTAGTTAGAATACAGATCTGTAGTTGGAATATAAGCCGATTCAACAGGGGAAGGAGGGGAAAAAAAGAAGAGAGAAAAGTATTTCTTGAGTGGCGTTCTTTCTGTATTTCCCATAGAAAGTATAACTTTTACAAAGGGAACAGCTGCAATCAAGAAAAGTTGTCTTGTTTTTAAATATAAATTTAGGTACTTCTGAAAAGCACAGAAGAGACAATTTTCTATTTGAGTCACAAGCTAGAGAAATCCAGTTCTAAGAACAGACATATTTTAAAGGGATAAATACATACAATATTTCACAAAAATCTCTACAAGTCAGAAGTAGTGCAATGTTGTCAAAATGCCCCATTGAAATTCTTCTCTAAAGTACGCTCAAGTACTCAAACGTGCTGTAGTAGGTCTAAGCATCGCAGAAACGGGCCACATCTCTGCTCAGAACTGCAGTGACAGTGATGCCCGTGTGGACTGGAACTGCCCCTGGCACAGCAGAGGCGCTGACCCACAGATGGCTCCAGAGGAAGGGTGCTGCAGCAGCCCAGGTCTCCACACGTCTGATGTCTCTCCCTGGGGCTGGTGACAGCAGCCTCACCGGTGGAAGCTGTGCTCTGGTTGCAGTGCTGAGGTGCTGGGTGAAGGAGCTGGAGGAGGAGATGAGCAGCCTGTGTAGCAGCCAGGAGATAGCAGGGTCTTCACAGAGACTCTGCAGAGGTAAAGACCACCTGAGCCCTGCACTGCAAAGGAGGAAAAACCTTGAGATTACCCTCACAGGAGCAGTGGATGCAGACTCCCACAGGAGGAAGGCTGTAAACCTCCTGCTTCCAGCAACGCAGAGGGCTCCTTTTCCACCTGCAGCTCTGCCATTGCAGAGTAGGTACAGTGCCCTGAGAAAGACGACGATGATGATGACTCCACCAAGGAATGCACTGATGCCAGCTGAACCTGAGCCGAGTGTTCACACACTGAAGAAAAAGATGAGTTACCAGAGAATCCCTACTGTGGGGGAGAGAGGCCCACATTGACTTGGAGATATGAACAGGTTTGTTACTTACTAGGTTCCCAGATTCCAGATGTTGCTTAGTGACTCTGTGATTCAGAATTTTAAACTCAACACAGAAGTGAGGAAGACATAGTAGAACCACTACCCTGGACCTGAGGAGAGCAGATTTCAGCCTGTTCAGGGATATGCTTGTCAGGATCCCGGGGAGACTGCCCTGCAAGGCAAAGGGGCTCAGGAGAGCTGCTTGATTTCCACACCACAACCTTCTCAACGCACAAATAGTCTATTCCTCTGTGCAGAAGGTCAAGCAATGGAGGCAGAAGGCCAGCATGGGGGAACAGAGAACTCCTCAGCTAGCTCAAACACAAAAAGGAGGCAGAAGTTACAAGATAGCCAGAACAAATAGAGACATTACCTGAGCACACAGGGAGGGAGTTAGAAAAGTCAGTGCCCAGCTGGAGGTGGAACTAGGAAAGGATGTGAAAGGCAATAAGAAATACCTTCTGTAAGTACCTTAGCAGCAAAAGGAAGGGTAAGGAAAGTATGGTCCCCACTGCCTAGAGATGTAAACAAGCTAGTGACACAGGACACGGAAAAGACTGAGGTACTCCTATTTTTTGCCTCATTTTCACTCGTAAGGTTTGCCCTCAGACCTCTCAGGTCCCCAAACCTACTAACAGTTGGTGGGAGTAAAGCCGTAGGGGAAGGCGGAGTTACAGATCACTTAAGCCAACTGGCTGCACACAAATGCAGCACTGAGGGGTGCTGCAGAAGCTAGCTGAGGTCACCACAAGACTGTCACTTCTTAAAGGACTTGGAGACTAGGGGAGGTTCCTGACGATAGGGAAAAGGCAAATATCTCACCCATCTGCAAAAAGGAGGGTCTAAGTAATTATATGCCAGTTAGCTTCACCACAGCCCCTAGAAAAATTAAGGAGCAAATAATACCAGAAGATATTTTCAGACACACAAAGGTGATTTGGAACAGCCAGCTAGACCTACCAGAAGCAACGTGTACCTGATCCACCAGACTGACTGAGATAACTGCCTGTGTGAATAAGGGGGTAGCAATGGATATGGTATACCTTGACTTTAGCAAGGCTTTTGACATGATCTACTATAATTTCCTTACCGCTAAAAATATCAGTGAGATATAGACTGGATAAATGTACAACAAGGTAGGTCAAAAGTTGTCTGGACCACCAGGTTCAAGAATCAGGATCTGTGGTACAAAGTCCAACTGGTGGCCATTTACTAAGGGGCAACGCTCACAGATCGATACTGGGGCCAATACAGTTTAGGGTCTTCGATAACAATCTGGATACAGGGATGCTCCAGCCAGCCTGCAGGCAATACCAAGGCTGGGAGAGCTGTTGATACACTGGAGAGCAGGGCTGCTATTCACAGGGACCCAGACATGGGCTGACAGGGACCTCTGAGTTAAAGGCAAAAGCGAAGTCCTGCACCGGGGATGGAGCTATACCACGCAACAGTACAGGCTTGCCTCAGACTGGTTAGAAAGTAGCTTTGCAGAAAGGGACCCAGGTTCCCGGTACATAACAAGCTGAACATGAATCGGCAGTGTGCCCCTGCAGCAAAGACGACAAGTGCATAGTAGACTATATTAATACAAACGTAACTCTGGGGGAAATTACTCTTTCTGGGTATTCAGCACTTGTGAGATTACAGCTAGGGTGCTGGGTTAAGTTTTGCACTTCCCAGTAAGAGAAACACTGATGCACGGGATTGAGTCTAGCAGAGGGCTACCAAGCTGCCTAGACGCTCTGAGAGGAGAAGAAGGGGCTTAGAGAAGAGAAACAGAGAACTGAATTTTTCCAGATTGAAAAAGAAGAAAGCCAGGGGGGAGGCATTGTTGTAATTTTGCTGTTGTCTTCAACTGCCTAATGGAAGAGCAACAATGGGGCCACTCTTCTCAGAAAAGCACAGAAGTAGGACAAGAGGCAACAGACAAGTTACAATACAGGAGATAACGACTAGCTCTAAGAAATATCCTTTTTTCTTTTTTTGTCATGAAGGTGGTCAAACACTGGAACAGGTGCTGAAAGGGGTTGTGGAATCTCCATCCTTGGGGACGGTCAAAAAACTTAACTGGACACAGCCCTGCGCACCCTGTTCCAACTGGACCCGCTTTGAGCAGGAGGTTGGACTAGATGATCTCTGGAAGTCCTTTCCAGCCTGCATGATCCTGTAACAGTGTTACTGTAGAGTATACTCCCAAAAAAGTTAAAAAGGCAACACAGTAATTATTTACACATGGTAGTCATTGCTATATCATAAGATATGCCCCAGTTATTTTGATACTAAGTATTTTTCCCTTGACTAGTAGACTTTTTCTAGATTTGAGGGTTTTAAAGATACTTGTTTCCTTGTAGTTTTTTTTTTTATTAAAAAATGCACAAAAAATACCATTACTAGAACACAAACTGAACTTACACACTGCATTGTCCATGGAGAAGCAAACATGATTGGATCCTAAATGTAGTCTGTGAAACTCAGTCAAGAACTACTGGTTGGTCATCTCCACCTGTCTGAAGCTTAAGCTTCTTTGCTTTTAAGTTAGAACCACAGTTAGGCCGTTTATGTTCCTGTGACTTCTTCACCACTGAATCTTGGACAGTCTTTGAAACAGTCTGAGCATTTTGTCTGCTTCCTTTCGAATTCGAAGATTGAGAGGGTTTGTCCTGTAAGTTATAAACAATTCTATTAAAATTCTAACATTGTTATCCTTCTTTTTCAGTGTTCCCACACAAGAGAGAAGATGAGATCTATTTTAAATCCTGCTGATTGCTTTACTATGAAAAATATATTGAGCAGATACCAAACTATTAAAATAAACTATAATGGAAAAGGTACCTATATAGCAACTCAGTACAGATATAAATACCTTGTAAACACTCTTCTTGTTTGTCATCCCTTGTATAGTGATGACATGTGCCTCATTTTTCAGCAGACTTGCTTTTGGTCCTATCTTCAAGTAGGATATTGTAGCAAATGCTGTGAAGCTGAAGTCTTCCCTGCATAAATTAAATCAGTGTTACAAGAGAAGGCTGGAGACAAAGACAGGCTAGACCATGCAGGGGAAAAACGGGACATGTTAACTCTTCTGATGGATGTTCCAAATAGCAGGTTGATTCTGCTTTATCTATTCAAGTGGACAGCCACTTAACTTAGAGCAAGCCTGGCCAACTCTTAGCATAGTTCAGTTTGTGAACCTTTACAGACACACACACACACACAGATACCAATCTGGTGGAATACATGGAGGAAATTGAGGAAAAAAGATGTAATAAGTCATCTGCTCACTTTCTTAAAAAAGCTAGCTGTATAAACAGATGCCAAGAAAAAATTTAAGACAAAAATAAAGGGATTAAGGGAGGGATCACTCATTCTTGGAACTTCTAAAACTATATGAAAAGACAAACTACATAGCACACAGCCAGGTTACAAGAGAAGTACTGTTGTTATTTTCACTGTATGTTCTTAAAATTTCCGAGTACCACCTTCCACATTAGCCAGTCTGTCCTGACATAGCCTTCATCTGGGTAACCCCATTTGCTTTGTTAACCATGGAATGTAAAAGGACTGTGCATAAACAAGCAGATTTTCTTCAAAATGAAGCCTGCTGCAGATTTAAAGGTTCAACCTAAATACAGAAGACCCCAGCTTTTTAAAATTGCAAGAGATGCAGCCTTTCAAATGTTCTTTCAACTTCTGTTTTAAGATTTTGAAGTAGAAATACAGTAATCTTTTGAGGTTTTTCTTAAATACATTAAATGCATCTGAAATAAAGGCTAAAAATGAGGCTACAGAATGTATCCATTAATACTATACAGAAGAGACACGAGAGTAAAGGAAAAAGACTACTAGATATTAAAAAAAAAAAATCAGCAGTTATCTTACATACTTCAGATACTGCTGCAGCAGTAAATGGGCAATAATTCTCTCCAGTTCCTCTCGAGGGTGCTTTGGTGGAGTAACTTCAGCCACCCTGAGTTTTGATACACCTTTCCCAGACCACGCATCAATTAATTTCAGTGGCGTGAGTTTCTCACTCATATTTTCAGCTTGTTCGAGTATCTTGATTAGATCCCTGCAGTATCCTGTTATATCCATTTTCTCACATGCTACAAACAAAAGTGAGTAACATTTAAATAGCAAGTTATTTACAGGTACTTAGATAGTATCCATATATACATTAGGCGTATACATATATATGCATTTTTATATATTTATAGAAATATATGTAGATAATAGCAATGCTTTTTGTTTGTTTTTAAACTATAACTTAAAAAATAAAGCTGTAACTTTCCCTCCATTAAATTAGGATACATTTGTACACAAACTTTTCTTCTCTCAAGACACTTACGGACAAAATGAGACAAAAAAAAAGTATTAATTTCATTATACAAATTAGCTTCATCATGAATAATTATTCTGAGCACTAACACATCCCTGTAGCACATAATGATCGTGTTTCTACTGCCTGATCAGACCATGGCATAGAATTACACCAACTGCCTCCTCCAATACTAAGAAATAAGTACTGAGAAACTAGTACTACTGCTAGGTTTCCTCGGACCTTGCTTATGTATCAGAAGGCCCTGGGCGTAAATCAGCAGTAAACAGGATATATTTCAACTATATTTCATCATATGGCTCCTGTAAGTCTTGGGTGCAAGCCAGCTCCATACTCTTAACCTCTGATCCCAGTAACAATTTCAACTAAGCCCCATTTCCAACCAGAATATAACAAGACATTGTTACTTGCATGATTTTGTAGAACAGTTTTATCATACAGATATAACTAACTGTGTAAAGGAAAAAAAAAAAAAAGAAGATAAATATCTTTGCTTTGTCTACAAAGATGAGGGCTACAAAGATGATTAGGGGATTGGAACATCTCTCATATGAGGAAAGGCTGAGGGACTTGGGTCTCTTTAGTCTAGAGAAAAGAAGATTGAGGGGGGATCTTATTAATACTTACAAATACTTAAAGGGAGGATGCCAGGGGGGTGGGAGCAGTCTTTTTTCAGTGGTGCCCAGTGATAGGACGAGGGATAACAGGCACAAACTTGAACATAGGAAGTTCCATCTTAACATGAGGAGGAACCTCTTTGAGGGTAGTGGAGCACTGGAACAGGCTGCCCAGAGAGGTTGTGGAGTCTCCCACTCTGGAGACAGTCAAAACCCACCTGGACACTGTCCTGTGCAACCTGTTGTAGGTGACCCTGCTCTGGCAGGGGTGTTGGACTAGATGATCTCCAGAGGTCCCTTCCAACCCTAACCATTCTGTGATTCTGTCTACTTTACCCCCCCAAAAAATGTACAGGGAAATAAAGTCTAGTTATGAGAACAGTTTTGAATACAGAGCTGCTCCTAAGTTTTTTAAATGCTGATCATTACATTATCCAAGCTCTTTGCAACAGATACGAGGTATGAGAAGAGGGTATTTTGCACATATTACAATTCACCTGGTCCTCAAAGAAATTTAAGGTGGTTTTGTGTGTCCAGTTAGATGTCCAAGCCCAACTTTTTCTCATCACTCTTTTCAGAGCTTTCTCGCTTTATATGGGATTACCCATGCCTAAACCAGAGTTCTCACTTAGTAAGTGCAACAATAGATACTTTGTGCATCTTCAGAGACTCATGGCTTTCTGGATGGGTACCAACATGACAGTTAAAGCATCCAATGATCACCCATGAAAGTGTAGTTTAAGCTAGTTACCCAACACTGCCCAAGATGTTTGTGGGCAAAGCAGCAAAAAAACCTTATGTCCCAGAACTGCGTAAAGGAGGTAAAGGAACCTCCTTTACCACGCAGCAGGTCCTGTTTCAGCTCATCTCCCAAGTTCCCTGTAAGTCCAGCCCATATGCTTCCCCTCTTATGATCCCAGCTTGCTTCCAAAGGAAGAGCACACACACCATTGTGCTGTTAGGGCTAACACACAGCAAAATCCTGAATTAGTGTGCTCAGTTGTTCCGCACAACTGTCATGCACAGTCCTGACACAGGCAGGTCTCATGAGTATGCGATACTAAAATCCTCAGAGATTTTACCAGGCAAGTTGTAAAAGGACATGTGCAAATTGTGCCTTCTCACAGCCTAAGTGTGAACAGTTTGGCATGTACAGAGCAAGAGGGCCCTTCTCAAAATAAAGCTTTCATACCCCCCAAAAAATCCTGAAAAAAACCCCAACACATACCAGAATCTTTTTAAAACAGGTAAGCCAATCTCCCCCTTGCCCCAGAGCTTACATGGCTGAGCCTGAAAGATACCTAAGTGTCTGCCATGCCTGGAAGCATCCTGCTAAACACCCTGAATTTGGCAACACTAAGCCACAAAAAACTGATATTTATAACAAAAGAACCTTGGAAACAAGCAGTATGATGAGCACACTTTGCAAAAGTTGCTTACAGTTTGTCTAAACTAGGTATCTCTTGACGCCGACCTTCTCCATATTCTCTGTCCTTGGTTATAAAAAACAATTTACTTACAGTTCTCTCTACAGCAGTTATCACACATTCTGTTGCAGTTTGCAGAATCCCATACTTCATCAAAATGATGGGCTATGAGGACCCGGCGACACCTGAAAGAGCAGAGAGCAAAGAGAGACTACAGAACATAAACATATTTATCCATGTCATAAATCACGAAAGCAGCAAGAAAAAGATCCTCTGGATCAGCTTATATCTGAAAACAAGCATGAAGAATTATCTCAGGAAAAATGAGCAAACACTGCAACACAGTATTCCCTGTCAGTTACACTAAGAGGAGTAACTAGTAGCTTTCAGCAATACTGAACGCTGCTATAGGAACAGTTTGGTTAAAGCAAAGTAAGTATAATCTGCAATCCAACAGAATGAAAAATCTTAAGAACACAAACTAATTCTTAGACTGTGGCCAACAAAGGCTATACTGAAGGCACAAGTTGTCCATGACATAGACACAAGTGTTTTCCATACAGCTCAGTGCAGTGGATGAAGCTTTAAGCACATGCAGATTCCTGTATGTCCACGAAACACTGGTATCTGAGAGTAAAAAACACAGCATTGCAGTATTTGCTCTGAATGGGATTTGAAATCCAAACACTGTTGACAGATATTTTATCTCAACATAATTGTTTCCAGAACTTTATCCTGAAGCTGGCAAGCAACACACCAACATTCAGTTATGTGCAAAAGGACACATACTGAGCAGCTAAACCACAAACTCCAAACTCAAGACTGTTACAATGGTAGAGTTTCTATAGTGCGGTGGCTATTTTTTTGTTCTGTTGTTGTTTTGTAGGGCTTTTTGTTCAGCACTTTTTATTTAAAAAAAAAAACACCCTCTAAAAAACCCAACAAAATTAGCCTAACTATTCAAAAATGATGCAGCCAACCCACCACAGTAACTTACTTGTTCATATTCTGGCAGTAAGACACCATATCATACAGCTTCTCTTGCCCTACATTTTCCATCACTACCATTGAGCTGATTCTGAATATATCTCCAAAACCATAATATAAAATGCAGTCAGCTTTTTGGTCATCTCTACCTGCAACACATTAAAATAAACAAAAAAAATTAGCCTTGACACTTTAGAAGAGATTTACTTTAAGTGTAGCATTTTCTGGTACAAATTCCGCTCTTATCTGCATAGGCTTCTGCAGCCCTTATATTGAGAGTGCATGACTGTAGCAGAGAACACCAAGCATAACGTATTAGGCAATAGAATATAGCACGATACAGACTAGAAATAAATAGATTTAGAACAGCTTTTTACAACTACAGAATCAATCAGACTGAAAATATTACACAATGAAGATTTTGACTCCTTAACAACTGAAAAAATATTAACATCATACAGAACGTCAGTGAAACCCCCTTTTTTTCAGCCTAACACCTCTTGGAAAATGCTAGCCAAATACATCTTGAAGCCTAATTCTTGTTTAAAAGACATTGTGAGCTTCAAATACCTTATTAGGTATTAACGGTAATAAATGAAGAGACAATTAGGTATGATTTCACAAAATATTCCATTTAAAACCAACTGCGTCTTCTACAGCTGAACTTAGATCATCTTTCCAATGATGTGCTGATGGGTGCCCTCCTGCTGTTTACAAGATCCAGAGAGCAGAAAAGGTCCAAAAAACCTAAGCTTCTTAAAAGTTTAACTTATAACAGAAAGGAATTACTTCACTTATATGGGCAGTCAAGTGGAAAAAGGAAGCTTTCATAAGAGAAGTAGTGTGTTCAGGCAAATCAGTAGCAGTGTTTAATTAATCCCCCACCCAGAAGAATGTCATTTAAATCAAGTTATGAAAAAGAAACACACAAAAGCTTGCTCTAATCACCTCAAGTTGATAAACATCGTGAAACAACTATTTCAGCACCTATATGGTCCTTGTCTCTCTAGTGCATCTAACAGATGCAAACTCCCACAAACTTCAGTGACTGTTGTATTTCTTAGGTCTACATTAAGGCCAATTTCTATCATACAGGCACAGTTAAAATCTCAACCAATTGCCCCTTAGGGTCCTTAAAAATCTTTCCTCCACATGATAGATTCAAATCTGTCTTTGAAAAAGTAATAATGCACAAAGTCAAAAAAACCCAAAGGAAAGCAATACACCACAAAAACATTTTTTCTTAGCCATAACAGCCATTTAGTGCTGCTATACATTGATCAATCCTTAAAATTTCCCGCTCCAGACTCCCCAGCCTACTTGTATTTCTGTGGCCACTGAAATTCATAGAGATTAGACACCACCTAGTCAAAATCTGAGCAAATCACGCATCCCAGCTGCTATGCAAAGTAAAAAAAAAAAAAAATCCTTTCTGTAACATACATCAAATCAATGTCTTGTTATGAAATTATTCTGGTAAGGCACAGACGTCACAAAAATCAAGTAATTAAAAAAAATGCTGAGTAAAGGGCTAGGTACCCAGTCATTCTTTGCTACACTGCAGTACAGAGTCCCGAGATCGTTAATGTAATTTAGATTTGCTTTCAAGCCTCTTTACAGAAGCAGAGTGCCGTTAGAACCTGTTTCAAACACTTTAGAACCTGTTTCAAAGACAAGACACTTTGCACAAATGGCTGAAATCAAAGTATATTATTACTGATTTAACAGATGCAAATGACTACTTTGCCAAACCCATTTCCTACAATACCTGCACGTCCACTTTCTTGGTAGTAGTTCTCCATGGATTTGCTCATAGAATGATGAATTACAAACCTCACATCAGGTTTATCAATTCCCATGCCAAAAGCAACAGTCGCCACTACAACCTGAAATAAGATTAAGAAACCATCAAGGTAACAAAACACAATTTGTTTCAATGAGACATAAATCTATGAAAAGTATCTTTACCTGGATTTGATTTGCTGCCCACCCTTTATGAACTTTGGTCTTATATTTAGCATCCATGTTTGCATGGTAAGTCCCTGCCTTAATTCCTAGTTTCTGCAAACTCACAGTAACTTGCTCAGAATCCTTCTGAGAAAAACAGTAAACGATTCCTGCACAAAAGTGAAAGATGTCTTACTGTAATGTCTTAAAAAAAACCCAAACAATCCCCAATATTTAAAAACAATTTTGAAAGCTTTATTAACTTAAAAATTAACAAATAAAACAAGTAAACAATCTCTGTGCCTATTCAGTCTGCAGTATTGGTAGCCATGAATGAAACTTCAAATAGCAGTTTTGACTTGGAAGCCAAAGAGAAAATAGGGGTGCCAATCCACACAATCACGGAAGTATTCTATTAATGTTCAAGGAAGACAATGGTTATTAATGCTTATGTAAAGGGGTGCTGTTCCTTATGACATCTCACCTGAGGTTTCAGATAGATCTGCTTTTTGTCATAGTCAGTCTGTGTTAAGTCAAGGATTACACACAGACCCATGCAATTTGTGATCATTTTAGCACAGTTTGTATTCAAGGAGCTGCTTGGCACAGCCACAGAGTTCCACAGCAGAGACAGGGACAGACTACTGCTCCAGAAAATTGGGTTCTGTTGTCTTTGTAATATGGCTCTCCTTTTTATTTGTAGTACATAATTTATGCACTACACAAAATCCAACTTTCACAGTTCCGCATTCATCACAAAAGCGCAATTCACCCCACCACACACCCATTCTGGGCATTGAGTAATAAATGAATCTCATGATCAAATATGAAAAAGTAGTGTTAAAGACAGTAAGTATCCTGACACATAGATACTAAATGCCACATGCATGATTTAAAAACACAACCTTTTCTGAGCCTTGTTTTTACAATCTTAAAAATTGCTATCACTCTTATCTGTGTAAGCATTGTTCTATATACATCACAACATTGTATTTCAATACTTTAGAACACATAAGTAAACTGTAAAGAAATTTAAATACTCATGACTGAAAAGAGTAATTATTCAAGCTACGAATCTCATTAAATTTAATTTCTTTTAATGCTGGATGTTTAACGTACGGTGAAAGCAGAATTTCTCTACATGTTTCAGGAACACCTGAAAACATCCCTACGTCCCTGTAATGGTGACAATTATAAAAAATAACTTTTTTTTTTAAACTTTTTTACACTTTTTACCTGAAAGTCCTTTGTATCTGCCATTAATGATCTTAACTATGTCCTCAATGAAATCTTCATTATTTGAAGGCTTATGTCGAACCTCAAAAATATAATAAACACATGCCAGAGTTCAAGTGGGCGCACAATCTGTCAAACAATCCTATTATTCTACTTCTTCCAGTACAATAAACACTATTCTGCCATTTAACCAAAATAACTAGATTCCCTTGATGCAGTCAGATGACATCTCAGAAGTCCATAGAAAAAAGTGCACAAGTTTTCCCATGAAGAACAATAAAAGAAATTGTGATCAAACTGAAAATACTGTACAACACAATAATTCACAACTTTGTGCAATCATATGACTTTTTTACCAACAATTTGGAAGCAGTCTGAGCCTGCTACCTACCTCTCCCCTGTACACAGTCCTACCTAGTAAGCCTTGATCACAAAGACCGAGCAGCCCAAGCTCCTCTGCAGATGACAGCAAGTTCAGCAAGATGAATTCGTGAAAGAACATCATCATTCAGTTGAAAAGCTATTTATTATTAAAATGTGTAATTGAAAAACTATTCTAAAATTCATCAACTTACAGAAGATACTATGACTGCAATGCAGTCAAACAAACAGATAATAAGACATACCTCATAGTAAAGATTAGGCCGGTTGAAAGATGCAGTAAAAGTAATGCACTTCTGAACATGCAAAATTTTCTGAGCATCCTTTAAAACGTGATTTGTAGCAGTTGCTGTCAATCCAATCAAGGGAGCATTGGGAAACTGTCTTTTCAAGATACCAAGAGACTTGTAGTCTAAACAAGAAAACAAAAAGGGGAAAGTAAAAGATTTCTTGTACCATAGATCCAAAGCTAAAAAAGATATTAATGTAGATAGCATTCAATGGGGTAATACTGCAATAAATGTTATTACTGATCAATTTACTACAGAAATAATTGATACATCCAAATGAAGTAATAAAAAGGTTGCATTTATCAAAATAGATGCTTTCTCTTCTAATTGAATGTTATAAAAGCAGCCACAATTCAGAAGGCAAAACATATTGAAATAGAAGTTCTTAAAAAGTTAGAAAAATATAAGTGGCATCACATTAATCAACATTCAGGTTATTTTGCAGGTCTGTTTATACAAACAGCTTTTCAGTAACCACAGCTTTGCTAATAAACAAGCAACGTGGAATTTGGATACATAGACAAGCCTGTACTAAGGAAAGATTCTAATGGCTCAGTGCTGACAATCACTTGCTGCCTTAGAACAGAAATGCAGCCAGAGGCACATATCAAAATTCCGCATTGCCCGTTTAACTGGCACAGCTCTTTGCTCAGACGCCACTTTCTAACAAAACTGCAAAGTCTGACTTTACTGTTACTACTGCTTCAAATCAGGTGTTCTATCAAAGGCAAAACAAGAATAACCAGTGAGTAACAGTAATCTACAACTAACAAGATAGGAAATAAACTGAAGCATACTTTCTTTCCCTGCAAGTCAAGGGCATTTGCTTCAACTTGTTTTAGAAACAATTAAAATACATCTCATGAATTTACAAAATGCTCTACCTCTGTCACCAGAGTGTTAGGGAGAGGTGTACAGAATGACACTTTTTCATGTCGTAGTAAATCAAAGATGGCTGTAAAGTTAACCGATTTAGGAGTTTTTCAGAACACTGACAGCAAAATTTACATTGAGATCACCTCATTTGCATAAACTTAGCTCCTGGACAAGGATATAGTCATTCGTGAATTAAATTTAAAGCCCTTGAGCTAACACAGGTACTTGCCACACACTAAGTATTTACTTAACACATGAAGGCAGCACCAGGCTTTATTTCTGGCCTAACTCATTATTTATTGATGCCTGAATAACACCGCAAACTGCATTTCTAATGAGCATACCAGGCCTGAAGTCATGGCCCCATTGACTACAGCAGTGGACCTCATCTACAGCAATGCGAGCAAGACACCCTGCTTGATAAGCTTTCTCTAGCTTTGACATGAACATTTTGCTTTTTGCAATCTTCTCCGGGGTCACATAAATGAGCTTCAGTTGTGAATTTCTGTCTAGCATTTCGGCATGAACCCACTTCACGTGTTCCTGTTCAAAACAAAAGAAGAAATTGGGGGCTAACATATTAGGACAACACACTGAAGTTGCTTAGTACGAAGATTCTTAAGAGGTAATTAACAATTCATAAGGGTAATTAACAGATACTGACAAATTGTTACATAGTATTTACCACTGCTATAAGTCTTTCCAGAAGATCTTTATATATCAAATGTTGATTTTAATACTTGGAAAATCTGTCACAGAGCTTTGAAAAAGCAAACTATTGAATAGTTGTCATAGCTTCATCATGTAATATCAGTATTTTCCTAATAAACTATAATGTACCAAACATGCCTGTGATATAACAAGTGTAAAATAATTTCTTACACAAAACTGCAATCTTTATTACTGAATTTTCAATGCACTCTGTCTCAAAGCAGGCTCCAAGTTTGGCACATTGCATCAAGCCACTAACCTATCAAATCCAGTGCCACATGCAAGTTAATGACCATGGCCTCCTGGCAGTCAGGAATATATATTTCACTGTAAAAAGTGATTGACTAATAACAGACTGGGAAATAAGTTGCTTCTTGGCCTCTGGATCAAACAGCTTACCATCCTAAAGTAAGATAAATGTATGTAAAAGCCTGTACTATTTAACATGTTACTAGTGGACAAAAGTCACCCACTCCAATCTTCTCTGAAGTCTAGAAACACACATCAGCCAAAGGTACTTAACATCCTCTAAACAGTCCCATGAAATCTATTTATTCCACGAAAGGTGTTGGCTTACATGCGTGTTTGTCATTAAAACAGGAACACAAGATACTTATTTGCATTATCCACATCACAGCACGTAGCTGGCAAGATACTGTTGACAGAATGGCATTAGCTGATAAAACTGCCATTCATTCAGTATTCATAAATAACAGACAGAGGGAAGACGCTGGCACATACACCACAAAAGCCATGAAGACTTGGCAGTTAAACATACCTTACTGCTTGAGGCATTTAATAAAGTTGCAGAAATACCAAGCTGTTCCAAAACCATGAGCTGATCTTCCATAAGTGATATCAAAGGACATATCACGAGTGTGAAACCTGTAACAATCAATCATCGTGCAAATTGAACAGTTCAGATGTCACAAATACCTCCTCGAATACTTTTTATTAATGCATCGGCCCTGCTTTGAAAGAACTGCCAAATGTGAGCTTAAGCTTCACACACAGTTTCAGATTACCCTCCTAGAGAGCTGGTAAGCGAGTGCCAGGTCACGCAGGGATACTTCCATCCAACTGCCTGTGACGTGCACCTTCTCTTAGAATCTAGACTGCAGACAACGGAGCTGCAACAAGCAGAGTATAAGAACTAATATATGAAACAAACAAAGTTGGATTCACATCTGTGAGGTGCTAATTTACCACACAACTAAGCAATGTTAGGTATCGGTATATTTGGTATTGGTATATTGCAAATAAGTAAACTTCCACGAAATTGGATGGGCTATCTTTCAAAAAAAGCTTAGAAATTAGAACTGGATACTTATGTTTAAAAAATTAATACAGAAAGTCTCCCCCAAATAATCTGAAGCTAAAAGTTTAGAGTGGAACAGACAAACAACAGATATCCATACTTAAATAATTTACAGTCTGTATACTGAATTAAAATTAAAAGAAAGAAAAAAAATAGTGACGAACTTCTAAAAAGTTTTTTCAGTGTTTAATAATATAATGTATTGAGGAACCTAGATAAATTATTTAAATCTAAATCACATCTAAAAGGCACATTTTTTTTAAGTTGCTATTGCTCCTTCAGAGAAGACAAAGTAAGAGAGCAAAGCAAATATTTCTAGTAAATCTTTCTCTTGTATCTTTGCTCTTTTTTCCCCATACTGTAATATTAGATGCCAATATAATGTTTATTCTCCAAAAAACTATAAAAGGGAGACAATACCATTACATACCATCAGAACAGACAGCTGGTAACTGATAGCAAAGGCTCTTCCCACCACCTGTAGGCATGACAAGAAATATGTCCTTTCCCGCCATTGCAGCATTTACTGTTTCAAGTTGCAAGGACCTAAACTTCTGGAGTTTAAACTTGCTCTGCAGTGCAGTTTTTATCTTCTCATACCATGGAAAATCTGTTAAAGGAAAAAAAAAAAACCAAACATGTTTCATAGCCAAGTTTGTTCATCTGTAAGAAGGAAGGACAATTTGCACATACAATAATAAATCTAGAAGCAATACAATTTTAGATCTGGGAAAGTGTTCAAAGATTCAAAAATGGCACACAAAAAGCTACACATAACCCGAGTCTGTATAAACGAATATCTAAGGTGGACCTTTGAAAGCCCTATGAAATATAAACACAATCCAGCTCCAGACTAAAGGCTCTCATTGCACATAAATGTGAACTAATGCTAAAAACTCACAAGCAGATGAAGAACTTCAAAGTGCTAATGATCAAGTTAACTGATTAGTCCATAATTAAATGGAAATGAGAAGCTCATCCTGAAAATAAATAAAACCAGACAATGAGCCCTACAAGAGTCTCACTACTAAGTTGCCCAAATGCTTCCCTCATACAAATGCAGCGATTACAAATAGTATAATGAAGCCAGGGCTACCATTTTCTCCACATATTCCAGAGATAATAAGCATTTATTAAAAAAAAAAAAAAAAAAAGAGGGGGGGAGGGGAAGCTTAATCTACCCCCAAATAATCGCCCCAATATGTCTATAATAGTTTTTTCTTTTCAATAAAGAGCTAAAGACTGCATCATTTAAAGAGCTAATACTGTAAAACCTTAAATTTCAGATGCATCAGAAAGCATATTAACCATTTTCATATTATTAAAATTAAAATGCAGGAAAAACTGTGGGAACTCCAGGCTATGCATGCAATATGCATGTGCATGACATGCAATGCACAAATTAACATTGGGACTCGAGGTGTCGTTGCTTCCTAACTGCTACAGAGAGCACAGCCAAGATAGAACGGTCTCTGAAACCACCAAGAGCCTACCATTGACTTCAGTGAGCTTTATACTGGGACTAAATTTAGCTACTACTCTTATTCAACACGTACACAGCATCTGATTGCAAAGATGTTAGTTTTCAAAGCACAGGAGGAGATAATTAGGCACAACGTTACCCAAAACAAATTGATTTGTTCAAGAGCATCAATTTGCAATTCTAAAGTATCAGTATTCTTACACAGGCAGAACACTTTTCTCAAACACAGTTAAATATGAATTAGACTACAAAATTAATTTCATTACTTAAAAAAAGCCAAAAAAGAGGATATATACAAAAGATATAGGCAGAAATTAACAACGCATTTCCAAATCACAAGTGAATTAAAAGAGGAGGGAAAAAAAATAATAAAGAGATCTGAATTGAATTTGGCTAGGCATAACATGGTCAAGACCCACCAGCTATCCAGGACTTCAGTTAATGTTTAACTTGAAAGACAGCACTTTCAAAAGAACAACAGCCCTCACACCACCATGGGGTAGCTGCCACTTGGAATAACTCTACCATACTAATGTATTCTACGTTACTTTTGGCAGTCAGCATCCATCTAATTTGCATTAATTTGGTAAACAGTGAGGCTACATAACAGTTAATTTAGTAAGACAGTGAGGTAGACACAATCAATGTCCTACCCACTCAAGCAAAAAGAAACACAAAGACAGCAAGAAGTAACTTTGAGAGTGCAAGATTGTTATTATAAAATCCTGAAAAGATCCAGAGTAATTATTTTCAGGACATAAATAAACAGGGAATATAAGTATTGCAATAAATCCAGGCTTACTTTGGGATTCTTGTAGCAAACCAAATCAAGTTGTGACTTTGCAACACGCAAGGAGTAAAAGTAGTTATAACAGGCCATTCTTGTGATAATTCTGTCCAGAGGATCTCAGATTAGTATTTAGGAATGTCCAGAAAGTTAAGGACAAAAATTAAATAGGACAATATCATTACCCAAACAAAACTCTGTATGAACACATCTTTCCCCCTATTGAATTACTTTACTTCTATGTTAGAATATCGGAATTTGACTCTGCAAACCGTTTTTGTTCCATGCTTCAGGTGAGGTTTCGGTGTCTTTACTTCCACCTGCCTCCACGTCTCCTGAGGACTGCTTTATCAGGCTCTTTACCCTCTTCTTCTTTTCAATGAGTTCCTGCTGTTTATCCATAAGCTCCTGAATCTGCATCTCCACTGCTTGCAGCTCATTTTCAATGGAAACCAGTACCTCCTCTAGCACTGAAGGGAAAAGCAAGGTGAAGGCAGAATAGAAACTACAGTAACATGCTAATCCCAGTTTTAAATTACATTTAATTTGTTGATCGAGAACAATCAAAATTAAACACCAACAAAAAGCAACCTAGAGAAACAGAAAGCCTGACAGGTACACTGATAAGATTATAGCATCTAATATTGTATATGCCATGTAAAAATACTTAGCAAGGCTTAACAACGCATTTGTTATATTAGTAGGTCATATATACACGGGTATAATGTAAGCTGTCATCTCTGATGAGATACACACAACACCATCACTGCCCGCGTTGATTAATAGTGAAAAAAAAAATAAATATCACAATCTAGTTTACCAAAAGCAGTGCCTCTCCAGAGAAACACTTGAAATTATTTTCTTTTCTGCAGATGCATCTTAAGCAGTGAAAAGCATATCGCATCTGCCCTGATATTATAGCTGCAAGTGTTACAATGAAGACGAGTACTCCAGCCAAGGAGCGAGCACAATATTAGAACATTTTTAATAGAAAGCATTTACACATGAGAAGCAACATTAATCTCAGCAAGTAAAGGGTCTTCTGAAGGTGGAAATAGGGACATTACCAAAAAGCTACATTTTATGCACCCAGATCTCCCTCCTATGCAGAAACAGAGGATCTGCTGAATGTCAAGGTTAGAACACAGAGGACAAAAGCTTTTGTGAATACAAGCTATTCTACAGATCTGAAAAATGTGAAGTAAATTCTCCCCAAAACTTGGGTTACATAAGTGAATCTTTGGCAGGAATTTGCCTCTTTACATCTTAATATATATCTGTGTGAATGACTGTGAATCTGTGTTCTAGAATCCAGTCCCCAGGGTTTGAAAGAATAATTAACACATACCACAGCATGCCAGGCCTGTGTCACTATTTCAGAGCCAGGTCAGAAAAGCATAAGAAGAAATTGTCTTCCTCCCCCCTGCCCCGCAAAATAAGAGATTTTGGTCCAAGCATAGCAGCTATGATAATCTGCTTATGGAAGCAAAAAAGTGTGAAATGGAAAAAGATACCCTCATTACAAAATGGCACAAAACGGGGACATTTGTCTTCCTGAGAGCCCACTGCTACTCAGCAGGAAAGAGTTGAAACTATCTTAAAATACAAAGCATGTTTTAAAAATATGGAAAAAAGTAACTTCCTTGAGGAAAGTCCTTTTAGTTTTTATCTAAGAAACAAAGAGTTATCCAGTAAAAGAACTTTTTCTTCAAATCTAAAGTATAATAACATAGACCCCACAAACTGAAGTGTAATAATATAGACCCATAAATTCTTTTCTACATACACTAAATTCATGTAAGTAACAATCACTAACATCAGGTGACCATGTCTGTTAGCTAAAAGATAGCAAAACGAACATATTGAATACTAATTTTGGATTACCTGCAACAGCTTCCATCTTTGGAAATTAGAGAATGTTATCCTTAGGAGATCTTATTTAACCAAGTACCTGTCACTAAGAATAAAATAAAATAAATTTTAAAAAAAGAAAAATTATTTCATGAGTAATCCTTTTAAACTTAGAACAAAGTTACTGCAAGAGATTATTCATTAACATAGAAGGTGTTAATTTAACAGTTTAAGTACTAGTTCATTTAATGTGCCCATATAAATATGCCCAATCAGATGACAACACACTTTTTCCCTTCTGCAAAAGGGGCAGATACCACAACCAGTTCCTAAGACTACAGCTCACTGGCCTTCTACATGAAACCAAGTGAATTTTGACCAACTTATAATTTTCTACAAGAAGCATGGTCTAATATAGACCAGTCATTCACCTACCTTCAACCTCTTTTTTTTTTTTCATCTCTTCAAAGACTATTTTACACAAAACTCTGAACAAATTATGTTGAACCTCTTAGAAAAGTAGCCACCATAACAGTTAGAGGATCTTCTAGGAGGAAGTAGAGAGGTAGTTTGGTTCAGAGAAGGGAAACTGATTTTGACTAGGTCATCAGTGAGATGAACTCAGAATTCTATTTATTGGATAATTTTTTGAACATTCTTTGTTGTATTACATGCTAACAATACAAAACTCAGGAAACTTGACATTCTCTCACCTTTGTTTAATTCTGGGTTATTTATTATACACAGGGGAGCCAAATCTGATGGAAGGTGAAAGGGAACAAATCCAGCACACTGTCATTATACTCCGACCCTAACGTAACAAATATTTTACTGTGTTCCTATAAATGGGAGGAAAATACATAAAAAAAGAATGTGTGAATAAAACAATGGTTTTGCCAGAAGAGGTTATAATTAAAAATAAGCTGAAGGCCCACACTTATTTCTGAAGTTGATTATTGTATAAGACAACTCAGTAGTGTCCAGGTGACCCACATAATTTGAGTTACACAGTTCTGTCTTTATACCACCTGCCACTTGCTTAAAGGTTATTTCGAAATATTAGTCTCCCCAAAGTACACAGCAACTAGGGGCATCCGGAAAAATCAGTAGCTACGGCACAGACACACTGTAAATGCAATATACTACTTCTACTCCTTCTGTAAACACAACCCTCACAAATACTACTAGGCTGACAGCTCAGGAAACATAAGCCATTTTCTTATCCAAAGAGTGGGAAGAGAAGGAAAGTGACCTACGTAAGTTT
>NW_009647222.1:5690212-5690918 GCF_000708025.1 Charadrius vociferus
AGTCTTCAACTTAGCTCCTGTCTCTAAAAGGAGTAGCTCCGCATACCTTATAATTGATTCTATACCACCACTGCCCAATTATGCCACTTGATTCCTCCAAAACGAAACTCCTAAGAAACTGAGTAGCGACGAAGTCATCATATCTTACAAGCCACAGCGGACAAAAGGCGGGTGGAAGCACCCTGCTCATCAGGCCAGTTTTACCCCACTGTAAAAACAGCTGAATTCCCGTGAATTCATCACACCTACAGCCTTTTCCAAACAGCCCGCTACCAGGGAAAAAAATACCCCTCTAAGCAGATAGACGCCGGCCGTGCCTGAAACAGAGCGGCGAGTCACCAGCGCCGCTTTCCACCCCGCACAGGTTGCGATCAGCGCCCCAGCGCGGGGAGCCTTCTTACCGCCCCCTCCGGCCGGCCGCCGAACGACAGCCTCCGGTCCCGGCTGGCAGAAGTGAGGGATGTCGACAGAGCATTCGCGAACAAAGAACCCTTAAAATCAGCGAATGAAACCCACAATAATCGCGCAAGCACGGTGTGTCACCTTCGCAGTAGGTAAAAAATCCCCCATCCGGCCATAAAACCCCGAGGAGCCACGTTAAAAAAAAAAACAAACAACTCACTACGGGGCGTGGGGTGGGGGGGAGAAGAACCAAACCGGCATCAGGGAGATATATTTACGGCGGCCGTTTCAGCACCCGTCACCT
>NW_009647222.1:5692146-5714786 GCF_000708025.1 Charadrius vociferus
GCTCCCTCCTACATCCTGGAAGGACGCTGCCACCAGCGCCTCCGTCGCCAGCGTTTGTCAGGGGCTGTGGGCTTTTTCGTGTTGGTGGGGGTACGGCGATGTGACGGTGGCGAGAATGAATGAAAGCTGAACGGTAAACAAAAGTAATAATTAGCGAAAGTCTTCTATTCTGCCTCCGTGTGGACATCAGTGGTTTGGAATCACTTAGTGGTCTTACTGTATTTGTTTTAACTTGCTGTCACCACGTGGAACATTTGCAGGTGACACGGAGGGGCTTTCAAGGTGAGGACCAGACATTCAGTCTGAAGTGAAAAAAAGAAGTACTCGTACCTGACCATAGTTTTGTTTTCACTTAATAGAAATACTTGGAAATAGAGATGCTGAAAGGGAAAATAAAAATAAATCAAGTTAAAGGGGTTTGTAAGAGTTTAAACTGCAAGGTAAAGAAGAATGTTAGATCTTTGATTTAAATTAACATCTCACATGTGATGCATTTCTGGCACGGTTGCCATGAAGGGATACAAGTCTGCTTGGTAAGCACTGTAGTGTCAGTTATGAAGGAGGCTAAGTGTGAAAGATGTAGAAAAGAAAGTTAAAAGAACTAAGTTTAACTGAAGAGCAGGATACTGGAAATGGGAGTATTGGAGAGCCCATCAGGGCCAAGGATAAAGACTGACAGAAAAGCAGGTTAGCAGCATTAAATGTCAACGATTTCTTGGGAAATTGAGGTGCCATGCTCTGTTACTGAGATGGGTACTAACTCTTGGGGTTAATCAATCAGAAATCTAAAAATTAGACCCTTGTGGGCTTTGCTTTTGTCTGTTCTCCTAGCTTGCTCTCCAGAGTATTCATTGGAGGGGGGGAAATCTCTTCAGAAAGAGAAGCTCTATTCACTGTTTTTTCCTTTTCTTAGTTCCTTGTTTGGGGCCTTCAGCTAACTCCAGTACTGACTCTGTTGGCTTTAACTGTCATAGCCAAGAGTAGTAAATAAAATGCTATGGAGTTCAGGCTTTTTTAATTTTAACACTGTGTTTCTGAAATTCTGATGGTATTTAATCAGATATTTTTAAACTCGCTGCAGTTTGGAAAAATATGGAGTTTGCCATAGAGTCACTGGTGGAGTAGTGTGATAAATACCTGGAGGGAAGGACCACTGTGTTAGCTGATGTTTGGAAAGTTAAATTTGCAGCTGTAGTCGGGAACATTTTTTTAAGTGATTCATTGAATGGTGTTATAAATCACCAGTAATTGCAAAACTGTGCACTTAGTTTTTCCTGAACAAATTAATTTTTCAATACTAAAATTACTGCCAGCAAAATAATAATAATTAAAAATTGAAACTTCATAGCCTGTAAACTGCATTAATTTTTGCCTTCTAAGAGCCTATAGTGCATGATTCCATTCTTATTTTGTACACAGAAGATAGAGGATGTGCATTGTCTTCCCTGAACTTTCATAAGCCAATGTATCTTAATTTTAAGTCTTAATATTTACTAAGCCCTTTTGATACAGTGCTGCAGTCTCTTGCACAGCTTATGGGATTTCTGCAGAAACATTGAGAAAGCATTGCTCCCTTCTTTCAGTAAATCATAATCATAGTAATTTTTAAAAAATCCAGAGTAAACATCACATGGCTAGTATGTGTTTCCACATTTCTAGGCATTGAAATGTTGTATTTGAGTAATGTGGAAAGGCTTCTCCAGTGCAGGAGAAAGTGTTTAAAAAAAGTTCACACCCTCTATAAAAATTCCTGGTTCATTGTTGCAAAGATTATGTACAAAATGTCAGTGCTTTTTTTTTTTTTCTTCCTCTAAGAATGCTTGTCAAATATATTTCCAAATTCTGATATGAATCAAGTCAGTAATACCATCTACTGAGATACTCACAAGAGAGAATAATAGTCCTGGACTACTCTTCTTTCGGCAGTAGTTGTGGGATGATGAGAATGGTGTTTCCTCCTCCCCCCTTCCCTCCACTAACCAGAGGATATGGTTGACTTCTAAAGTGAGTCTGAAACGGTTGTAGGAGTAGGTGATTACAAACATGTTTGAAGTGAATACAGAAGTGTCAGTGTAGTAATTGCAGCAGCTGTTGGGAGTTGGCCTCTGCCTTCTTGCAAGATCCCTACTTTGTGCTGTGTCTGCAGGAGGAATGAATACTCACTTCCCATGTCAACATATTTATCTGGTAATTCCTTTGGAGTTCTGCCTCCAAGTGTTTTCCTTCCAGAATACAGATTGTTTCTGCTCTTCTAAAGTAAAGAGTACTGGAGAAAAGGGCAGATTGCAATTGTTATTTTGGTTTCAGTCAGCAGATTCATTGAAAATAGGATTTGCAATACATTTTTCGTTGTTAACAAGTATTGAGAATGTCTGCAGTAAATCAATTGTAGCAGGTTACTTAGTAGTTTTAATTCTGGGTGGTTAAAATGCTCACAGCAAAAGTTTCAAGTGGCGGACAATACTGTAGAACTACAGATTTAAGACTGTGTGGTCTGTAGCCTTGCCAAAAGATGAGCCCTGATAGAAGTTAGGGAAGTTGAATGTGGCTGTAACAAATCTCTTCACTCTGAGCTGTTTTGAAGTTGGGTTTTTTCCCAATATCTGAATGGAAGTTCTGGAGTAGGCAGAATGATACTTCTTTACTCCTGAGCTCTTCAGGCAACAGTAAATGATCAAGTAGATCTACATTGCAGTCAAAAGTGCAACTAAAATATATTTAGGTAGATCTGGCTAACAGTAGCAGTGAAGGCTATGATAGTGTGGGTGGGTCTTTTTGTTTGCTTGTTTCAGGCTACACTATACAAAACTACTGGAATCTTTAAAAAAAAATATGTATACACACACAAACACAAACTGAGCTGCCAGCCTGTCTATAGTATTATGTCTGATTTTGCTAACTGTTTTTATGTATACTGTAGGTTTCTAAAATCTGTGGGCACAGGGATAGCAATAATGTAAGGGTGAGTGCATGGATAAATGCAAAGATTTTTGCAGTTATGTTGCTGCTGTTCGTGTTATTTCTCTCCTATTACAGTCTGCGTGAGTCAAAGGAAGGCCTTAGACATTTAAAATTAAAAGTAGGATCTGTGTCTAAGTATGGTCTTCAAGATACCTCAGAAGATATTGTCAAATGGTAACTTTAGTCATAGCTTGACATTTCTAGCCCAGTTTCTCAGGCAAACCTTCCATCTGACTCTTGCCTTCCTAATATTTCTTAGGCAACCTTTACTGACATGCAGAATGCAAAGATATTTAGTGCTTAGTGGTTTTGTGAAAACTGGCAACTGGCTGGAGACCCAGGCTGGTGTTTAATAGCTGTCAGTGCGTGTGTAACTTGGAAAGAGCCTACAGCATTAATCTGAGTTGTGTTCAATCCAGAAGCTGGGGGAAGTGGGACTGCTATGCAAGATTATGGGAGGTGGAATGTGAGGTCCCAGGAGGATAGGAAGGACCAGGGTACTTGTGTTACTGCAGTAAACATAATGGGATAAGGCTTGCAAATGGAAAAAAAAGTTTCATTATATGTTCACAAAACAATCCTTTTCTCCATACTAGCAGAAAATCAGAAGGGATGTCTTTGCTGTATGTATATATGCATGCATGCTTTTTGTTGCATTCAATTTCGGTATATAGTTCCAAATATGTACTTTTTTGATAAGTAGCTTCCAAAGATATCTCTGTTATTGAAGTAATTGCTGTCTACAAGACTTACTATATTTGTACACTCAGGAAAGTTGTTAGGTGGTCATAAAATAGACTAAGTTTTTCTATACATCTAAAACGTCTGTAGATTGGACATTTTAAGTTTTTCACAATTTGCATTCTAAGTTTTGCACAATTTTTATGCATAAGTTTTTCTTGGTACCATGTTTTGTTACATGCCTAAACTTGTTTCTTTTTCAGAGATTGGAATGGGACTAACAGGCTTTGGAGTGTTTTTCCTTTTCTTTGGAATGATACTCTTCTTTGACAAAGCTCTTTTGGCTATTGGAAACGTAAGTGTCTGCTGTTGATTCTTAGATTCTGCACTGCTTGGAAGTATATGATATATTAAAAATAAACTAAATATAGAATAATATGTTATCAATTTGAAACTGGATCACAAAAAATACTGTGGCAGTTTGGTATAAAGGAAGAATTATGCTCAGTGATATAAGGGAATAATTTTTCCTGTTTAAAGTTAGAGCAGCTCACATCAATCTAAAGATCTCCAGGTCAGGCCTGTGGTATGTTGTTCAGACAAGAAGCAGCTTGTTCTATAGTTGTTATGCTGCTGCAAATAAGACTTTTAGATTGGCTGTGATTACTAACGTTTCTTTTTTTTATGACCTTGTAAAATAACTGTCAAATTTAAATATCTATTTGGATAAGAATAGTGAAGTGTTGTGTACCTGCTAGCACATGTAGCTTTGCTGTGCTTTATAAGGAAAGAAAGAAGTATGAATTGCTGATAGTCTGGGTTTAGAAGAGCCAACCACCCTTTGTAGTAGAGAGATTTAATATATTCAGTTTTTTTACCAAATCAAAGGTTTTATTTAAAGCGGGATAGAAAATAAATTCTAGTTCTGGTACACAAAATTCCAATCCAAAGTAAATATAAAATGACAGGGTGTTTTCTGAATGTGATAATCTCTGTGCCTCTGCACTTCTCAGTTTTGCCAGCCAGCCAAGAGCACAGCCTGGTAGAGGTTCACATTCTCTTTTGCTGATGCCTTAAAAGTCTGTGGTCAAAACTGATCAGTTTCATTCTGTGGCAGCAGAGTCAAATACTGAGATTCACTGTAGGAAAATTTAAAAACATATATTTGAATTTGGGTGCATTAGTTGAAGCACTGTTCTGAAGCATCAACGAAGTGTATAGTGGAGAAGTAAACAATAAAATAATGCTATTTTTTCTTTTCCTAATGTAAGGTGGAAATACGAGATCCTGTTTAGGGAAATGATGAGAACATAGGTAGGAAGATACAATGACAGGCTATGTGGTAACCAAAGATAATGCAAGAAAAGGTACTGTATCCTTACAGAAAGTTAAGAAGTTGTATCAGAAAGGGGAAAAGATGTTAAGAAAGTGTTTTAAATAACTTAAATTTCATCTATTATCTTGAATGAAATCTGATACTGTCTGCTTTTCAGCAAAAATGTTGCCCAGATGTATGCTTACAAGCGGAAATAATGATAAGTCCTGTTGCTAAAGGACACTAAAAGTAGCTGTAACTAGGTGAGACTAGTATGATAGCATTCAGTCTGTACTGGAACTAGTAAACAGTAGAAAGATTATATACAGAAAAAAACCCCACCAACAACAAACAAGGTAACTGATAATGCTCTTTGGCTGTTTTCCTTTTTTGGCTTTGCAGTGTCTAGTAGATCAGTGCAAGCTGTTGAAGATATCCATGGTACAGAACAGAGGTGTTTTTGTAACATGTCTGTTCTCAGTTTTTAGGAACCTTTGCTGTCAGTGGTGCTAAGCTTCAGCACTGCTTGTGGGTAACAATTGTACTTATGTTACAGGACAGATATAACTGTCGTCATCAAGTCTTTTGACATGATTATGTTTGTCAGAGGCCACAAAGGTAGACTCTTTACTTCTTAAGCAGCTGTGAGAAGAGTTTTGAAAGCTAGCTACAAATGCTTTAAGATAGACTTTACAGAAGAAAATCACTAGTGAATTCCTTCTCACTGTCTATCTTTTGGTATTAGAAGAAGTTGTGCAAAAAAATGCAAATGTAGTTTTGTGGAATGTTTATATCCTAAACTTAGGAATATAATTAGCTGTTTTCTTTATTTGGTTGGTTTTTGTCTTTCCTAGGTTTTATTTGTGGCTGGCTTGTCTTTTGTTATCGGTTTAGAAAGAACATTTAGATTCTTCTTTCAAAAACACAAAATGAAAGCAACGGGCTTTTTCCTGGGTGGTGTGCTCATAGTTCTCATTGGTTGGCCTTTAATAGGAATGATCCTTGAAATTTATGGGTTCTTCTTACTATTCAGGTAAGACTTGTTTCAAAATACCTTTTTGTATTGGTGTGTCTAGAAATAAATGTATTTGTTTAGTATTGCTGCTTTACAGCTGAAAAGGCAGCGTCTTTGAAATGTTGGCTTTTGATAGATTTTATATAAAGTTGTTGATTTACATTTACAAGATGTGGAAAGTTGGTAAATGCTTTTCCAAGACTCAAATCTGCTAAAGTTTGAGGCATATACCAAACTGACTTTGGTTAGACATAAACAACATTACCAAGGAATTGTAAAGCCCAAATTGTTAGAAGTGCGAAGTTTAAACATTTCCTCATAAAAAAAGGCAACTTAGCCCACCAAAAAAAACCCTTTTCTTTAACAAATGGGGCAAAGTGCTTGGTTACAAACATTCTAGGTTTGTAACCTTATCACTTCATTACTGTGGTAGTTCAGTGAAAAAATGTTTTCTGTATTATTTCATTACATTTGTGCCTTAGTGTATTCAGAACTGCTGGTTTTGGTTAGCATTATCTGGACTGAGTTAAAAAATTAAAATTTTCATCTTTCCTTAACAGCAGTCTTGATACACGTGTTGGCTTTCACAATGTGTCATTTAACTTCTTCATAAATGCAGTTCTAACAGTGAAAGAATTTCAGTTGTAACAACCTGTATTATCTATATCTATCTTTATTTCCATGGTTGAATTTACATACTTTGGGATACAAGAAAGTACAAAATATGCTAAGAAGTTAGAAGCGAGGCTTTTAATTGTTCTTGGACTTGTGTTCAGATGAAGACTGTTCTACTAATGCTTATTAATCTAATAACAGACCCCTAAAATATTTTTGAAGTGTTCAGATGCTGGCGAAGTAATACAGTTCCTATTAATCAAAATCAAACCACTTTTCTCATGGTGCTCTTTTGCTTCCACTTGGTAAAATTGTATGTTAATCTTGTATTTAGTTTAGATAAAATGTTCAAATATTTTTGAAAAAAAATTATAATCTTAACTTAGTTTTTACTATATGCTTCTTATTGTTCTACTCTGTATTAACTTTGAACTCTATCCCTGCAAGTGTTTTGAAAATCACAGTATATCACCGAATACATTGTCACTTCTTACACGTAGCATTTGAGTTTAATCACCCAGTACAAAGCAAGTAGAGTTTGTTTTCAACCAAACACCCCTCCTTTTAAAAGACCTCAAAAGAATTATAAATTACTATGCCTGAGCAGGCAAGGTTATGGATTATCTATTGGGGCTAGCTAGGGGCCATCAGGGTAAAATAACATTGAAGGGGTTATAGGAGGTCAGTAGTTATCCCTAGGTCACTAGGACTATCCCTTTGCCAGAAGAGTATCAACAAGGGATTGATAATTCCAGGTGTGAATGCTTTATCTGATCGGTTTTAATATAAAACAGCTCTAGACCATCTTGTCTAATGCTTAATAGCTCTTACAGTCTAAATCCCTTGCTACAATGTTAGCTAGTGACTCAAACAAAAATTTTTGGTTTGCTTCAGTCTTGTTCATTTCAACTGTTATCATGGTTTTGGCAACTTGCCTCTTTCTGAAGAAGTTAAAAACAGCCTTTCCTCAAGCATCATTTTATGTGATTCCTCAGGATCCTGCTGTTTGGTTGCATAACAGAAAACTTCCCTGGTTGTCATTGGTCTCTGAAGTACTTAATTCTCTTAGGCCCAAGGAATGCCAGATCACACACCTTTAGATTTCTTAGGGCAGTATGTTGTGAGGATGGGCATTTCTGTGTGTCCTAATGATTCTAGTCATGTAGACTTTTATATGGAGAACCTTTATATTTATCAAGCGCAATTTAGCAGTTATAGTAACTACTTCAGCTTGGACTAAGATAGTACAAATGTAAACCACTGTATTATACTTTTTTTTCAGTCTCTCGATTTTTAGACCACTAAACCAGTTCCGCTAGTTGTTCAGGTCCCTCTAGAACCTTTACTCGTAGGCTGTCATCTTGCACATCTAGACTACTTTTACACAATAACCTTTCATACACCCTGTAGCAGCAGAGTGCCTGTTGTCCACAAAGCAACAGTTAAGTACTGGTGACCAAGAACACTTAAACAAATGACAGCATTGCAAAGATTTTTTTTTAAAGATGCATCTGACTGAAATAAGAGAGAGACACAATTATTATTCTACTCTGGTTTAAATATAGAATGTCTTTCTTTTCTTGTCTTTATTTAACATGCTGCCACAAGTTTCCCATCAGAAGTTTAGTCCTTTGCCATACTTTCACATGCACAGGTTGCGTGTAATGGAGAAGGCTATTATGGGACAGTATCTCTTCATATATTCTAATCTGCTTTTGGAGCCTTGTTTACATTACAAGCACCAATGTTATGGCTACCAATATTATCCTTCCCATACTGACTATTTCTTATTCTGGCTACCCCCATTGTTTTAATCTGTTACAAGGGGTTTGTGTGCCCTGCATCACAATTCACCAGACCGCTGAAATGATTAGGTCTTTAAAAAAAAGAAAATCTCCAGGAAAAACTTGCTGGTATTGATATTACCCAGCAAATTGTTCATACCAATGTAGTGAAGAGGATGACAACTTGTGAAAAACTTTGCTGTTTCACTGTGGCTGAGGTTTCATTACACGTTAATCCTTATTCTATGCAGGGAATGTATAGCTCAACAAGAGGTAACTCAGAATGCCACCACCAGCTGAGTTGCTGCAGTTGACTGCAAACAGTTGAAATATTGCCATAGGAAGTTTGTTTTCCTGCTGCAGAGACAAAGTGGACAGCGCAGGGGGCTACACCATAGCAGCTATGCTAGGCAACATCCCCTGGCTAATGATTCAAATCTCTGACTTCACATAAATTTGTGTAATAAGTAAATACACAGCTCTGTCATGCTTATTTTTCTGTAGTTGATGTAGAGGACCATGTATGGTTTCAAAGGGGATTAGTCAGAATTAACTTCAGTTGTTTTTACACTGGGTATTGCAATACTGTATTTCCTATAATGTAAAAAGAAATTATCTCAAAATATGTATGGTAATTTTGAGAAATCAGTTGGGTATTCTTTCTTTAGTTATTTTTTGAAGAGCTGACTGAGGGTTGCCAGCCATTGAGAAAATTAGGTCCATTTAAGAATAAGGTGTTTCTTTCCTGGTTTTCTCCTTTCTCTGCTGAATCTATGTTGGTATATTTGTAAAATTACTGAGCTCCAAACAAGCTAGATGATTTTATGTAATTTTGGTTTAAAAAAATACGTCCTATTTCTTCATTTCATAGCAATATGGGAATAGTTTAACTATAAAAACTAATACAATCTTCTTATATCTTACCTAAAGGGGGTTCTTTCCTGTGGTGGTTGGCTTTATTAGAAGAGTTCCAGTTCTTGGATATCTCTTGAATTTACCTGGTATAAGCTCGGTAAGTGTTCGGTACTTCATGCAAAATTTGAAGCTTGTACTGTTTTTTATTCCATTGTTATAGCCATAGTAGAAATGCATCAGAAATAAAGCAAATATAACTTCCAAGCAGTGACTTTGAGTGTATTCCTGTATAGTTCTTGCACCATACAGATCGCCTTCCTTCTCACTGAGAGACTTGTAGATGTAAAAGGAACAAAAGGACACCTTTCACCTTTGTAGAAGCTGCCCCCACTTCTGTGTTGTGAAGCGGAGAGAGGCCCTGATTGTGACTGGAAACACTGGGGTTCTGCTTCCTGCTTCGCTGTTGGCCCTAGGTGGCCAGCTAGACAAACCATGCCACTATTGTGGGCGTCTTCTCCTGTCTGTACAATGAGGAGGACACTTGTGTAGTATTTGGATATATTTATGAAAAGCGGCCTGTAAAAGCAAACAGTTTAGTTCAATGTGAAGTTGCAGCTTGTATGGCAAATCCAGAAACTCTCATGATGCATAATCATTCATCAGATAGTTATATTTATTAGGGTCCACTGCACCAGACTAAGTCTTGCTATTTACTAAGATTTACATTTTTTCAAATGCAGTTTTCCATTTTTTTAACCAAATAGCCGGGGATTTAAAGACAATTAACAGCTGCCAGAAAGATGGTCATCCAGAGTGTTTCAGTCAACTACTTTTACTGTGCTAATTTCTGTATGTGTTTTAACACAAGCATTTTTAACCCTAGTTTTGAAAGCAACAGTTTTAGTAGCTACTACTAAAAAAATTAGTAGGGGGTATAACTTAGATGTATACAGGCTGTTTTCTAAAACTTAGTGTTCAAGATCATCTGTTCCAATCTTACAGTTAGGCAAAGTTCTGGCTTATAATTCATGATCAATTGAATGTTTAATTTGTCAATTGATCTTACTTAGTCATATTTAATTTGATCATAATGGGGTTAAATCTTGTTTTAAAAAGATAATTGTTAATGTTTTATTCAAAGCCTACGTAGGCTCAGAAGAGAATCCACAGTAATGGTCAGTTGAAATATCTTACTTGGTCTACTAATGCATGTGTGGCTGATACTGTATTGTTTTGTTTTAATCATTAAGCTAGCAGTGTTATCTGCATTCTTCTATTTCCTTTTTCATTCTGTTGCATCTTCATGTTGCACTGTTAATGTCTATATAAGAAAAACATGTCATGCAGAAACACAATTGCAGTGTAAGATTTTTAATTTTCACAATGTATATCATGAGACCTTGGTGAGTACTACTTGACTCTCATTTTCAGTTGCATACTAACTGTGCAAATAGCAAGTAATATTTGAGAGTAACTTTACTGTACATAAATGTCATGCAGCTTAAAACCTTTTTGTTTCCTTTTCTACAGCTTGTAGATAAAGTTGGAGAAAGCAACAACATGGTATAATGACAAGAGAGCAGAAGACTGATTCTAAACTTACTGTATTATTTATAAAATCCTTTTGAAGAATACTCAGCACAAAGATTAAGTTGTGTACAAAGGAAAAGCTTGTTACATTCTTTACATAACAGTTTAATTTAAAATGTATAGTCAACAATATACATTAGACAAGAAGCTCAGCAAATATGCTTCTAGGAAAGTAACTCCAGAGTTCAGGAAGTAAACTGAAGAGGTGAAAGTCATGGAATGACCCATGTTACAGCTGTTCGAGACTATTTTTGTTGGTTTTGGAAAACATGCTAGAGGCAATGAACCCTTGTGGAATTAACGGTGCCTGTACTTTACCTCCTTATTTTGAAGGTGCAGTAGAGCAAACAGGCCTGCATTTTTAAGGGTGACCCAAACTTATCCAACCCTCTGCTTGCTATCCTCAGAGTGAAGAGAAAAAAAAACAAAAAAAACCCCAAAACAACCAAACAGAAAACTTCTTGTGTAACAAGAGATGAGTCTTTGCATGAAGGTTAAGATGACTATTCATCTTTAAGTGTATTATGACAAAAAAAAAAAGGAAACCCTACACGGTTCTGTTGTAAACAATTTTGTAAATATGTGGCTGAAATAAAACATTGTTATCTTAATGTTTCAAAGCCAAATGTAAGTTGATTGTATTTGCCTTCCATTTTGGAATATGCAAAAGGTCAATCTTTAGTAACTTCAGTCTTAAATGTTGGTTCTGAACATGTAGAGAGCTCAACAGGGAACTCTGGAAAATGACTTGCACTCCTTCCAGTTTGTTCTCCTTGAGTTACATTACACGTGCATCCAGATGAGAATGTAACCCCTTGTCACTAACATGAAAACTTTGTGAAATATGCTTCGTTCACAAAAAAATGCATTTGGTTAAGGTGCTGACAGGAACCCTGTGAAATGTATCTTACCAAAATTTGAACCTTTGTTTTTAAAGTTTGAAGCTGATTTCTTTGTTTACTCTGGAACTACAAATTGACTTTTATTTTTTACAGTAATAAAATGAAAAATTAAAGTTCTGTGTATGTGAGTCTCTGGGGAGAAAACTGAGCTAATGGGGCTAACTAAAGATCAAGTGCCAATCTCCGTATGTTTTCTAACTTGTTGCTTTGTTTATCTTCAAGTAACTTTAAACTTCTATCAGTCACAGCAACAACTCTGCTGTTACAGAGATTCTTAGTTAACCTGGAATAAATGTCCCCTACTAATGCAAGGGTTCTGTTTCTGCTTCTATTGGAATGTTAAACATTGTGCACTTTCAGTAGATTTAGTTAGTGTCCTCACATAACAAAACATCATCATTAAGTAAATTGTATTTGTGCAGGCTTCGGGGGGTTCTGTTATGTTTAACTTTCTTTTCCCTTAAATGTAATCCTAAAAAAAATTACCAAAATGCAATGGTAGTATTTCAAGTAGCTATGTAGTCTTAAAGGTCTAATGACTGTTTTGTTTTGTTTTGTTTTGTTTTTTTAATTTTTATTTATTACGCAGTTAAAATTGGTATTTTCCAAAATAACTTTTAAGTGAAGAAGAATCCTCATATACCGACCCTTTCAGAAGTTGCTATGAAGTTTATTTCTATAAGACATGTTTTATTTTCATTGCAACTTTATAAATAGCCACAATCTACTACTCCCACGGTTTAATTTGCTTTCTTCTCAAATAGACACAAAATGATTCAGTGAAAAAAATGCCATTATATTTACAATGAATAGCATCTGTTTATTTTATAAATGACAAAAAAAAAAAAAGGCTATATTTGCCTGTTGGTATGTGTGTTATAGTTTACAGATAAGACTAAATATGACTTGTGGCTTCTACCTCAAGAGATAAACCAATTTTAACTGCTCCTGTAGATCTGTTGTGTGTTAAAAAGACTAGAGAATAACACTACAGCAGTTTAGCAGACTCATCTTGTTTGCTTTGGTAGAACGCTAGTCTGTACTGTGGGAATCGAGTACTGTCTGAAGCAGACAGTGTGTCATCATTTACGTTAGAAGTCCTAATGTAATTACCTGAAGGTTTTTAGTTTTGTCTTCTGAAAAGTAATGTGATGGGAAAGGTGGACTGCACCGCATGACTATGGAGCTCTGACTGAAAGCAAATTGCTTGGTAAGCTGAAGTACCTTCCTCAACAAGAAAGCTGATGATATCTTTCAGAGGTGATTAACGTGTTGCTGTATATGATCTTTTAGCCCTCTGAAATGCTGGGATGCAGGCAGTTCATCTCACTTCTATTTAATTCATTGTTTTAAATCAAAAGTCAATTTTTGTCCGATGTGAACTGTTGTGAAAAGCATCTGAGGGAACAAAATTGTGTGTTGAATTTAGCATAGTCTTTATCCCTCAAGATAATGTTGTCTTTGAGACAGTTTTGCCAAGATAAATGTGGGTGGCAGCAAAGGTCAAAATGACTTAGCCTTAAACTGTTTCTATCATTGTAAAAATATCTCTTAACAGAAACATGCTTGAAACATTTCCCCTTTTAAATGTAATTTATAATTGCTGCTTTAAAAATCGTAAGGATGGATCTTATTCTGAGCAAACAAATACTGTAAATATCCTTGTCATACCTTGAATAAATGGGTACCTTTTTCTATAATTTGTCTTTGTGTCTTTTTACGTGCGCATTTTAAGAAAGTTTTTTGGCAAGTTTTCCTTTCCAAAGGTTAGGGAGTGCATGCTGTTACTGCTTGGCTATCTTACAGTGTTGTGACTTTCATAGGAAATAATGTCTTTGATTAATCTTAAATGGAAGGGTTTCCTCATTTTCTTACAGTAAACCTTTTATGTAAACATCCCCCTAGTTATTCAGGTTCCAGTTTCAAATACATCACAACAAAATGTGGCAGTTACAGTTATGTGGCAAATAGTTTCTTTGTTAAACTACCTCCTTTCCTACCTGTGAAACTTTAGGAGAAGAAGGGCTTGTGTCTAGAAATTAGAGCGTATTCTAGTCCGTGTGTTTTCATTATAGTTCAAGGATATGAGCATGAGTTCTCAATAGCCTAGAGAGCAGCAGATGAGCAGGTTTACTGTTCTGTGGTGCTCCTGCAGTCTTGCAGCCCACTGTTGGGAGTTTTCACAGATGGAGTAGGACAGCAAAGCAGGGATTTTATTTGGTTGTGTTGGTGCTATATGCTAGTTGATGCCCTAAAAGCTCACTTTGACTGAAGTTCCAGCCTCTCAACTTTTACCGCAGTTGGTTCTATCCTAAAAATTCCAAAGAATTGGCATTTCCTAATTTAAAAGGAAAAATCCCAGCTACATCTAGTTATATTTGAACTGTAGAGGTACAGCATTAATCTCTATGTACCTCATGGCTGGTTACTTTTGGTGAACGTTTATTAACTGCTGCTTTCAATTAATACTTTGACTTTGTTATTGTTCACGATATGGTACTGCTGTACCTTCGACTCTGTATCAAAAACATTGTAAAGAAAGGTATTTTGTCTCTGCAGTAGACGTCAAAGGCAAGGCTTTATTAGATTACTTTACAATTGTTTCCTCACCAGAAGGTACAGACACATCTAGTTGTTGCCTTTCTGGCTCACTTGATTATCAGGCTGGAAAGTACAGTCCACATCCCTAAACCAAATGTACGTAGATGGTTCTATCTCCTGCTGTCTCTTCAGATGGCACTGCCAGCCCTCCGACTACTGTCTCTCTTTCTCTCTCTGGCTGCTGTGTCCTGGCTTGCTTTGGCTGTTACTTCTACCCTTCAGATTGTCATTACCACCTATGACAGCGCTAGCATGCCATTACCAGACTAATTTACCCAGCAGAATTTGGCCTTTTTGGCCCATTTGTTCTAAGTTTTATCCCTCTAGTATTGGTCTTGGTATATTACAGCATCTTTCAGAAGACTTGGATCTCATGCTCAGTCCAACAAAGAGATTCTGCAGCTGCTGTAATCCCTCGCCAAGCCTAATTTCAGCACGGTTATTATATGCTAAAGCATCCTGCTCAAATATGTCCAATTTACAGAAAAATGACAGGGCTGATGTGGAGTAATTTGGTGTTGAATGCATTATCTCAAACTAAGTGTTATGACTGATAATTTGGGATATTGCTCAAGATCTATTTATAGAAATGCGTTTATGTGTTTTTTACCACTCATTAATGTGTTTAGCTTACATGCTGAAGTAGCAGATGTCTGAAAAGTATGTGGGTTCCTGTATACTTTCTAGCAGATAACCAATTTTGATTGAAGTAGTAGTGCCAACTTTGCTGGGGAATGTAATGCATCTCCTATAAAAATATATAGGTTTGAAGCAGTTTATTGCATATGATGTCAAAAGCTCGTAACAGCGCTGGGTTCCTAGCTGACTTACCGCGTACAGGAATTTCTCCATGGAAAGGGCGACATTTAACCTCCTGTGTGGTACAAAGGGTGTAGATCTCATGAAGGTCCGGGAGCCAAGGTGTTTATAACGGAGAGGTGGCCTCCAGTGCCATCGCATTGGCAGCGTATCTGACCACGGGCAGCCACAGCGACCCGCAGGGTGACCCACAACCTCTTTATTTTCCTTTTTTTCCCGTCTCTGGCTCTCAACCTGGGTCCGAGTCCTCACCGGCCCTTCTGCTGCCGAGGCTGCCGGCGGGGTGCGGTGCTGCCCGCGGCCACCAGGGGGAGGCGATAAGAAGGGAAAAGCCCGCGGGATGCACCGGGTCGGCGGGAGGGGCCCGGGGCATCCACCGGCACCGTACGAGCAGTGGCACGGAGCCTACTCTGCCCGGGGTCCTTGAGGCAGCCAGCGGGCTTATACCTGCAAAGCTGGGGGCTGGAGATCACGAGGTCGATAACTCATGTGGTGGAGGGCAAAAGATACTTTTAATTGTCTCCTTTTCCTATCAGCCAGGCAAAGAGGCCGACGGTTCCAGGTCCTACAGCCGGTAAGTGGGAACCAAAAAATGTCTTGAAAATTTCTGGCTGGTTTGTCGTGTACTTCTGCAGTCTTTTTAAGCTTGATTTGATTTAGACGAAGGGACCACAATGTGGCTTTGAAACACAAAGCGGACGTTGAGCTTTTTATAGAGAGCCGTTTGTGCCGAAATACCACACGTCGGCCCCTCTCTCGGCTGGCAGGATTTGAAGCAGTCAGGTTGTAATTTGGAGATGGGGAAAGCCTGTTTACCACAGCCCAGCTGCCTCACTGACACCTTTCCTCCAGGCACTCAAAAGCTCTTCAAGTAACATCAGAAATGTTAACATCAAAATTTTCTACAATTTAATTCTATTGCTTTGAAATAAAAAGCATTTTTGGCCCAAAATGTTTTACACCACAGAAAAAAAACCCTCACATTAAGTCAGTCTTTAAATATTGATTTAGTTTTTGTATTGAAACCAAGCAGTTCAGCAGCTAGTCTTCCAGGTGGCCTGGTTGAGTAGCTTTTATCGTTAACCCTCTAACTTTGCGCATCCAAAGAAGGGTCATGAAGCTGGTGAAGGGTCTGGTGAACAAGTCTTCTGAGGAGCAGCTGAGGGAACTGGGGTTGTTTAGCCTGGAGAAAAGGGGGCTGAGGAGAGGCCTTATTGCTCTCTGCAACTACTTGAAAGGAGGTTGTAGAAAGGTGGGGGTCAGTCTCTTCTCCCAAGTAACAGGCGACAGGACAAGAGGAAACAGACTCAAGCTGCACCAAGGGAGGTTTAGATTGGATATTAGGAAAAATTACTTCACCGAAAGTTTTTTCAAACATTGGAATAGGCTGCCCAGAGAAGTGGTGGAATCACCATCCCTGGAGGTATTTAAAAGATGTGTAGATAGGGTGCTTAGGGACGTGGCTTAGTGGTGGACTTGGCAGTGCTAGGTTAACAGTTGGACTTGATGATCTTAAAAGCCTCTTCCAACCTGAACAATTCTATGATTCTATGAACGTACATGGAGAATTATCCTCAACTTACCTACCCGGCCAGAAAAAAACACAACAGCACAAAATATCAAGTGTTTCCCCTCTCTTACTTTTCTGCCGGTTTTTAAGCAGGCCTGAGTCAGGGAGGAAAGAAGTGACTTTGCGGTTATGAAATCTTGGGAGTTACCTTGGATGGGGAAAACAGGCTGGTGAGGAAACATGGCGCTTCCCTTAAAAGGTGAAGGAGTGGGTTGATTTTGATGAGAGCTCAGAATTCACGTGGCCTGGGTGCTAACGCCTCAGACGGAGCCAGCTGAGGGGAGCTCCGCAGCTGACTCGGCCTCTGATCTGCTGCCACCACTGGTGGCATCTCCCTGTGCCCCCATTCCCACCTCTGGTGCACCTAAATGGATTTTAACTGCCTTTCTGAGTGTGATTAATGCTTTACCTTCAGTGACGTGAAGGAAGCTGGCCCCATTCTGGCAGGGCTGTGGGGCAGGTGGTGCTGAGGCGAGGCAGAGGTGGCGGCGGCCACCTGGAACCTTCTGGAAGGGGCCTGTGGGGAGGGCCCTGTGCTGCCACGGCCCCTGAGGAGGTGGCGGAGGAGAGGAGAGGAGCTGGGAAACAGAAGTCGGGAAGAAATGTTGGAAAGAAACTCTGTTCTCAGTTAATATCCAGAGCGCGATGTTTTTCTTGCCTCTCTGGGCAAAAATAAGTGACACATTCACAAAGTGCTTATTTTGGAGGAATGCGTAAAGCGCTGTTTCCCTGCGTGGGTGGGAGTGAAAGGCCAGCAGACGTTGTGTTTATTTAGTTCCAATTACCCTCACACATGCAGGCCTTTTCCTTTCGGCCGTGTTCTTAGTGTTTCCCTGGTTGACAGGTGTTCTGTGACTGCTTTCCCCTTTATCTCCTCTCAGACTCTCGTTTTTCAATGCTTCTTTCTGGGAGCGTAATTATGCAGTCTGTACTTCTTTGTGAGGATGCCAGCTTCAAGGCTTCCCGCCCTTTAGCATCTACAGCAATTACTTCCTACTCCCATGCTTTTTATCTGGGTTTTTTTTAAACGCAGATCACTCTATTAAGCCGTTTCTCAGCAGAGCCCGCACACAGCGGAGTTGGCACGTCCGAGGAGGTGGGAAAACGGCACGAGGATGGAAATGAGCACCAGGAGACGGTGCTGCCCCAAAAAGATCTTGCTTCTCTGAAAATGACACCCACCGAAACCTTACATTTCTCTCAAGCCCTTCTGTGAGGCAACGTGTGCCTGTGACTACGAGTGAGGCCACCATGCCTTTATCTTTCTGTTTCTACAAAGAACCAGAACTGTTTCTTCTCCTTTTCCAAAATGAAGACTGGTAATTGCAACCGGCACTTTCTGTGTATAAGGCTTATTATTTCAGCTTCTGCTATCACTCTGTTCTAGCACAAAATGACAAGACTCTAAGTGACCTGTCCTTCTCTGGAATGAAAAATAATTTAAAAAATTATCTTACCCTATTATTTTGTATATATATATGAGCACATACATACGTACAATATTTACATATATTTTTCTTTTTTTTTTTTCTGTTAGGAAATTTCTACAACGCCAAGCTGATTCTCATCCAAAGGTTTCTTTTTGTCTCACTTACTTTAGAACTTCAAAAACCTTCGATGACTGTATTCCTGGTTCTGCAAGGCAGCTATACAGAAATCATGTCCTGCAGTTACCTTCTTAATTGTTCTGAAGAGTTTTTGTTTTGGGACTGAAATCAGTCACAGGTTTTCCCTGAAGAATATTTTAGATGAAAGTTGATGTTTTCTTACTTTAAATATTTGTGCCAATGCACTTTCATGCCGTTTCAGAAATTCACATGATTGAGTTTTAGTACAAAGCTAAGTAGAAGCAAAGTATTTCAGAAAGATCAAAACATACCATTCTAATATTTTTTAAAAAGATACCTTTTTTTTGATAGCTTTGCAACACATTTCAAAAGGGCTTATATTACCCAAAAGCTTTGAAAATTTTAAAAGATAAAATCAAACCAAAACACAAATTTTGTCAAAATGATACCTTTTGATTGAATCAAAATTGCTTTCCCCACATTGTACAGGAAGTTTTCATTCCATTTCAGAAGGCAAAAAAAATCTCAGAATCCCAGCTTTCTCTAAAATGGAAAATGTGTTTTTTACCTACCTTTACCCTACCCTGTTTATGCAGACCAGGGTTATGAGAGGAAACCTTTGAAAGTGTATCAAGCTATGAGCTTTTGCCCTTCATTCCTGGTAGAATTATACAAGCTGCCTCTTTCAAAATTCCCCATTTGGCTTTATATCATAGAGCCTTTTAATTTTCCCAACAGTAGTTCCTCATACTTCTGTGGCTAAAATGTGAGTTTATTCAGCCCTAGTTTGGATAATGCGCATGATTGAAACCTCTTTGGTCTTCTGCAGAAATTTGGCTCACGAGCCCAGAGCAAGCAGAAGGAACGCTGTGCTCTTCTGCATGGCTTCTGTGCAGACCAGCAAAATGAACGGAACATACCAATCACAGGGTTTTGTGGCCACGCTACAAGCATAATCTGCCCCTAGGGCCCCAGGTATCACAGCTCCTATTCACCTGGTGAATCTCTAGAACTTGTGGAAACACTTTGGACTCAAAGCATATAAATTACCTAGTTCTCTCATATCTGTGAAAAACTTACTCATTAAAACTTCTAAAGTTTAACAGTGCTGTCAAGCGTTCACAGAATGCTTTGCATTAATGGAAAATCTAGCGTAGAAAGGAACAATGGCCTGTTTTATGAAAATGAAATATTCAGAATGTAGAAAATTTGTTATTATTGATGGACCAATACAGCTGATTGAGTCAGTAGAGGTAAAGATAAAGTTGATGTCCCTTGAATTATAACTTCTGGAGTGTCACATACGGAAGTGTACCTAGATTGAAGCAATGCAAGCCAACACTGCAAAAATATGTCTGTATGGCACATTTACTGATGGCAATTTCAGTTTTTTGGGGTGTTGCAGCAAGATACGACTTAAGGTAAATTCTGTGGCTTCTCTGAGTTTTGGTCTCCTTTCTCTGATTTTTATTTGCAAGTTCAGGGCCAGCTTGACTACCAAGAAGGAGATCTCTCTTTAATATATATCCTAAATAACGTGCTGTTTTGGCTTTGCACAAATCCTCTGTGGTTCAGATAACATTTCTCCTTTCCCTTTCCCTTCTTCCTCCTATTGCTCAGTTATGCCTAGGCCACGGATTCTGCTCTGTACCTCAATGGTTGGCAGTAATTTGAGGATAACTCGAAATGCATCTGTATGGTGAAGCACAATGCAGAGAACTAAGAAAGAAAAAGGGCTCACAGCACAACACTGTCCAGACTGGCAAATCGAGGTCTGGGAGCAGTAAAACTGCATTGAAACAGCTGTTGTTCTACAGGGATTCAAGATACTGAAGTAAGTTGGAGAAACAGTAGAACCTGCAATAAGGAATGCAAAAAGATATATGGATAAATATCACGTTGAGGGGCAGACTTAGCATGGCTTTTCTGAAAGGAAATCCTGACCTGCCTACCTAGAAACTTCTTTGAAGGATTCAGTGAACATGCAGACAGTAGATGTGCAGTTGATATGGTCTGCTTGGATTTCCAAAGGACTTGACAAGGTCCCTTACCAAAGGCTCATAGGAAATAAAGTCCTATAAGGAAAGTGCTTTTATGGTTACTTTCATTAATTGGTTAAAAGATAAGAAACAGAAGAGAGCAATGGAGAAGACGGTAGGGAAATGGAGGTAAACAAGAAAGGACAGAGTTTGCTGATGAGATTAGTACCTTCAGGGTAATGGTGTTAAACAATTCAGCCAAACTAGAGCTATCCGCAAAGAGTTGCAGAAGGACCTTATGAAATTGAGCACACAGTTGTCAAAATAATATAATAATGTATGCAAGTATAAAAAGATACACATGGCAAAAAAATGCTAAATTTATGTAAACAGTGATGTGTAACGTATGACTTGTTACCTTTCAGGAGAGAAATCTTGGAATTAGATAGTTTGTAAAAATATCAGTTCAGTTTAGTGCTCAGGAACAGTCAAATTAGGAAACAGAACAGCAGGTGTTATTAGGAAAAGAAACAGAGGGGAAAAAGCAATTGAAAGTAAATACGTCAACCTGCGTTTTGAGAGTTTTGTGTAGTTCATGTCCCCATCCTAAATCAAGGATGGTCAAGCATATTGAACTGCTTTTATATTAAGACTAAAAAGGTTAGGACTCTACATCTGGAAAAAGGAGATGGCTGACAGAGGATTCAACAGTAGTCTGTAAAATCACAAATGACAGAGAGGGGATGAACGTTTTGATCTTCGTTTCTGTTTATAGTCTCACAATATCAGAAGAAGGGAGCATGATGTGGCATTTTCAAGTGGCGAGTATTTTTCCACAGAACAAGAGCTAAATTGTGGAACTCATTAGCACAACATCTTATAGCTGCCAAATTTTACATGGGTTCAAGGAACAATTAAATTAATAGAAAAAAAATCCATTAAGCCTAAAGAATCCATCTTTCAGGAAATTGCTGTGGCACAAACCCCTTGAGGCTAAAAGACCGTTCAGGAAAGTGCCCCTACATGCTTGTTCTGTTCTTGTAACTCCTCCATAGCCATCGTTGTCTCCTCTCAGAGACAGGATATTGAATTAAATGGACCTTTGGCCTGCCCCAGCATGGTTGTTCCTATGTTGTGGTTGTAATCTGAAGATAATTCATTGTGAATGGATTGAATTACTCCCATGAGCGCTGAGGAGTAGCTCACTGATGATGAATTGTATCTGTCCGGTGCTTCTTTGCTGCCTTCTCTTCCTTCCTGTTTTTTGCTCCATCTTTCCTCTCTCCTAAATAGCCACTAAAACTTTATTGTTCACATGAACTTTTATTTTGGGCAGCGTTGTTTACCTGTGTTTCTTTGGAATCCAAACGTTTGTAATTCCATTAAATAGCACTTTCTTACCTGGCTGAAGAGTGGCAGGAACAGATATTTGCTTATGTTTATGTAACCAATGTCTGGCACTATATGAGAGAGAATAATTCATGTACGTTGTGCAAAGCAGAACCTGACACTTGACAGTAGCGTTGAGATGAAACAGCTTTGTACAACTGCTCTCACACAGATCAGAAGGGGAAAACGTTTACGAAAACAGGAGTAAAGGAAGAAAAGACTTAACCGTAAAATCAGTAAAGATGAAAGTAAGCACATTGGGAACATTACATTGTGGTTACACTGGGGTTTTCTCTTAAAAATTCACAGTTTTGTAGTGCTATTACTGTACAGTTTGACTGGCAGCAGCACTGGTAGAAGTAAGAGAGTAGACCGGCCTCTGGTGTTTATTCCCTTGTCTCAGGTGCTCATCACCTTGTCTTCAGGTGCTCATCACCTGCCTGCCAGATACTTATGCACAGAAATCAGATACGCGGTAGTCCACGCCAGCCGGCCGTGACGGCCACCTGGGGCACGAAGAGCTGTGAAGGTGTAGTAGCTCCATGGACTTCAGGGTGGCCTAGGTTAGCAGGGGGGAGGACCATTGTGAAACATCTGGCAGTCCCAGCTGGCTGCAACTAAAACGGGTTGTGCGGGCCCCGTCTGGCTTCCTTGCCGGTGCTGGAGAACTTAGCACAAGTTGTGCAGGTCGTGGGGGAAGGCGGAAGGCCGGGGGAAAGCCTGCCTTGCAGAGAGCGAGCCGAAGGGCTTGCTAGCGATGGGAGGGATAAACCGCGAGGTGTTTGGTGTGTCAGACAACTTGGAGGCGCGAGAAGGAGGAAATGACTCAGAGACTGAAAATGATGAGTTTCTTAATACTCGTTAAGGGCGAGGGGTGAGAAGAACGTGTTATCCTCAGGATAAATTACAGTAAAAGCATTTAATTGTCTCTGCTTGGTAGGTGCAGCGCACGCCGCGGGGCCATTTTAGGGGCGAGCCGACCCTCGCCAGCCGCCC
>NW_009647222.1:5715034-5747786 GCF_000708025.1 Charadrius vociferus
GAGACCCACATACCAAGGCCACGTCCCCTCGACGCCCCGGCTGTGCCCTGCCCGGGGTCCCCCTCCGGAGACCCGGGGACGCGCCACCAAGCTCCCCCCCCCCCCCCCCGCCGCCCCCCCCCCCCCCCCGCCGCAGCGGGAGATAATACCCGGCGTTTGCCGGCATGATGAAGGTAAGCCGGGCGGGTTTGCTGCCAAAGCCCCCTCGTCCATCCTTTCGGGGGATGCGGAGTCGTAGAGGGACTTTTCTTTGGCAAACGAGGACAGCGGTAGTTTACTGATTTGTATTTACAAATTTTAATGCTCTCTCTTTTTTTTTTAATTATTATTATTATTATTTATGCTTTGCGAAGCCGATTTCTGTCCCCAAGAGACTTATTGTTTGAGGTTCAGAAGCAGGATGTGTGTGTGTGTGATTCTACCTCTTTCCATGTTCTTTCATTGCAGACAGCATGTGTCGAAAAGAAATAACGAGTCGGGAGGGAGAAGGGGGGGAAGGGAAGGTGTATAATTTCTTCGGGGGAGAGGAGGGGGATTTTTTACTTTTTATTTGTAACACGGGACTCTTAATGATTAAAAAAAAAAACAAAAACAAAAAAAACCCAACTGCAAAGGGTATGGTCTCCTGGTAGGCACCATGCTTTTTTATGCTTATGAGTTTATCATAGGTCTTATGTCTGCCATTGTACTAAAATAGACCGTGGGTAAAACCCAGTAACGTGTATTCAGAGGTTTTGAATAATTTCAGAAATAACTTTAAATAATGGAAGAGGACTTGGTGGTGGTGAACACTAATGTGAGAGATGAGCATCTGTAGGAACTATCCTTTTATAAATGTCATGTTTATGCTCTTCTGCTTAGTGAGGCTGATCTGGGGATTAAAAAGAAGTCTTCCTTGTCAAGACAAAGGGCATGGAGATAGCACGGGTGCTTTTCAATTAGATTGAGGGAACATCACAGCAACTTTATACCCTGTGTAACAGCTGCACTAAGAATAATTCTTGGGTTTTGAAGAAGGTCTGTGCTGGGCTGACTGTGGACTTCACAGCCACAGCCTGATGCCAAAGTTAACAGCTGAGGAAAAACAAGACTGAGTTATTTGCTCTCCTTGAGTAACTATAACAGATGGAATATAGGCACAAGAGGTACGTGACTGACAGGTGTCTCCCCAGCTCCTCTCTGCTGCTGATAACAAGCGTTACTCTCATCCCACCCTAGGTCTCATCAACGTTGCTCTGTCCTGGGTGGGATCAGCAGTGGTGCAGGTGTTACTGATGATGGCATGGCTTTTGTAGGAGCCTCAGGAGGCTCTGATTAGACACATTTGGACTTTCTGCAACTGGAGAGTGGCAGAGCAGCCATTGCAGAAAATTGATCTGAAACTGCTCAGGGAAAATACCCAAGCAGCTGCCCCCAGCCAGAATGCTTAGGGACGGAACGCAAGTGTGTCAAGGAGTGAGACAGGCTGTCAAGTTTTATATCCCTTTTTATGTACCTGTTGTGTGTCTAGGAAAGAGGGCACGACACTGGTCTTTGAGGTGTTATCCAGCACCTGGTGGTAATGTTCTGGCGCGCCCATGCTAAAATCAAGTAGCAGGGCAAGTCATAGACCTACCTCCTGTTTGCTCAAAGCAGTGCTGACATCTACTTGGGTTCTTGCCTGCACAAAACCTAACTTTGCTTTGTATTTTTACTGTAGAAAAGACAGCACGAAGTGATAGCTACAACACTAAAAGTACACTCTTGTCACTTGCAAGTGGTGTAGCCTTGGGCAAGTCAGTTCTGTCTGAGCCCTTTACCCTTTATTTGCTTCATCTGTTCAGACTGTAAGCTCTTCAGGGTTATAGTTGTTACTGTCTATTTGTAGAGCATTTATCAAAAGTGCAGAAAATTACCATTTGATTATTGTGATACTTATGCAAAACCCAAATAATTTGTAAAAGTATCGGTTGGCAACAGCATTATTACACCTCCTTATCCCTTCATCTTCCCCTTCATTGTTTCCTGCTTTTTTTAGTCACAACCCTCGCTTTCTCCTTGAACCGTTTCCAGCCCAACCTCAACCCTCTCTTTTTTTCTTTTTTCTTTTTTTTTTGCCTGTTTAAAGGAGTATGATGTATAAGAAATGAATTATGCCTCTAGTTTCTGCAGTCCTGCCTCGTCCACCTATTGCACTGATTGTTACTGACAGTCCTAGCACTCCTAGCAGTCATTGTGTGATCCAGTGGATATTCTGATCTTTCCCCTGGAAATTGAGTATTGAAATCTGCTGCAAAGTCACAGGTAAAAAAGAAGATTGCAAAATCATTAGGTAGCTTTAACACAGTTGATATCTTGCTAAATCAGTCCATAGGCCATATCTTTGGTTTAATCTGATAGAGGAAAATAATTCAAATGAAATTCACTGGTGATGAATTTATCCCAGGGAGGGCAATGTCAGGAAAGGAGGTAAACCAGCTCATTAATTGTGTAAGCACTCAGTTGCTCTCAATTCTTTCAGCCATTTAAAAAAAAAAAAAAAGTATTTGGTTTGGGCATGCTAAAGAATCAGAACAGACATTATTTTTGTTACTTCATTACGTTATACCACTTTCTTAAATGACTAATCATAGCTGAATGTATAGATTAGTAGTAGTTTTGAACCCAGGACCTTCAGTGTTAGAATAAAGGAGCTGGGGGTAAATTTTGTTTGGAAAATTTGCACAATTACTCTGCTTAGGCCACACACATGAGGACTGGCATCTTCATGTCACTACAGTGACATATTACGTACTTCACAGTGCTAGATAAGCTCATCAGAGACTTTATGAGCTGAAGCCACTCGGTACTGATTGTGGCTTTTGATAATAATTTGTGGCAATCCAACTGCCATGATGGCTGTAATGTAGAGATTAAATGCACAACCTTTATCTTCAATGCATGAATTTTAGTGATGCTTGGGCATAAATCAAAGCAGTATGTGACTTTAATTTGTTATTCATAATCACTTACATGCTGGCCACATGATATCTCCAATTCTTACATAGGATGAAGTGACTAGGTGGTCCCATTTACCTGGGAAACAATTTCATTACTTTATGACTTTAGACATTAAAGGGACAGGTAATATTACCTCATAAAATAGAGCACCTGTGGTAGAAGGGCAATTTTGCAAATATTACCATATGCTATTGCAGATGAAAATCCAGTGTTATGCTTATGTAAAGGCCTAATGTTGCCCTTTGGTGTGTATATGAAATGATGCAAAAGAGTTAACGTGAACTAAATGATTGAAACTATCTTTAAAATGATCAAGAAGTTTTACCCATCTGTCTTTTGTGCATCTTGGCCCATAGTTTATTACTGGTTTTACAAACTAATGTCACAGTACCCTTCCAACAGAGTTACTCATTTACTTTCTTCCCTTGAGGTCTGCAGTTTGTTCCAAGTTTTATTTTAGAGTATACCTGATGCATTAATGAAGTGCAGCATATGACTTCTCAGTAGGTACACAGCTGTTGCTAATTCAGTTTGCCTATTAGAGCATTTCACACAATACTTGATAAAAACACTCTTAGTAAGCACAGAAAAGAAATTGGTTCTCCTGGTGCATGAATAGGGTTTAATTCCACAAGGTTCTGATTGTATTAATTTCCACTAGCCTTCAGAGAGATCAGCGCCACACAAGTCCCATCCACTTGTTTAATTTTATTTAGACTGTTGTCTTAGGGGTCAGCACTTCGGTAATAAATGTTTGAATTTTGTGTTGCCCTTACTGAGAATGAGCTCTTTTTAAACTTTGACACTGAGAGGCTGAGGGAACAGGGTTTGTTCAGTCTGGAGAAGAGGAGACTTTTCGGTGACGTAATAGCAGCCTTCCAAAATGTGGAGGAAAATAAGGGAGATGGGGCCAGTCTTAGCAATGATGTACGGTCGGAGGACAAGAAACAACAGCATAAACTGAAATGAAAAAGGTTCAGACTGGATATTAGGAAAAAAGCCTCCCCGCAAGGATATTCAGGCAGTGGAACGGGTTGCCAAGAGAGGCTGTGCAGTCTCCGTCCTTGGGACCTCTCAAGACTCAACTGGATCAAAGCCTTGAGAAACCTGGTTTGAGCTCAGAGTTGACCCTGCTTTGAGCAGGGAGTTGGACTAGAGACTTCCTGAAGCACCTTCCAGCCTTGATTTTCCTATGGTCCTGGAAAAAAGCTTATGAAGTGTTTTTGTTTGTTTGGGTTTTGATTTTTGTTTTGGGGTTGGGTTTGTTTGTTTGTTTGGGTTTTTTTTAAATCCAGTCTTAGTCTTTGACACACTAGTGTGAATTAGTACATTTTTCCAGAGCTCTGCTTGCTGGGCTTTTGACAGTACAAATAACTCTGTGCAAAGATGGTCTTTAAAGACACCAGTATAGGCAGGTTTCTTTGCAGAAAGTAATTTCTTTGATGTGTCAGTATAGTAGTAATATTTTTTTCTTCTCTGTTATCTTGAGGAAGTCCAGGTGCTAAACAGAAGAATTTGAACGGTAATATCGGTGCAAGTCTCTTCACAAGAATGCTACTTTATTTGGACCCTTTGGAGTTTGTTTGTTGGGGATTTTTTTTTTTGGGGGGGGGGAGGGTGTTTTTCCCTGGGAGCCTGGTTGCTTTAATTACCTCATTAAGTAATTAATTAATTACCTCATGGCACAGTTTATCAATCCATCAATGTGTCTACCACTGAGCCAGGAAAGAGGACTATACCTCCTTCCTACTACACTCTCAACACCTTCCCTCTAAGTATTGTACTTTCTTTCCCCATCCACATCAGAGAGCCAAACTAGTACTTTTTCTCATAATCAGAATACATTCTGCTTTTGCCAGACTTTTTTTTTTTTTTTTTTTTTTTGCTTACCAGCTATTTTAAGAACAATTATTTAAACAAGGATCATTGTACCAGTAGGCACTGACCATGGGAAGGGAAGAGGTATGTCAAAACTCCTAGGGAAGTTACTAATGTCAAGGAAAAGTTAAGAGGATATCTCAGGAATTCAAACATCTTTTTCTTAAGGTTGAGGTTTTTATAACACTACTGGCTTTAAAATAAAAAAAAAAAAGCTTCTTGACGGTTTTGAAATGAATTCACAAGGTCATCTTTTTTGCTTCTTTTCAATGCAACTGACTGCAAGTAAAGCTCAATGCACTGTTAGAATTCTTACAACTTTTGAAAAGGTTCTCACTTCTGTAATATTTGATGCTAAATTTTCTAAATTGTGGATTTTTTCCTTTGATACGTGGAAAATAAAACACTGGCAAGACTATATGAAGCCCTGAAAAAAAAAGGAGACCTGTTTTGATTTTCTGGAATGTGAACTTTAAATTACTGCCTCTTAAATATAATATCTAAATATACCATACAAAATTGCATATTCTACTTTTTACAACAAAATTATTAATTCACAAGGTTTCGTACAGCTGCATATCATCATCCAGTTCATTAAAAATCACGTGAAGTCCACTTAAAATCAGCAGTAATAGTATAATTTCTGTTGATGCATGTTTTTTCTCACCCTCCAGTAAAATAAGGGAAACTCTTAATCAAAACTATATGGGGAAGAAAACTTTATCACAAATTTTAATACTTGCAGTATCCTCAACATATTTAGCAGGTTAGTTGTTAAGGTTCTCACCAGATGCATGATGCAGATAATATTTCCCTGATTTTAAAGTTTGAGGAAGGGGGTGGAGAGATTAAGTTTTTGATCCTGGATGAATAAAAGCATAATTTTTTAAATTTTTTTAATAGTATCTTTAGTTTTAAAACATTCAGATGTACCATGATAATTTCTGAGAACAGAACATCAAGACTTACTAAGATCATCAAATTATCAAGGTCACAGTCAGTGCTAGTGCTAAGGCTCAAAACTGCAGATCCTTCTGATGTCTGCCCTATACTGTGGCAGTGCCTATTTACAAACTGGAAAAGAAGCCTATCTAATTGCTAGAAAGTATTGCTTGAAGTATAGGGTGTGGAAGCTATAAAAAATGAATAGTTGTGTACTAGTGTAAAAGTGTAGTATGAGCCAAGTTTATTCCTTACACAACATGAATTAGTAGTTGTAGCACAGGGTGTTACAGCATGCAGTGGCTACACAGCCACAATTTTTGCCACAGCTGTGCAGCAGCATATATATGTGCATGCACGCAGAAAAAAAATAATCATATTGTATTCTTGTGTTCATATATTTGAGGCATTTATCCATCATGAGTATATAGTTTGGTTTTGGAGCAAGTATGGTAGTTAGATATGCTGTAACCTATTTATATGTGCGTGGGAACTAAATTGCAGGCTCTGCCTTGAACTGGATTAACTGTCTTTAGAAACAGAAGTGCAGTTTGGGAGACAAATGAAACAAAGTTTCCCATGACGGGAAGTGTTTTGTTTCTGTAACCATAAAGGAAGTCCACTGGGTTATTGGACTGGAGTTGGTTCCGTTCATTTTTGCTTCTTTCCATGTCCCTCTAAAACAGCTGTGCTTTTTTTCTGGATCTGATTTTGTGCCATGGCCCAGTCCATGGCCCAGGCTTCGTCCTCAGCATTGCACGGCGCTTTCTAGAATACAAAGACAAGTTCTGTAGTCTACGCTTTCTTCATGTTGACAAGAGTCCGTACCATTAGAATAGCTTCATTTTCTAATGTTAACCTTCGCCTTTCAACACCTTTTCAGAGATGATTTTTTGGTGTTTACAGCTTGATTCTCTTCTTGACACCCAGACACAGAAGTTCAGTAACATCAGCATTCCTTCCCGCTTCTCCATTGAGCTGAAAATGCTGCATTTACAATTGTTGCCTTTTGTATCTTCTTTTAAGTGGTTTTGCTGTAGCCAGAAATTTCTTCATCATGTCAATTGGGCAAAATATTTATTGTGATATACATATAAAATTAACTTTCTGCCCTGCCATTTCCAGGTGGACTGGATTTCAACAGTGGACAAATTGGATCCAATTCTCAACTGGTTTAAGATGCTTAAGATCAGCTTCATAAATTCAGAAATGACAGAGACATTCTAGTCAAGAGCATTGATGTTCACGTGGGTTGAAGCTGGGCAAAACCCTTGGTTCATGAAGGTGTTATAAGTCATTTGTCAATTTAGATTTATTGAGCTGAGTAGGGCTGCTTGATCATTGATATAGATGTTGGACTGTAAGAGGACAAGCCTACATTACTTGTCATGGGCCTGTTTATTATCTTCATTGCTAGTGCCATTTTTTAGTATTTCAAAGTTATCTTTTTTTCTAATAGAGACTGTGTCACTCCTGATTTGTGATGACCTTTTACCATGCTATAATTTTGGCAAGGGGCCTCTGTTTGCTTTGCGAGCTTAATGCATGCTTAATGCTGACACCTCTACAAATACCTCATCTGTGACCATACCTTTTCAAGGCCACTTTTAATGTGTTGAGTGTTATTTTGCTGTCAAATTCCCTGGGCAGAATCCAGTTTGCTCTGGGCACTGTCAACAAATGATAGGGGATTTCAGATGAAGGTCTTGTTCACGCGGTAGTTAGAAAGGACGCATAGGGTAACTTTAATGCACATTCAAAGTTATGGAGTGTTATAATGCATGATTTTTCCCTGTCTTAGAGTTGTTGCACAGTTAAATGTATACGAAGTAGGTGGAGTATCTGGTTTTGTCACTAGTTTGAAATGTTATACCTCTTTTGAGCAGACATCATCAAGAAAAGCAGCTTCTTGTGGTTGTTATCTCGGTGTTTTTCCACATTCAAGGGAGTAATGTGTGACACTGTACGGTGACACTGTAGTTGTGTTCTGCTTTTCTTGGCTTGTTAGTAAGCTTCCATGGGATTATTTACATTTACTTGGTGTGGTGAATTATGCTTACTGCCATTCCTTGCACCCACTGAAACTCAAAGACTTTAAAGCAAGAGAAGTCCCTAGTGTATTCTGAGCTGGATGTCTATCATGCACATATCTTCCATTTCTGTTGTTTGTTGTTAATTTAAACAAGAACACAAACATCATTTTAGATGCTGTATTCAAACAGGTTCCAAGGATTTTGCCTGCTGGATAGCTCTGTTCCTAGTGCCCTTTACATCAAGAGGAAAGATTCAGCTTCCTTTCTACTTTGTTGAATTGTGTCCAGTTAAATCAAATTAAGGCAGTGTTTGAACACACAGCAAAAGACACGTCACAAGGTTAGAACCCTGGCTTTGGTAAAAGTCAGGGAGAGATCTCCCATTACTTCAAACCAGTTATGCTAGGCTTACAACCCACTGGAGGTGGTGTGGGCAGGTCCTCTGCAGCCATCACCTGTGTGCCGTTATGCGAGAAGCTTGCATAGGGCATAGCTGTGAGTAGAGCGCACAACCAAAACCACATCAGTCGTTTACACTTGTTCTCCTGCCTTGAGAAGAACTGTGATGGATCTGATGGGTATGTCTGCATAAGGAAGAGGACCTATAGAATTTTTAGTTCCTGGGGAGCTGTGCACACCCTGTTCTGGCACCTGTCTGCCTCCCAGTGAATTCTCTGAAGCAGCTGTCAGCCAGTGAGAGGTATGCCGGTGAGACAATCTATGCCTAAATTTCCTGCCTGTAGAAGAGACAGGTATTTCTCCCTTCCTTCACTTAGGGGCTGTGCCTGTAGAGCCAGTATTAATTTTTAAGGCTTCCAGGTATTACAGTGAGAAGATGCATTTAAAATGTATAAATAATGAAGGTCTCAGTTCTTTATCTGGAACAAACAGTAAAATATCTGTAAGTATCATAGAAATAACCCCACCATCAGAATCCAAGAGAAAGCACAGTATTTGCAACACCTCTAGCCAAAACCTGCTGTCTTTCTGGTTTTGTTTTTGTGGTTTTTTTTCTACTCTGGCTTCCATTGCCCATTTCAAGAGACCTACTCAATCCACGGTATATCCACTGAAAGCTCAAGTCTGGGTCCCTTTGCAACACTGTGGCTGAATGTTCTGGCTGAACGTTCAGCCTGAACAAATATCTACCTGTATATGGTTCTGCCTACAAGCAAAAAGGGGGGGACTATGCTCAGCCACTTGAAAAGACCAGTCTAGCAGAGAGGCACGTTTATAAGGGGTACTCCTCTGACCAGTCAGGCAGAGTGTACCTGCTGTATTGAGCCCATCCAGATCCCCAGGTGAGATAGTCGCTGCCATGCTTTATCAGCTTCATCTGTTGAACACTTAACAGCTAAACAAACCGCCTGGGAAGATGGGAACAGGCAATAACTGTGCTAACAGCCTAACGCAATACAGAAAGTCATGTTTCTTGTGCTTTTGCACCAGTGGCATTTGATACTCGGTGATGAATTAAATAGGCCATGCAAAGTTATCAGGACTAGATGTGATATCAAGCCAGCATACGTCTGCCCTTTACAGACCAGCAACCACATGCACAGTTGCATAATGTTTTATTGTACTTCGTGTTATTCAAGAGGCAGCTGTGTAAGTTACTGTTTTATTATCTCTGGTTGGACTGTATACAGGACTTGTGGTGAAAAAAGTAACTCCTGTCTCCTCCAAAAGCTTGCTTTTTTTTTCCCCCCAGAGCTTTTGTTTTCAGTGTGTGATTCATCATTGCTCAGCGTCTTATGTAAACCTTTATTCCAGTACAAAATGGACTTAAATGGGACACGGTCTAAGCACTCTGAGAATAGTTACAAATGACCCCTTATACAGGCCAGTGATTCAGGCCTGACCCTGTGTTTCTTCTGGTTCCACTGTAGTTATGAGGGAGCTTGCAAAGAGGAGTATGTCCTTAAATACAGGTTTTCGTCTGCTAGCTCTTTTCTTTGAGCATGTCAGTTCTCATTTTGAAATCCATCACTGCATCTGCTGTGGTTTGGTTTTTGGTTTGGGTTGTTTTTTTATCTTTTTGTTTGTTTGTTTTCTCTGGGAGCCTACAATGATTTATTTCCCAACTGCAGAAGCTTTGGTCTCCTGCACTAAATTGTCTGCTTCCAGTTCTAAACCCTCAGTAACTCTTCAGACAATGATTTTGTTTGTTTCTGCTGTGTATGCATTTGTGTTGTTCACACTATCATTTGGTAATTGCACCAAGCCGCTTGCCTTGGTCATCAGCTGCAGGATGTGTGTGTAGTTTCCACCATGAGGGAATATCACAAATAAATTGTAAGCTATATTTTATGCATCTTTAAATCAGATCTGTACTTTAACTGTACAGCTGTTTCAGGAAAAAAAAAAAAAAACCAAAAAACCAAAACAACAAAACCCCAAACAAACCAAAACCAGGTAGTATAACTGAATCCCTGAGGAAAATAAGCAGAATAATTTTTATTGTGCTTAGGCTCATCTTTTCTGGTATAAGAGTGCAGTTAATAATGCATCCCATGTCTCTGGTTAACTTCACTACAAAGTCTTATAATGTTAATTTAGTACCTGGCATTATAGAATACATAAGTACAAAGAAATGTTAGAGAAAACATAATGAACACGAGCTTCCTTGTAGTTAACAGCAAAGCCTTTTTACAGTGGTAGGGGCACGTATGTAATGGCATTTATACCCTTTCTCAGTGCCAGTTTGATGTAAAAGATCCCATATCAATGAGAACTGGGCCTAAACGCAATAAAACCATGGTGACTTTCAGAATTCATTTAATTTGTTTGAGTAATAACTTGTAACACATGTCCATAAGACATTATCTAGTTAGAAAACGGGCAGATGAATTTATAGGACAACCAGATCCAGCTGGTTGCTTTAACACGGTTTTATTTATGCCATTCTAGCAAACAATACACTTGTTAAAAACCTAATTAATGCTAGAGCAGACAAACAAACCAACAAAAGAGGCACTTAGAGGCACTGTTCATAGGAGTTAGAAATGCAAGAGCTCTGTTAGGTCATCTGCCTATTCCCCTAATAGTACCAGGCTGTTTTCCGTAATCAGAAGGGAAGAGTTGGTGAACTGAGCAAGAGGATAGAGGCAGAGGAAATGGCACTGGGGAGTGACAGAACAACAAGAAGGTCATAGGAAGGAAAACAAACAAGAACAGTATGAGCAGTGGGCTTAGAAATCAAGGTTAAAGCACGTTGCATCTAGAGGTCATTTGCAGAGATGAGTTCTTTAGAGTACTTGTCTATTTCTGTAAAGAAAATAGGAAGCGGTATCGTATGGTTGTGCAGGAAATGAATTAAGATATAACTAACTGTTGAATAAAGGGACACCACACAGAGACGTACAGCTACTTTGTGTCCTGTATTGGATGGCGCTGGTGGTAGGTTTTCGATATTTTTAAATTGGGAAGGATCACACTTCAGACTCCATGATATATGAGTGTAATTCACAGCTCATGTTGTAAATTTTCTGAAATATCTGGCAAAATAATTTTAACTTGAAGCTGAATAGATCCCTGGTCAGGTTATCTTTAGAGTTAGTTACAACAAATTAATCTATTTTCTTTTTCTGGTCAACTCTTTTCTTCTCTTTAGACTTCTTGATAATCCAGTTTGTTAAGCGCATGTTCTTCTTTTTTTCAGAAGTAGTTATCCTTCACCTTGCCTAGCCTTGCTACCTTTCAGGTGAGCTGACTCAAGCTTTCTTGTACAACGGGTTAGGCATTACTCAACTCATTCAAATATTAATTTAAGCACTGAGTCAAAAAATTGGCATTATTTCCTAGAGAAGTTTCTCGCCTGAGTGCTGACTGCAATGACTTGACTTTGGTAACATTGTCCTGCATTTATTTCATCTTGTGAAATGAACTTGGTCTATTTTTAGAGTTGTGATATAGCTATAAATGTTACCAAATGTGAATCTTGGGTGGACTAGATGACTATTTCCATTTCTTTATGTTCTCTCTTTTAAGGTTTTTCTAACCAATAAGTTGCGCTCATATAATCTGAATTGTCTTTTATTTAAACATAATAAAAATGGTGATACTTGTTTTAAGTGGAGCATATTTCAGTTCTATTCAAAATACTTAAATTGCTTTAAAATAAACTAAATAAACGGTTCAAGCCAGAAGATAAGTGCCTGCACAGTCTTTTGGACTAATTTAATGATAATCTATTTAAATTCAACCTTACTTTATGCAATGCAGCTTTCTTAGATAAAGAACTCTTGTATGTTTTAAGCCTTGATGCTTTCACTCTGATGCAAAATTATCATTAAATAATGTGGAAGCTTTCTTTTTCTGCTATACTGGCTGCCTTGTCTTTTTCTCTATTGTATACTGTTATTACACTGCCTTATTACTCTTTAGCCACCATTAGTGCCAGCTCTAGGTTGAACAAGCAGCCACAGTAAGGTGATAATGCCCAGCTATCAATGCATCAGGGCAGATATATGTTAGGTAAGAGTAGTCTTAAATAAATGTATTGGAAGTGCAGAAATCAACACAAATGAGAATTCTTGGCGAACTAAGTAAAAAACCTAAGCACTGAAACTGCATATACCGAATAATCCCTTTTTTTCCTCTGTGTGTGTGTGTGTGTTTGTTTTTTTCTGTCTCCCCCCCCTAATGCTGATCTGTGCATACATTGTGGTGTATCTTTGGAGCTGCTCTGGGATTTGTGCTGTACATACTCTTCGAATTCATTAACCAAGACTGGCAAGCCAATACATGGAGAGTGCTCCAACCTAGCAAACAAAGATATCTCAAAAAATCTCTGCTTGGCTTGATACGTGGTTAGAAATGAAATTTAAGAATTAGTCTTCTTGCTCCTTCTGTCTTGATTTTGAAAAAAAGTAGATTTAAAAGAAGTTGTGTGATAAGGTGTGCCATGCTATCATGTAAATGACCCAGCCCAGTGAACGTACTTGGTGACACTTGCACGGTAGCACATACATATGTGTATGTTCATGTTCATACATATAATATAAAGACAGTATTAAAATATTTTTATATCATGCAGCTACTCTCATGACAGCAGAGGTTAAACATGCCTTGCTGTTACATTCCATAAATGAGCTTCCTGAGTTCTGTAAGTCTTTCGTAAATGTTGTTAAATAAATATCTTTTTAGCTGATATTAAAAACAGTACTATATGACTCGACCCTACAGCAATATTCAGACTTTCTCTCTACTTGACAGCGGATGGATTTTTCTTTCTTTAAAGCTATGAACATCATTACTGTGTTTTTCATCTTTTATGTGGTGTGGCTGCCAAATTGTATTAACATTTCCTAGGGGCAGATGAAAACTGTTTTGAAGTCATGGAAGTGTTTTATATGACTGTAGCAATACACAGAAGATGTGGCATTTGTGGACGTTGGACTGTATTTTATACCTGGAACAGAAAGGCAACTCTGATTTGTATGGCTTTGAAAGCCGAGGTACCTGTCATCACACACCTGGTTTGGCTCACCTGTAGGCAGTACTATCGTATAAGTCGTGTATTGAATTTATTGATCTGCTAGATTCCTGGAATGTGCTAAGTATTCCCATTTTGTTATCATTCCAGCATAAATTAGAGCACGAAATATTTCTTGGATAACTTAGTAGCCAGAAGCACGCACAGGAAAAAGCAGTAAGACACTGTTTTAGCTTGGAGAAATGTCTCAGAAAGGAATTTCTTTACTGAAAACTGTTTTTCATATGAGTTCTGACTGAGAGGAAATTTCCACTCCATCTTTGCTGGGGCCTGGTGACTGCTCCAAGATAGTCTTGGTTTTAAGGTTCTCTGAACAACAGAAGATGGGGTTGCCTCAGTAGAAGGAACTATAAGCAGCTATAGCTGTGTACCTGTGGTGTATTTGCTTCTTTAGGTTCTCATGCTCCATGAATAGCCAACAAAGCACTGCCTACAGTTCTTTGGGCATGAAACTGGGTTTTCTGATGTTCCCTGTCACTGGTAGTACTCTAACCAAGGCACTGGTGCTGTTAATGAAGTTCTTACTGTGAGCTGTCTGTGGGCTGACTTGGGTAAGCATGCATTGGTGAAATCAAAAAGATAACTAAGGATTTGGTGAAACTGCAGATCTTGAGTTGTTTTGAAACACAGTCAATATGATTTCCTAGCTGAAAGTGTGAACCCTGTAGAAATTATTTGCAATCGATTTCTTTACTTCTACCTTCCACTAGGGAAAATTTTCTGTTCCCCGGTAGTGAGACAAGTTATCAAACAACAGGGAAAATTAAGTGAGCACAGAACTGATTAAAGGGTTAGATGTCTATGAAAAAGGGTGACAAAGCACATGGCATATAGAGGTAACTGCAATTTTTTTGAGAACTGGTGCCTTTTTTTTTATTAAATAATGTCATACACGATAGCTTGTAGAAGTGCAGTTTGCAGCTTAAATTTACAGTGATGAAACTTCTGATAATCTTCAGTTCCTATTTCATAACTGAGGACAAGACTATGGGATAATGGGGTAGCTAAAACCTAAGAACAGCAGTTTGGCAAAGGATCTGGTAGAATCACAGTTTATAGAACAGATAATCCCAAATGAGAACAAGGACATTGGTACTGCCACTGGGTCTCAAAAGCCACCAAATGTGAGGGCACAAGAAAAACTAAGGCAGACTCACGTAGTCTATAGAGTTTAGGGAGGAGATGGGCCTATTTTTGTAGCAGAAGGTCCTTTCAGCTGAAGGACGAGAGATCTGACTGCATAAACCAGGTAGATTCTCAGTTTTTAAGAAGCTGTGAGATGTAGGAGGATACCCTAAAAGATGAGCATAACTAGTGGCATGGCAAAATGGTAATAGTGAAGTTGATTGAGTGCTCTTGCAGGTCAATACTTTGGCTACAAGGTCTTATGTCCATGACAGAATAGCAGTTAGAGAAGGTGTGCCAAAGACATCAGGGAAAACCAAGAGGAATTGATTGGAGCATCCTGATGTTAAAAGATGTTGAAAATACTTATATCTAATGCAGTCAGAGGACCAAATGCAGGAGTTGAATGTTCAGGCTTGGGAAAGCTCTAGCCAAAGTGTAGGTGACAACTGCCAAGTATACAATTTCCAAAAGTGCTGGTAAGTGTTACACACACAATTGTCCTTCGCATATTGGGAGAAGACTAAGCCCCCTAAGGCTTACCTCTTCTTTATATAAGAGTTAGATTGGAAGTAAGTACTAATGTAAGGGAACACTGTTATCCAACTGAGTACATTATGATTGCTTTTGCAAATGCTGAAGTATTTACAATGATTATCATTGAGATCTTCTATAAAAGTAAAGACAGAATTACTCATCACCAGGTCTTTATTTTAGTAGTGTTTCTCAGTGATACAATGATATATAAACCCCATTTTTAAAGCAAATTTATTCTAGTGTAATGCTTTACACTTTTTTCTCATACAGGCTTTACAGTAATGATAAAATCAATGTGAAATTTCATTATTTTTGAAGGAAAACTTTGAAATACTGTCCTATTCCCAATTTAGAAAAAGCAGGTACATATACCATAAAGAAAATGTTGTTAGCTCTACCCTATGACATGGGAAATACTGTCACGCTTGAGTAATTGCATAGCAACTTGATACAGACTTGAGTGAGTTTTGAGAAGACATTGACCCAGTGGCTCAGACGTGTCTTTAGGATAACATCAGTGTTTCAATGGATGCAGTTTTAAATCTACTATGCTATTAAACACAAAGGGCAAATTTATGCTTGGCATATCTCCCTTGGCAATGTTGGCACTAAACTAGGGAGTAATTTTCCCTATTGCATTTAACAACATGTTTCAGATTTAAAAGCCATGGAGCCATTAAAATATGACTCCATCAATTAGAAAGTAATTGTGGTATATCTTTCTAGTGCTGAGGGATTAACTCAATTTAATCTCAGTGCGGTTAACAAAGGCAGTTAGCTACTTGCTTTAAATATGAGTTAAATCTGTAAAACATAATGACTTCATGGAGAACAGGATTGGCCCCATGGCAGTTGCCCAAAAAATGGGCTGTTGACTTCATTGAGTTCAGTGGGAACCTTGAACTGAATGGCAACGTGATGAAGCCTCTCAGGGCTGTTGCTGTAGGTGGTCCGCACTTGAAATTCACATACATGTTTTGTATCTTTTTAAAGATCATGAAAGAGATAATTAAACTGTATCCAGCTTCAGACCTCTCTGTGTTGATGCCAACATTTGCTTTAGGGCAACTTCATAAAGCAGAGATGGGAAGAAACTGAAACATAATGGCTGAATATTTGTCAGTATTTGCTGTCACCAGTAATTATTATCAGAAAATCCAACTCTGCCAACTAGATATTAGACAAAACCCAGCACTGGAGCTTGAGCTGCTTTAGAAATTCTTGCTCCACAGCTGGTAGTTACTGTCCTGTTAGCTGGTAAGCAGCACGTTCTCCATCCTAATTCACAGCAGCGTGAAGAAAAATCAGTTGGCTTAATTAATTTCACAGAATCACAGAATGGTCAGGGTTGGAAGGGACCTCTGGAGATCACCCAGTCCAACCCCCCTGCCAGAGCAGGGTCACCTACAACAGGTTGCACAGGACAGCATCCAGGCAGGTTTTGGATGTCTCCAGAGTGGGAGACTCCACATTTGCAGAATACTTAACTATTATAAACTGGTGGTGCCATGGAGGCCTTCGGGGATTTTACCACTGAATTTGGAAGTATTTGAAGAATTACAGGCAAAGCAAGGACCTATTATACAGTGTTTAGTTTAGACTGTCCCTCAGTTTGGGCAAGGCTTTAGTCCTGCTAGGGTCTGATGCTGAATACCATTAACCAGACTCTACCAAAAAGACTTGTCTTTCTGGAGAAAAAAACCCTAAGCTTTAAGGTAAATAAAACATATTTTAATAAGGTTTTAAGGTAAAGCATATTGGTATATTGTAAAGGGATTTGGGATTTCTCTCAGCAGATCGTCCTTTAGTTTGATAGGAAGGAGCCTGTAGCTGTGATTGCATGTCTGGCTGTAGAGGGTTAGAGAAAAAAAGGAACAGAAGGGTTAAAGCTGATAGTGAGAAAAGGCAGGAGGGATGATATGGCCTCCCTGGGGCGTTAGGGGGAGGGGAGAGGAAGTGAGATCTGCTGTGGCTGGAAGTTTGCTTTTTCTTTTGTTGGTAGCAAGCCTGCTGGCTCTTAAAGGCCCACCGAAGATACCCCACCCCTCCTTTTTTTTTTTTTTTTTTAATTTTCTGGCCTAGCATATCCCCAAGATCTGGAAAAAGGGGAAAAAAAAAAATAATCCACATTATTATCCTTGCACATGTCATCCTTCACAGCCCCACAGTCATGCTTCACAGCCCCACAGTCATGTGGCCCCAGTCCTGGCCCTACAGTTCGGTACCCGCTGCAGGACTGTGGTGGCTGGTGTTTCCCTGGCACTGCCACCCACCTCTCCTAGGGTGAGGGCTGCTCCCTCCTTAGGAGCTTGGGGCAGGGATCTCACAGGCCGACCATGAAGGGTTTCCTGTGCACCTCTTTCCTTCAGCGGATTACACCCCTGATCTGGGGCTTTCCCACCTGGGCTGGGACTTCCCACCCAAGATGCAGCAAGACTGAGGGGTGGCAGCCACCAAGTGGTGAGCAGCCAGTGCAGGCTCCTGCTAGGTCCCTTTCCCCTTGCCTGTCAGCCCTAGCAACAACTTCCTTTAGTACCTCTGTCTTTCCTACAGCCACTCTGACCAGCCTGACTCTTTCACCAAGCCCACCCATTCCTGGCCTCATCTCAGCACCTTCCCTTCTGCCACCCTCTCCATCTTGCCAGTTGTGCTTCCCTTAAGCCATCTTCCTATCCATCCCCTTCATGGCTCACCCCCTGGACAGTCTTGCTCCTGGCACCTTTCTCCCTCTCCCAAACCTCTGCCCCCACTTCACCTTTCCATCTCTTTCTTGAAGGCTGCTCAGAAACAAGAAATGCTGTCAGGGCTCTATTTGTCTCCTTCACTCCATGCTGTTGGGTGTAATATGCATTTACTGGCCGCTGGCAAGGCCTAGCTAGTGCAGGAAGGTCCACAAAGATGCTGGCCTGATGCTGTGGAAACTGGGGATCTTGCTTTTAGGTAGATAGCTTGCACCTGTCTGTGTTATCCTTCTGTTGCTGAACAGAAGGATGCCTAGAACTATCACTCCTTTTCTTTCAGTCCCTTTCTAGCATGGTTAGTGGCAGAACGCTTAAGTTCAACATATAGTAGGTAATTCAAAATACTCTGATTATATATTTATATAGGTGAGCATTCCGTATCACTGCCTGCATTTAATGAAGGATTTAAAACAGTTCTTTCCCTTTTTCTTCCATTCTGCCTAGTCAGGCTTTTCTGAGAAAAGGCAAAAGTAAATCTTTAGGTGGATGCTTTAGTAGAGAAAGTGGGATCTGATGGAATTGTGTAAAAACACAATTTATTTGTTCAGCTTTGAATGAAAGACTTGTGATGTTGTCCATACCTCTCTGTGCTTTAGAGTGATAATCTAAACTAAGACGTTGCCTTTCCTATAAAGCCCTGAAATACAGTTGCACAAAATAAAGGAACTGAAGTAAAACTAAAAACCTAGAAGGTGGGTGGAAAGTTGTGCTAAGAAGTTACCGAAAAGTTGTGCTAAGAAGATACCAGAAAGTTATTGCTAAAATATTTACTGATGACAAAGTCTGAGTGGTCATTCAATATAACCTGTCCCTAAATAGAATTAATTGAATGTGCATCAACTTTTCTGCAATGTGCATTGAATTTGATTTCCTCTGTTTTTATTTCTTCTAGGGCTGTCAGAATGAGTGCACGGCTGGAGGATGTTCGGGAGAAACAGCAAAGCATGTGACTGAATCTTTCAAGGTATATTGTTTGTTAAAGGATGAGTGTCCGAAGCATTTCAGTAGATGGTGCCAGACAGCATCCATAACATGGTAGTGATTGTTGTGCAGGCATTCATAGCTACTGATGTGCTTGAAAGTCATAATTCTGTAAATAATTCTGTAAGTTGCATTTGCTGAATGTTTTCAATGTAGAAATTAAGAATGTTACAAGAAGAGCTTTAATTTATTATAGTTTCAGGTACTAGTTAAAAGATTAGTAGTCATTAAGCAAAAATTAAAACGGTATAGGTGATTTTATTTTTAACTCTTTCCTGCTTCAAAAGCAATAGAAATAAAGATTGATTCCCCCGTTATGTTTTTCCAAACAAAGTCTGTGTAACACTCTATTATTTGTTCAACTTTGGCATTATAAATGGTGTTCAAAAGTAGGTTTTTCCATCTGGTCTCAAAGTTGCAGAGCTAAGGATCTCAGAAGGACTCCAAAGCACACCACAGCTCTGGCACATTATCAGCACTGAAGGAGCAAACAGGGCTGTGATAATAAGCAGCGCTGAGCAGCTGCCAGGAACTGACATGAAATTGAATCACTCTTTTTTTCTTTTTCTTTTTTTTTCTTTTATCTTATGCTTATAACTGAACTCGGTTAAGATATCACTCTCTTCCTCTGCCTCCTTCCTGAAAGCAGTGCTAGAAACTAAGAGCTCGTTTTAAACACTGTATGGAGACAGATGTCAACTTTTAATTTTCTGTTGGAAATGTAAAGCCCATCAACATGTGCTTCTTTGAACCTCTACCTTCTGTCCTCATTGCCTTTTTTTCTGCCTCTTTTATACTTCTTTTGCCTTTATTCCTTATGTCACACGTGTAATTCTTTCTCCCCCTCTCTTTCTCTGCTTTACAATCGTTAGAAAGCCACATCTATATTTTGCAGATGTTTAAAAATAGTACCCAGAAAAAAGTGACCTCACTTGTGCCTTTTCAGCAGTTCCCTTCCTGTTAATGCTGGCTATTGTCAGCAGTACATGAGATGAAATTATAATGATACACTCTGTAACTGTGATGTTCTTCCTGATTTTTTGGGCAGTGTCACTGCTGGGCAGTCTTTTGAATTGAGCTTAAGTAGTTATTTCCCTTTTAGTTGCCAGACTTCAACCAGATACGGAAAATAAATGGTGCAGAAAATGTGTTGGTCTCCTTGATAAAGTTTATTCTGATGCTGGTCTCATTGCAAACAGCAAAGAATTCTTGAGACTCCAAGACCACATGTAGTAACATGCCATTTAATTTCTTTTTCCCCATTCTAAGCCCTTTCCAGTTCTTCTCTTCCTCATTTCTTTGCATTGTGGGTCTCTGGCAATTCTGCCCAAGAAGGAAGATTTAGGAGGACTTTTCAACTGGAAGGTCTGATTTGAAAAATGTTGACAAAACCAGGCATGCAACCAGTTTTGAAACCCCAAGAATTCACAAGTATGGAGTGCAGAGTTGTTTTGTGAATTCACCTTTGATAAATAGACAAGATAGTTCTCAGTAGATTTGTTCAGTAGAGTGGGGTGGTGTATTTAAAAACAAAAATTGCTTTACAGAGAGAAGACTCTTGTGTAATTGCACTGTACTGTTTCCTTCCACTCATTGACATAGTCTGGAAGGAAGATAGACAGAGTGGCAACAAACTCTGATAGTGTTTGGGTTGTAGGTGAACCGAGCATAAACTAAGCCAACTTAAACCAGATTTAATTATACCGACAGTCAAGCAGGTGCCTTACCAAAGCTCCAAATATTGGGTGGCACAAAGTTGGATTTAATCCAGTTTCCTTCCCATCGATATTTGTATGTCAGCCAGAATGGCACATCATTGTAGTGGAGAGTCTGTGTGAGGGGAAAAATATATTAGCAGGTGGGACAGATGGTCATAAAGGGAATAATACCAGAAAAAACAGCTGGCTTGGGCTGAAGTCTAATTTGCAAGTCCGTTCCTGCCTTATGGCTTGGTTTCTGAAGATTAGCTGCAGTTGCAAGAAAGGGGTACAGTTTTTTAGAAAATTTTGTATTGTGGTGTGTGTGTATGAAAGTTATGATGGGAATACAGATATTGATTGCAGTGCCTTGCATTATAATAATTATGTGCAGTCTCTTTAACTTCCCTGCCAAATTAACAAGAAAAAAATTTACAAAAGAAGGAAAAAATAACACCAGAAAATGACAAATAAAATAACCTGGATTCATTCTAGAGAACTTCACAAGCACTTCTGTGGAAGACAGTTCCAGTTACAATTTCAGAAACTATAACTAGTAATATTTCAAAGGAATCAAGCTGACCCATGAGGCTGACTGTGCTGAAGAAAGATGCAATTTTGTGCCAGTAACCTTAAGTAATCCAAGATTGTGGAAATGTAGAAAACAGGGTATGGTTTTGTTTTATGCTTACATAAAACATATTGCTTAAAGTGGATGCTGCCCAACGTTTGAATGCCAGATTAGCCCTCTGAAGTAATTTCTTTTTGGAATGGAGTGCTGTGTTTTTTAGGTGGGGTGAGCTGCTTTGAATTTTACTGCAATTTCTGCTGACTTGGAAAGGTGGATTCGGAGACTCCCTGTACACTGGGAGGGAAGGAATGAATGCTACCTGCAGCTTCTAGCAAGCAGTGAGCCCCCTCTGCTAGCTGCTCGCTGTTTTTGATTCTCATGGGCTTCTTTTAAGTCAATAGGTCGGAATTGGCACTTTGTTCATTTTAACTGCCACTGAACTACCTTAAATTGACTCGATTCTACAGTGATAAATCTCATTGTGACAGGTCTGTGATTTACAATATACTTAATGTATTGCATTTAGAGCTGACACATGACCAGTGATCTTGGAACTGATAAGAAACTTCGAAGGAAACAGTGATTATGCTAGAGTTTCCTGTATTGCAGAAAATGTCAAATCTCCAGGATTTATCTACTCAGCTCCTTCTACTAGAGTGAAATCTTCCTCCCTCCCTCAACTGTTGTATGCACTTACTTATATGTTTGTTTATTTAAATAACTGGCTGTGGTTTGTGACCATAACCTGAGAAGTTATACTTGGAGTTTTTGCCTATTGTCAGCATTGGATCTCTCGGAGGGGAGTGTGAAACCAGTGATGGAAAGCGCAGTCATCCTCTGTACCACTGAATGTGTTTTGGAATGTTGAATCAAGAAATACACATATCTGGTTTTGCTCTTATATATGTGTGTTTGCATTCAGTAATACCATAATACAGCACACAGTTATGTGTAAGGCACTTATGTTTATGTTTAAAAATCTGCTAATTTCTTTCATGCATTCATTCTGCTTATTGTACTGTCTCAAGATAGAATGAATGTTGTTTGGATAATATAGTGGTGTATTTCCATGTGTAACTCTAATTTGGTTTATTTTAATGTCTGCATTAGCTCTGACTTTGAATTCATAATACTTGGTCTTACGAAACTAAAGGCATCTGTCATTGTCTTTTCTTTCCCTCATGTTATCAGTCCATATCCAGAAAGATGATTTTAGTTTTTAGGTAACCTTTTTTCATGGAATACATTTTCTCTTTGAGAGACTGATACATGGAACACTTTAAGAAGGTACTACCTACTCCTTTTATGTTTCTCTGTGTTTTAATGATCTGAAGCTACGTAGAATTAGTTGGGCATCTTAATGGTGCAAAGTTCAGTTGATTTGTTTTAATTTTTAAGGGCCTATTTAGTGTACCAAAATGGTGCAGACCTTCTAGGACATACTGGCTAGTCTGCTATGCCAAAGCAGAATAAAGTAGCTGTAGTTTACAAGTGGATCTGGATTAACTTGCTAATATGAAGACTTGCGGCAGCAGAATGAGAAATGTTTAAGTGGAGTTTCTGTATCTGAATGGCTCCTTATGTTACTCTAAATAACTGTGAGTGTTCCCGCACAGTCTTCTGCAGACAGACCCAACCTCCCCAGGCTCCGAGCCAGTGGGATGTGAGCCCGTGGCAGACTGGAAGCTGTATAGGCAGGTTAGTGCAGTGCTGTGCTCAAACTAATAATCCCTGTTGAGATCTTGGGCTTGCCAGACTGATTACAGTGTTATGCTGATGTGTTTGTATGGCTTCCAGTTTGAAGCTAGCTTGTGTCTAACTTTGTGAGATGCTGGATATAGTGAATATTCTGTAACGATGTGTGTCTTAGTATTTGTTTCTTGCATTGCTCTAATGTTTTAGAGCCCAAGCTGTGACCTAGCTGACATTGTGCTGGGTATTAGCAAGTTAGAACATAAAGATTATTTCCACACTATAGGCATAATCTACAAATAAACAACCGAAATCTCTGATGGTTTTTCCACAGAATCTAAAGCTGTAGTGTATTTTACCTCTGGATGAAGTATGAAGAAACTGAAAGCTTATTTTCAGTGCAGACATTTGTGGTTCAAATTGAGAGATTGCCAATGAAAGTTTTACAGACGTTGATCTTGTTCTTGGGGGTCTCTTCACACAAATATAGTTGTTCCTTGTAATAGGACCTTTAGTTGCATGTTTTAAAATGTGTAGCCTCTGCATGAAATGATTGTGAACTTGGTTGGCTCTATGCAAAACATACTGTGCTGATTCAGGTTCTTTACCTTTTTTCACGTTCTTGACAAATCGGGGAATAGCATTAGAGATAAAGAACAGGTCTTACCCTGGAACTATTAGAATTATAAATACAGTAGTATTATAGGAGTAATCTATGTAGTGAAGATATAGGTTAGATGTTATTGCAGTATGCAGCATTTCTTGTTATATAGTGTATGTTAGAAAGAGTTGGAAAAAATCCTTTTTTTTCTGTGGAGAAAGATACGCCTATTTTCAAAACTGTTTTTCAAAGGAAAACCCGACTAAATATTGCATTTTCTATGTTTACATTACTGAAACTACAGTACTGTGATTCATTACCATGTTTATACTAATGAAACTCAAGTGAATCTATAATTTGTGCCAAACATAGTGGGATATAGGATCCCTTACTCTGGGAATTGGGAGAGGGGCCAATCCATTTTGAGATATTAGACAGTTCTAAACTTTATTTTAGAAAACTATTCTATATGTGAAAAGGTTGCTGACAGAGATAAACAATTCTCCAACCCCATTTTTTTAAAGAAAATTGTTTCCTCACCAAATTGTCTTCCTTCCCCTCTAATGCAAAGGTTAAAAACGTATAAAATACAGAATAGTCTAATTTTTTGAAACATCTTTTTAAAATCTGAACCAACTGACTGTATTACATTGTCACAACATTAGAGTTACACAGTGAGATTTCCACTCCTTGAAGTACATAGCATTTTAGGAAGTACATAGCACTTCTCTTGTGTTTTCATTTTATATGAGCACTAGGTATAGTTTCTAATGTGCTCAGAGCATATGGATTGAGGGAACACTGAAATGTTTTTGGAATGAGGACTTATATACATTGTAGTTACCACATTATGTACAAGGCTAACAAATATAAAGCCATTTACATGGTTTATATATTTTCACATCTCTTCCTCTCCAGCTTGTTCTCAATTTGTCATTTTCTACTGACATCAATGAATTATTTACCTGCCAAAGCATATGGGGACTCAGTGAGGCTTTCTGTCATGTTGCAGCTGTTGATTCTTCTGTGGTTTTGGGGTGGGGGGGAGGGGTGTTAGGAGTATGCCCTGCATTTCTGTTTTAAATTCTGTATTAGGCCCCATTTTAAATTTTGACTGATCAGGACATCTCCTTTATGTTAAGTTGTATGGGGAAAAACTTATTACAGAAATTTACCAATATCTTGATGCTGTGATGAGCAGTAGCTCCCCAGAATGTGTATATAGGAAAGCTGCTTTTATATAAACTGTCTTGAAGCAGTAAAAGCAAGATGATCAATTGGATGTCTGTATGTATGTGTGTGTGTTTGTACGTATAATGTTACACGATAAGGCATTGCCGAATATTTTGTGTCTTAGAAGCACAGGCTATCTAGTCCATCCTCCCACTGAAAGTGGGACTCTCATCAGCACCGGATCAGGTCAGCTGTGGCTTTGCCTCTGGAGCACAGTGCTGTGCTACTTTCTTTAAGAAAATGTTTTTTTTCTGATGTCCAGTCTGAACCTTGGAAGCTAAAACTGGGTCAATTACCTTTTGGTAGGTCATCTCCATATTGTTTCCATGAAAGTACACAGCTATAGCCACTGTTAGATGAGCATGCCAAGCAAGAGGCCAATTCTGTTGTTGTCATAACAGTATCTAGCATTTGTGGACCGGACGTTGCTTTAGAAAAGGTCATTCTGATTTTATCTTGATTTTGGCTGAATCTATTCATTCTAGCTTTTCAGCAATGGCAATAAAGTGATTTGCTTTTTGTCGTGTGTTGAATCAAAAAAGATTGGCAAGTAATAATATTATTAGATAGCAGTGCCTTCATATCACTTGATTATGCCTCCTACCAGGGTATGTATATGCTGCAGAGTTACTTCAGGTGATTTACAATCAGATCCGTTCCCTCATCTTCACCTGCTGAGAAGGAAACCAGCTACAAGACAGAGAAGATTGAGTGCTTTCTGTGGTATTCTGCATCCACATAGGCATTGTGCAAACTCTTTTGAATATTACTAATAATAACTGGGCAAGACTGACTTACGTAGCTGCTGCTTACATTCCAGTTATTAGGAAAGTATGGGTGTGGGTCACAGTAATGATCAACACACAGTGTGCTTACAGTTGAGTGTCCTGTTTTGAGAAGGGAGAGAAGAAACAAAGCCCAATATGTGTTAATGAATGTTTCAGTGGTTGATAGTTGCTCGGAGAAAGTGGCTGTCCTGAAGCAGACCGTGCAAGTTGCATGCACAGGTGGAGGGGACACTAATGCAGCTTAGTACTGTGCTTGGCACATCCATGTTTCTAAATCAAACTTGTTACCACAGAGTAGCAACAGCAGTGTCTCTGCATCAGGCTCGTAGTAGCCAAGAAATGCTACTGAGCAGTGACAGTGCTGTGAAAATAATTCACTATGATTCTTCCATGGTACTCTGAGGGATGATTTCCCAACAGTCTGCAAGTAGGTTTCTTATGCCATCGGGAACCCATCTATAATATGGCCTTGGAGATCTGTGGCAGCTCTATTCAGTTTTAGCTTGGTGGCACATAGTTTAGGGTTTCTCTTCAGGTGGGTAATGTCCTTCAAATAGCTGGCAGGCTTTTCATAAATAGGTTTTCTAAGCTGTAGTAGAGAAACTGATTGTCCCGTTATCTGAAGCTGTAGGATTTGCAAATAAAGCTAATTGTCTTCAGCAAATAACAGGAAGTTTTAGCCAAGATAAAAAGAAGATGCTAGAAAAACAGCCAGGGGACAGTTTGGCTGAGTTGATTTATAGCACAAAGAAAGTGATGCTATATCTTCTTTTTAACTAGGAGCTTAAGATATAGTTGGTGTCTGTAAAAGCACAGAAATTGTACCAGAATTTTGGAAATTCCGGTTGGCTTGAATCTTTTTCTGGATTTATTTTTCCCAAGGTGAAGAATTGCTTTTAAAATGCAGGGATTTAGCAACAGACATTGATTCCCAAAGGAAAGTATCTGACTCCAAAGCTTATAAAATCCATGGTGTCCATACCGATTTCCAAGACTTACTAAAATTTAATGTCATTGTGATATCGCTTCCCCAGATTTTATATGAAATGCTTTCTTTGCTGGACACACATGAATAGGAGCTACAATTTATGAAGATAATAGTCCCGTCCCGTCTCATCCCCCGCCCCCGGATTCTATTGGCCTTTCTGCTTACTTTTGAAATTTTCTTTCTATCCTAACTCTCATGCACTAACAGTATATAAAGCTGGAAGAGTTTTATCTTAATCCTGTACTTAGTTCCTATTTCTAGAAAAGTGCTGAATGAAATGAATTGGCAAAATGTGTCAGTTTCAGTGGCAGATCAAACATTGAAATTCATAGCAATTTGTAAGTTTACCTTCTGTCTACCAGTGTGAGAGGGTGATGGGATAAGAGAAAAAGGCAGTGGTGGTTAACTGAATGTTTGAAAATATTCCTGTAACCTCTATGTAAGGAATTGCACCATGAAAGCATTTTATATTCCCAAAAGTTTTTGAAATTCCATATGAAATGACAAATTCTGAATGCCTTCATTCCACGAATCCACTTCCGTGCATGTCTGCAAGCTTATTAAAATCAGGGTAAGAAGATTTAATTGCAACTGCTCTGGATTTGGACATGTGAGATTATGATTCTATTCTCGGCTATTCCACATAACATGTTTGTGACTGGCCAGGCTACTTAGGCAAAGTATTTCCAGCTTGTTTGTCTGAAATTTAGTTTGCAATTCATTTCTTGCTTCAATATGGCTACTCTTTTAGAAAAGCTTAGATGTAAATATCTCATTTTTTGTTTCACTTTATTCGTGTGAAATAGAAATGATAGTGTTTCCTGAACCAGGAGACAATAAATGTCTTAAATCTTTGTGGACTAAATTTATAAGTTTTGTTTTCATACAGCATTATTTGAACATCTAAAACACTGTGTCGCTGTCCAGAAATGTGGTATCAGTGAAATGTCACAGATATTTCTATTCCAGTTTTGTGTTGCAGGCCAGTGTGAGCCCTCAGCTTGTGTTAGGCTCAAACCTTCTCCCAGGCAAACTCTTTCTAAAAATGGAACATTGTGTTTATGCTACAATGCAGAAATACAGTGGTTGTGAGGCAAGGAGCAGCACAGCATCAGGAATTGCATTAACAAAGCTGCCGGATCTTTTGAGAAGCAGCAGCATATACTAGTAGTGAATAATATTAATAGTGTAACTAGTTAATGTGTTCCATTAGTGAAGAATGCTCCCAGTTTTGTATTTATGGAAATGTTTGAGTATGAGTCTATGAGGGGACTTTCTGTGCAAGGAATTGGGCTACTACTGAATTGCAGTCCGTGATTTCCCTTATCATTCTATACAGAATTGCTTCTTTCTAATCAAAAGCCAAGGTATATCTACATTGCCGACATGAAGTGCAGTTGTATGGCGGAAGAAGATTTTTATGTAGCTAACCTGATCAGCAGTAACAGTGAGCTACAGCAACGTGCTTTTCAGTGCAGCACAGTAACTGCATTAAAGCCTGCTCATACTTCCTCCCTATTCACACTTTCTGATCACCCCACTTAGTTAATTGGAATAGCTGTTAGCAAACAGAAATAGTTTATATGACCAAAATGCAACAATGCATCCAGTTTCTCTTCCTATGTTTAATGGTCTTATCAGCACCTTGGTGGTTTATATTTTAAAGAGGTAGTCGTATTTAAAATGTTTTATGTAATTCTTTGAGAGATGTGATACTAGATGACTGGTTTTTGTACATCTGAAAATACTGTTTGCTGGAGTAGAGGAGGCAGAGCCCATTAAAATCAAATGGATGCTTTACTTAAGATTCCCTTAATATCAGGTAGAAGGTTTCCTTAGGATCTGTAGGAACTCCAGTACTTCATTTCTTAAGTTTATAAATATTTATCTTCTGAAACGTGTGTCAGTGGAGAACAGGCTGATGAGTAAGGGACAAAAAAAAACCCCAACAAAACCATTACCATTCCATTTGATTTTCATGAAGCAGTAGAAATGGGTGAGATTCAGGTAGCTTTGCCTCCCTTACAATCCAAATTCCTGCAAAGCTGGAGGCAGGAGTCTTGATTAGCTTAACTGGGCTTTGGATCAAATCGATGGGAGTTGGTGCAGGGCAACATTACAGCAACATATGGAAAAACTCTTAAAATTTAGTTGGCGCTGTTGAAATAAATGAAATTATGCATTATCCATGTGCTTGAGTGTTTTGTAGGGCAAGATTGGTTTCTTCAGTGTTTTTTTCTACAGTCTAGCAAGACCGTAGCTTTCCAACATCTTCATTTCCCTCCTGGCGTGTTTTGGGAGCTTCAGACTGCATTTTGAGCCGTGCTGCTGCCCTAGGTGGTGTTTTCATTCTCTAAGGCAAGAAGTTCATGTCAATTCCAAGCACTTATCTGTTCTCTTGTCAGAGCAGGTTTACTTCCCTGCCTACTTCTCCAAATCAAACATTGCTGCATCAGAGTTGGGGCATCCATCAGGTCAGGGGAAAGGTCAGGAAGCCAACAATATGTTATGCCCTTCTCCTTTTTTCCCCCGCTGCTTGCAGGGTGTGGCAGGAGCTCATTCTTTGGTTTGACAAATATTTGATAAATATCTGTTATGAATAGTTTGGATAGGTGCCTAGCAGAGGATGGACTAAACAAACTCCTTCCAGCCATATATTCTGTAATTTCCATGACTGACTCACAACTGATTCAAAGTCTTGACTCCCTTTTGCTTTGTCATTTGTTCTGTGGTTTATGACCCAGTGTACAGTCAACCTGATGCAATGATCCCAGGCCCCAGTCCAATTACATGTGCTAACATATTGTCAGATGAAGTCTTGGGGAAGCTTTATGTTGAAAGATTTCTGAGTATTTTCCCTGGGGTTGTAGAAGATATTTTGTTATATTTCGCTTCTCTTAATTTTTTTATAGTAGGAAGATTAGGGCTTTCTTCCTGCTCAAATCTTATTATATCTTGGCATGCTTTCCATTCTCAAGCCTCAGGCTCTGCTGTAAATTTAAAGTAGTAACGATGGTAAAGGGATTATAGGATAGCTTACATTAATATTACTTTTAATACTTACAAGCTAGTAATAGATTTCTAAGAATTTATTTAACTCTTATATTCTGCTTTGAGTTGATAGAATTCTTATTGTTCATATTGTTTCTACTATAGACTTAATATTTGTTGTGATCAGGGCCATACAGGGCTTAGCCCTATATAGAAAGCAACGGTTTCTGCCCCAGAAAACAAGCAGTCCTTGGTTTACCCAAGGCCTGTAGGACACAAATCTCTTTTTTACTCAAGTAGATGCTGCCGTTGTGTCAACTAGTGATTAGTGGATAGAGCTAAGAGGTAGTAAGTCATACGAACTGGACAAAAATAACACCTGCTAGAAGAGGTTGCAGTTGGTTTCATCTACTGGAATGGTATTCAGCATTTCTATTTGTAAGATGGGGTTTAGGAATACGGAGAACAGATGATTGCTTATTTTGTCCCAATAGAGGAGAAAAGTACTGGTTGCCCTAACACCACGCACAGCCTCCATAACATTTCCTACTTTCTAGTTGCATAGCCTGGCACTGCTGCTGTCTGCTCTGATGCCACCGATGGAGGAGTTGGCATGTCATCCTTGATTCCTCTCAGAATTTGGCAATAGTTTGGCACAAGCTTTTTTTTTTTTTTTTTTTTTTTGGTGTACAGTAGTAGCTGTTAAGCATGATTCATGGTGTCTGCCTACAGAAAGCAGGCCCATGTGGTGAAGGCTCTTCCTGGATCAGGTTGCAATTCCCTGTGGGCTGCTTGTAGTAGCTGCTCTACGGGAGCAATTATATGCAGCATACAGTAGCCTGAACCCTGCTGCATGAGGCTGCTGGGCTGAAATATCTGATGGATGAGCTTCTCCAGCCAGCTAAGATCACTGCTCAGGTCAGTAAGAAAATGGGGGCAGTTCTCTGCCACCTGCAGCTCGGCATCGGGAAAGTGATGGAGCTGAATGAGTCGCAGGAGAAAGGTGGTAGCTGGCTAATTGGCTGCAAGGCCAAAAAAAAACTGCTCGAGGAGAGGGTTTCACCTTTCTTCAGTCTGGTTAGTATCCTCAGCCTGGTCGCCCACCGCTGCTTCTGTTTGGCAGCACAAACCTCTTCTCCTCAATCTGTCACAGGAGGAGCCTCAGGTTCAGGAGGCCAGGCAGAATGTGTTGTGGGGTGAAAGTAGCTGCTCCAGCAGAAATAGTGGCTTCCTGGGATAGAGATGTGTGTACCGGCAAGGGCCCAAAAGCAATGATGAGAGTGCCACAGCCCAAAGGAGTGAACGGCAGGAAAACAACATCCCCATCGCTGGAGCTCTCCTCAAAACCATTCTGCCTAGTCCTAGCCTCATTCTCTCCAACTCCTCCTGGCTATGCCTTTCCCCTTTATAGCAATTACTCACGCTCTTTGTAATCTGTCTCCTTCTCAAAATTCGCTCTGCTACCGCAACCACATTTTGCTGTTCACAAGTGCAAGGGCAAAACAAGTTGTTCAGTTTTGCCTACGCTTCCGTGTCTGTTATTGCATCAGAAGGCCCTGATCTTTCCTAGGATATGCTTATAAACTCAGCATAAGTAATAAAAAATAATAATTGCAGTTGCTTTGTGATCCTGAATGAATCACCTGGACTAGAAGTCAGGGAGGTTACTTATTTCATCAGAATAGATTACAGTCAGTCTCACTGAGAGGATGTTAATGTCTTCATGATCTCTGCTGAAACTTGCTGTTACAGTTAGGTAACTTGTAAACTATTTTATAGCTGAGGCTGCCAGTTCTATTTTTACTCAAGTGATAGAAATGTGTGGCCCAGCATGGTGTTTAGAAAAGTTTGGGTAAGTCAGATGAATTGTACCTGTTACAGCTGCTCAACCTACTGCTTATAGTCTAGTAGTTTCAGTGCAGTGAAAATAACTGCAGCCAAGGATCATTTGGGAAGGCATTGGCAAAACTCGATGGAAAGAGGAGGACAAAATATTTTCTTGCCATCTGCACTTACCCGAGACAGCTCTCTAGGGTAAGAAAGGCAGGAATGTAATAATGAGAGTAACAGTTCTGGCCAGAGGCTGCTGTCAGCTCCAGATCCACTTAAGGCTATTGCAAAGGCTGGGTGGAATGATCATTAAACTGACATCTTGGCTAGGGGCACCAGGATGTCTTGCTACAGCTTTGGCTAAAATTGACACTGACCAGCATGTCACTTTTCATTTGACCTAGCTCATAATTGACAAGATCTGTTTTGATCAAATGATGAATTTTAGTTTCAGGGGGGTCACAATATATCTTCTTTGCTTAGGCTGGGTAAAGCTTCGCTCTGCAAGAAGTTACATTGGAATCAGCAGGCACTTTTCAGAGGAGGAGCTATTAAAAAAAGTGTGTCTGGTCGAGACAGTGGCTGTTTGTAGCTGTAGCGTTGCTATATAAGCCCTGAAAATCAACAGGATCCAGCTGGCTTCCCCACCATTTCCTTTTGCGTACCATAGGCAGGGCAATCTGGTTCTTCCTATTTCTTACCCGAGCGCCCTGGGCTGGGACCTAGGCAAATATATCTTGTACATACTGTACTGCTGCGACATGCAGAGTTTGCAGGGCTGGAACTACATCTTTGTCATTTTACTTTAGGCAACAAGGGCCGAATAGCTGCACTCAATAGACTGTGTGCCACATCTGTTTCATTCTTTATCTCCCTTATCCTTTTTTTGTCCCTGCATTTGCTGGTTCTCCTTCCAGTTTAATGGTTTTATTAGGCAGGAGCATTAGAAGGTGCTTGAGAACACAGTGATAAACAAAGCAAGCAAAACACAAACCTAGTTGAAAATTGACCTTTATATTGGCAGTACAAACAATGGAGATCTGGGTGGGTGTTAATGCCAATCCCTAATGCATCCTTAATGCTGCTTTCAGGGCTGTTGACAAAGGAAAGAAATAAATTGCCATTTATAAAGGTCATAGGATACCATGGTAGCACTGTGATTTTTTTAAAATGAGTGATATTAAAGTAATAGGCATTGATACTTAATCAGTACTCTTGGCATTAGTTACCTGGCCGTGCTCTGCTCTTTAAGTGGGTTCTTCTGAGTGTTTGGTTTCCCTCCTGCTAGTGCTGCTTGAACAGCACCACAAAACGCTGGGGCAGGACTTCGGGGCAAGTTAAGCCAAAAGGGTCTGTGGGCCAAGTAAGATGTTATCTTACTTATCACTCAGGGACCTAGAAGAGGTTGAGGGTGCTGGCAATACCTCGTGTTGCAGAGTACTCCACGGATGGGTTCTGCAACTCCCCCTTCCCCACCTCTCTCCCCCTCTATGAAATAAAAAAGATTGACTATATTGCAGTGCTTGATCGTGTCTTGACATAAAAAACATTGGGATTCTGAAAGATTCAGGTGATTTTGCACACTGGTAACTTTTACTACTCGCTGCTTGGTAAAAAGAGGGAGAAAAATACAATAGAATAAATAAGG
>NW_009647222.1:5747918-5772619 GCF_000708025.1 Charadrius vociferus
GAAAGAGCCTTAAGAAAGGATCTGAAGAATGTAATGGCCAAAAAAAAATCTTAAATGCATCTCCTGAGAGCTTAACAGGATTATAAGGATCAGGAAAATTGCCTTTTTGCCAGTTTCATAATTGTTGCCCTACTGGTCCGTGCAGTTTAGCCTATATTTGTGGCCTTCTGCAGAGTGTTCCTACTATTGTTTGAAGGAATTGTTATGTCAAGTGTTGTGCCTGATATTGTTGAGTCAGGTGTTTGCAAAATGCCTGAATAAAAGCTAGTTTCCCTGAATGCTGAAGCAGGAGAGAAAGAGCGAGTGGGCTCCTTGTTCAGAATATGCAGCTCCAGGAAGTTCTGTGGTCCAGAAACTAGTTGCTTCCTTTCTGGATAAGCATCATTGCTACCTACCTCTCTAGGCTTTCTGCCTTCAAGTGACTCAACCTGAAATCCAGTCTAGGGATTTCTGTTTGTGACTCCAGGAGGTCCCCAATCCTTGGGACTGAGAGCTAAGCAGTATGGGCTACCGCTCTGAGCTATAGGCACTGCTGTGTGACTGCCCAGCACATGGGAATACCCATTTTGTTGAACTTGTAGGAGTTAGCACTTGGCCCACCTCTTATCTCTAATGATCCAGCACAGGAGTGACTCTGCATCTGAGACCCTCTTGGTATTAACCATTAGAGCATAACAGTGTGCTTGTATTTGGTCGGCATAATTTTACTGAATTATCAGTCACATGACAGAGACTCTGTCCAAGGTTCACCTGAACCCCAGGTCTCCAAATCTGGAAAAATATCTCTGGTGGCAAAACTGGGTCAAAGAAAGCCCAAATGCACCCAAGTGAGTGTTTCTTCACTTGTGGCTGAAGCTTGCTGCCCCCTCTATATGTGCTTGTGGGTCTGTGAGAAGAGCCACGTTAAAATCCTTCCCCATCCTTAAACTAAAAGCTATTTGTTAACCCCGCTGAGCTCAGCAAGCTGTTTTATGGTGCTGCCTTTCAATTAGTTGTGCTGCCACAACTGAGGAAGGGGAAAACTGAGGCATAAAAGCAGAAATCAGCACGCTGATGGGAGTTCTAGGGGATGAGCCTCCATGTGATAATTCTGGTCCCCAGGCCAGTTTATTGTAAAGATAATTACCTTAATGAAAATGACCTGAGATGTGAGACAGAAGCCTGGACTGGCTGACTCAGTGGCTGACCACCAGCAGTGGGAGAAGCTGTGATTCTGTCCAGAGATAAAGCAAAGGATGTAACTGTGTTCTACATCCTCGCTTAAGCCCCATTGACATCCTGCTCCTGCATAAATGTTTTCCTGAGCTGAGTCTTGCATTGTGGATAATTGTAAAGGCTCCTTTGTGGCTTTTATTTTGATCCATGCTCTTCTGTGGTATCTTTCTTTTTTTTTTTTTTTTTTTTTTTTTCCCAAAGCACATTATAAGATGTTGCCAGGTAAAATTAATTTTTTTTTTCAGGACATCACTAAGTAGTGCTTTTCCCATTGGCACGTTTACTGTCAGCAGGATAAAGGGTACTCTAAGGAGTTAAGAAGAGTAATTTTTGTTTCATCAGATTATGTATTAGTTCAACCAGGCTAATGCACTGTAATATCTAGAGAAGCCATATAATTGGAGATAGTTTGAAACAAGCTTTTAGCTATTCATGTGCTCCAGCTCTAAGTTAATTTCACATCTAAGCCATTAAGAAAAAAAAAAAACAACCAACAAACCACAACCCAAACCAAAACCAATCAATCAATAGGCTATTGTTCATTAAATACATCTTGAAAATCAGGTTGTGTACAAAGACAGGGGTGTGTGTTCTTTTTCAAAAGCTTGGGACTAATTTTTTCTCATTTTGCAAAATGTGTGCTGAGTCTGAAAAGTCAAAGTCAGTGATATCTCTTGCAGAGCCACCTTTTCAGTGCACGTGCAAATCATTTGAACAATAGTCTGAACTACCCGAATTCCAGCCTATTCTATATGTACCCAACACAGAGGAGTAAGATTTCACCTGGGGAGTCTGTAATAAGGGTCAATGCTTTCTGAGTCATGTTAGGAAGGAAGATGGAGCTTCAAATACAATTCTTTGCTGAATTCTTCCTTGCCGCTCTGACAGGCAGAGCTTAAATGCTCAGATGATGTTGAAAGAGAATGGAGAGGGCAGATCAAGACTCTGCCCACTTCATAGCCCTCTCTAGTTGTTTAGCCCGATCTGTGTATAAAAGGGGAGTGACGAGCCAGAGATCCTGCTTTCCTTCTTCCCCTGCTGTTCTTCAGGATGATTCACACTACGAGCTACTATAAAGAAAATTAACTCTATCCCAGCCAAAACCATTACAAAAAACTGCTGCATTCATGCAGCTAGTCATGGCTTGTAAGAGAAAGTAATGCAGGGAAACATTTATCCCTCTTTGCTAATGGGATCTTTCTAGGAAAATATGAATGTGATTAAATAAGCTAGTGTGACCCAAGTAATCTGCTGGCTCTGATCTCTCATATTGGTTTTATGCATTAAAGGAAAATCAGCATAACATATCTACTTAGTCGTGAGGGGGATTAATTTCTGATGATCAGCTTATGTTCTGAGGTACAACAATTTGGTATTTCTGGAACTTGTATAGATGTGTTAATTTAAATGTCCAAGAAATTTTCGTCTGCTGATTTTCTGTTTTTACAACTTGTACCGCTTCCCGTACTTAACAGTGCTTCAAAATATGCCAACTACTTTTGGTATAAGCAGCACTGTGCAGATTGTGTGCATACATGGTATGAATACTTTGCGAGCTAGTTAGAGGTGGAGGTTAGCTGCCTTTATCTGTTCTGTCATTAAGTGTCCCCACAGCTGAAATACTGCATTTTTCCATGTTCAATGATGCAGAATGATTTTTAAACCAGTCTGACTTAATTATTTGTATACACTTCATTTTTGTCTTCGTGTTCCCTCAGGCTGCAGACTTGATTATCACCCCAGCTACAACTTTCAAGGAAAAGCCAGACCCCAGTGGTTTGGTATTTGGAACTGTGTTCACTGATAATATGCTGACAATTGAATGGTCCGTGGCTTCTGGATGGGAGAAACCTTATATTAAGCCGCTTGAGAACCTTTCGTTGCATCCAGCCTCCTCGTCTCTGCATTATGCTATAGAAGTGAGTAGTGAATTGATTTGAAAACTGCTATTTTGTTTCATTAGCTCTTGAAGCTATAGCTTTGTAACACAAGGACTATTACTCTCTGAAGTTTATTAGGATTAAGTTATGTTTTGTTTTGTTAACTGATGTTCTTCCAGACAACAGGGTTGTATTTATGTTAGTATAACTCAGAGGCTGCTCTGGCCTGTGGATTCCAGCTCACTTAACCTAGCGAAGGTGAGTCCTTTCTTATGTGGTGACAAGTCCATTTGAAAAAGCATTCTAGTCCGCTGACAGTGGATCGGTCCAATTACTGTCTCTGGTGTAACATAATGAAGCACTGGATAAGACCGTGTAAGAGTCCAAGAGTAGCTTTAGTTTGGAGACTGAACGTGCACTTTGTGAAAGTTATTTTAAGCGGTTTTAAAGGTTTGTAGCTCAGATTGCAGGACAGACTAGACAGATGATTGTTTGCAACTCAAAAAGTCTGGAGGGCTCCAAACTAGGTCTGATGCATTCAGCATATACAAGTGTGTTTAAGCAGAGCGTGTACAGCAAGGAACTTTGGAAAGTGAAATGTTAAGTCGGAAACCAGCGTGGTTAACTGTTTCCGTGCTTAGCTGCTTACTGCCTAAAGCTGCCTTTTGTGCCTCCAGAGCAGCTTTGGCTATACTCACATCTGTGTGAGAGCCTCAGTAGGGCATATATGCTGAAATGGAAGCTTGCTTCTCCTCCCGCTTCTGGGTGGGTGGGAGCACCTCCACTGAAGTTAGTGGAGTAGCTTGTGCTTCTTTTATCTTTTTTTTTTTTTTCTCCCTTTTTTTTTTTTTTTAAAACCACTGGTATAAGGGTATCAAGCTTTTCGCTGCTTGTTGTCCCTGAGCCCCTGCCTTCACCATCTTTTGTTGTTGCTGGTACTTCTCCATCCAGTCACCAAGCCTCCAAAGGTCCTGTGCAAATTACAACAGGCCCCTGTGACTAAGGCTGCAGCTCTTGATCTGCCCAAGAAGTAAGAAACCACGCTGGAGTCCCAAATCTATATTTCACTCTTAGTAGCAAATTGCTTTAATGCTCGGCCTCTGGCTCAGTCTGAAATAATTGCTAACATGAATATGCTCTTATATTTTTTTCCATTTTTTTATGCTTTTACCCTTATTGCATCACGTTTCCTCTAGCCAAGAGGACAGACAGAGGAGAATCTGGTGCCAATGCTGTGGCTCAATGAATACACAGTGGGTATAATAAAAATGATGAATTTGGCATTCCCTCCCCTTTCTCCTTGCCCTCCATGATGCAGTGTGATAGTCTGGATCTGCTGAACTCCAGATCCAGCTCCTGTGATGTAAAGATGTCAGAAAATATTGTTTGCACACCACTGTAGCAACCAACCATCAAGCAACTGCAGCAGTTGCTTTTATTCAAGCTAAGCATTTCTGGAACACATCACTGTCTCCCTCTTTAATGAGTGAAAGGTTTTACTGAGCTCTGGTAGGTTAAAAGGTATTTCTTTTTGGAGAAAAATATTTAACAGCTTGAGAAGGCTTTGTGTTTCAGTAATGATGTGATTCTTACTTCTTTCAAACCATTGGTCAAATCTTAGTAGTAACATTCCTTCCTCTTCCCTCTCATTAAAATTTCTGTGAATGTGTTGGGGAGAAGGGTGGGGGGAAACAACTGTTCTGTGATAAGAAAGTAGCATTACAGAAATGTGGTTTTAGTCACTGGCCCCATAAAAATCACATCAAAGTTATCAACCATGTCACCAGCTATGCCATCCTTTATTAAAGATAGAATGTTTTTCTTGTAGCTACAATGTCTATCCTAGGAACAGTTTCTTTTTCAAAACTGCATACAAAGCTTTTAATAAGGTTGGCATTGACACAGGAATAAGATAAATTTTGGAAGTGAAAAGTTCTAGGTTCTAATTCTGGTTCCGGTACATAGTTGGCATGTACCCTAAGGAAAATTGCAGGGATTCCTGCAACCCAGTTACAACCCAATTAAAATTTGTCATGTGGAAGGACCTAGCTCTGTCATGGGACTGCGAAAAAGCTTTCTAAACATTGCATTTCACTGATCCTTATGGGAAAATGTTAGAGAATTTAATATAATGAAACCTTGAGTATTCTACTAAAATTACTTATATGCAAATACAGGATTTTTTTTTTTTTTTAAATAAAAACTTTGCATATGTAGACTTTCAACCACATAGAATGTATTTCCAGCCATTTCTTGTGGAACAGTCAGGAGGAGAAATTTGAGGAGACTGACAGCAGTGATGCAGTTAAATTCATAGAACTTACACTGAAATTTAATGTACAAAGAAATGCTTTAGAAAATAAATACTAAAAATATGAACTCTTGTCTATAAGCATAAGTGATCCTTTAATACTTAATCTAAATAATACCTGTATATATGTATATATTACTGTGAGCTTATATGATACATGTGTGTTCTGCCTATAACTATAACTGAAAATTATCAATCCGTAACTGAAAAATAGCTATTGATATTTTGTGGGCATATGTTTTTTGCTGTGGTTAGGGGATGCTGTAGAGCATTCTGCTGGGAGGGTACTGGTGGGATAAGGGTTTCAGGTAAACTGATTTTCAGCACCAGTCATCCGGATTCTGCAGTTTGATGGAATAATTGTGACTAATTTAGGTTTCCTGTAAAGTATAGATAAAAAAATGCCATGCATTCTTCCTCTAGTGTAAGGCTGATGCATCTGTCATGCCAGCTAAACCCCCTTCCACAGCGTAGGGCTATATGGGGGAAATAAGTGACCAAGATTTTGCTACAACTACAGCAAGAACTGCAACAGAATTCCCTTAACTACCTTATTCTATGCTTCCTACCAAAATGCATTTGGACTGAGCCCTAAAAATTATTAACATATATAATTAAATTCTGTAGATCTTTTCCATAAGATCTTTTCTTTATGTATCAGTCAGAACGTGAGGGAACAGTGAAGTCAAACACATGCTACAAATTTTAATTGTTGTAACCAAATTATATTTAAAAAAAAAAAAAGGTTATCATTAAGTCTCCTGACAGAGAAAGATATATCTGAAGCATAGGCAGGTCATCTTTGTAATATAACCTTCATAATACTACCTCACAGGAGTGTGTTGCAAGGATTGACTAGTTAGCTTTTATGCTTTGAGTACTGTGAGCAGGAAAGTTAAGTTCTTTTATTTCCAAAGGGTGTGTTCTGCTTTTGCACAGATCATTATGGCATAATGTATCAACTATTATTTGATTTTTTTGCCTTCTTTTTGGCTTGGTAGTTGTTTGAGGGAATGAAGGCTTACCGAGGAGTGGATGGCAAAATCCGCCTGTTCCGGCCAACTCTCAACATGGACAGGATGGCGCGATCAGCGAGACGAGCAACTCTGCCAGTAAGCAGCCAAGGCATTTTATTCTCCTTAAGTCAGAGTGTATTTGCATTTTCAGAGTGCAAATCTCTGAAACTTTACAGTAGTATCAAGTTTATCAAATGGTCTAACTCTTGAACAGTTCGGTTAAAACTTTGAGATCTTATTCAATGAACTGCTTGAAATGTGTTTTTCTTTTAAATCACAACAATGTTTTGCTTTCTTTGTTGTCTCCTTACTGCCTCAGATGTATGCAGTCTACTTCTGAGGGATGAGTGCTGTTCTGCAGGTATTTGCATGCAGACAGCTGATTACATTGTTCTGGTGCTAATGTTCTTCCTTTTCTTCATTCCGCTTCAGTTAAGTCCTTCAGCCTCCGACTGCCTTCATTTTTGGTCATGCCAGCAACTTAACGCGGCTTTTAGCAGTTGTATATTGGCCTGTGAATTTCTTCCCACTCTCGTTAGCTTTATGACTGTACAAACTTTGCCATTTTGTAAAACTGGGAGACTTGGTGGGCCCCTTGGAGCTATAACCCACAGCACCCTTCTGCAGAAGAGGTGGTGCCGTGGCTTGCAGGGAGCCAAAGTGAAGGTGTTGACTGCACAGGGAGTTCTCTCCGTGTGCTTTGGAGGCAAGAAGAGCCAATGGCTCCTTTTCACCATCTTAGGAGGATACTTTGTAGCAGCAGGATACTCTCTAAAAAGGCACAGTGGCAAAGACTCCGGGATCTTAAATTCTGTAAGAAACGAACTCAAGGAAGATGATTTAGTCCTGTGAACCTCTACGGACTGTCACTGTCACATACCCTGATGGAGTGTTCCCCTTACTGTATGGATGGATCTATAAAGACCACCAAGTGTTCAGGTTATATCTTTCCATTTATTTTTCTCCCTTTTCTTTTCCTTCCCAGTGTTTTGACCAGAATGAGCTGTTAGAGTGCATCCGGAAGCTTGTGGAAGTGGAAAAGGAGTGGGTTCCATACTCAACCGCTGCCAGCCTGTATATCCGTCCTACCTTAATCGGAACTGAGGTGTGAAGCTTTTCTTTTTTCCCCCTCCTCTTAACTTTTGTTCATTTAAGCACGAGACAAAAACCTCCATCCATGAAGGGAAATATGCAGCAATATTACAGTTCAGGGGCAACTTGGTTTTATGTTTCTACTTCTGAGTTAGTCACCTGTCGCGCTACTTCACAAATTTTATTTTGACCACACCACCACCTAGTGGACACATTGATTCAGACCACAGAAAGTAAACTTGGATTAACGGTTCTGAGGGTTAATGGCAAAATTTAAATCAACTTTAATTTTGTACTAAAACCATAGTAATTTGTGAAATGGTAAAGCATGCCTTTAAAATACTAATGTGAGGGAACAGAAATTTGCTGCATAGATTTTGTTATTTCATCTCATACCTCTATCCTGACCTTCGTGAGGAGATTTTGGAAGATGCTACCCAGTAAATTAAGATGGATTTTCTGAGAGAGACTTTTAACAGAACTAAGAACAAGTTGTTGTGTTAATTTATTCTTGAACCCAGATAAACCTGACCTTAGAAGAGGCTCCTTAGCAAGAAGGCATTAATGTGTATTCTGTGAGTTTCGTGTGGATGTGAGTCAAGCCTATAGTATTTATAAAGAGAATTAGAAACAAGGAGTTCATTTTAATTAAAACTTTAAGGGGTTTATTTTAGCAGTGGCAAGAAAAAAACACCTATAACGGTAGAGCATAGGACAAGGAAGCTAAAGAATATATGGTTCCTAATTAGGCAAGTTACTCTTCTGCAATATCCACATCTGTAAGTGGTTACCATACATGAGCATTATACCTTTCACATGTGTTCTAAGATGTCATTAAGGTAATGCTTGTAAACTAGTTGCAGATTTTCAGATGTAAGGAGCTCCACTCGGTGACTGTAAAGTGTTAATATTAAAAATTAATATCCCCCCCCCCTTTTTTTTTTTTAAATCCTTTTGATTTTGAGGTTTGGTTCAGGTTAACCAACACATCTGGGCTTTCTGTGATGTCATATGTTGTTTCTGGGTTACATGTCCTGTTAAACTTTTATGAATTAGCACAATTAATAAACCCAGTCAGCATGATCTTTTGAATGATATTGTAAGAATCAGGAAAAATATCAAGATCTCGGTTAGTTAATCTTGTTAGAAGTTTTGCTGAAGACGTAAGGTACACAGAAATAAAAAGAACCCTCTTGCCACCTGAGAAATGCTTATTTGAATTTTCAAGTACTTCCATTATTACACTATTATTTGCCCTCCCATCTCCCAGTTTAGCTTCACGTGCTTTGTGCACAGTGTTTTGCTTAGATCTTTGGTTCTAAAAATTTAAGTCAAATAACTTTTTTTTCAATGGAGACCTGATCTTAGAAACCAAGGATGAGCTTGTTCTTTTTACGAGACTGGTTTCTCTGAGCAGAGAGAAAATAGTAACCTATTCAGTTGCATAGAAGATCCCAAGAATCATGTGCAACCAGCTGTATGTAGTCCTGCTTGAATATGGGGGTTGGACAAGGTGAGCTCCAGAGGTGTGTTCCAACTTCAATCGTTCTGTGATTCTGAGGTCAGTCCTGAGCTGTGCAAAGGATCATATAGTTAAGCTGAGTCTCCTGCCACAGGATTCAGAGTTTGCCCAGTGCCAGACTTTTTACCTCCACCTTCAAGTGTCGATGGTGATGACTTGAAGTATGAGAAGCCATCACTCAGAGAGGAGGGGAAAAAACCCAAGTGATACATTCTAGGTTATTTCCTGTACTGTTGTGTGAACCACTTCGAGCAGGCAAATTATTTTAGCTTGTCACAGGGCCACCACTCAACTCTACCAAATGCCAGTTCTAAGTGGCATTGGCTAATTCCCATCACTGATGCAGCTGACAGTGGTTCCTCCATTGTTGTTATTGCTAGCTTGTGTCCTTGCCACTTCTCCCCCTAGAAGGCTTTGCAGGCTTCTGCTGTGATTAATTCATGTAATTATATAGTATCTTGTTAAGCTAATTTCTGAATTCTCAAAACCTTGAAACTATTTGAGAAGATTGGAATAATATATAGATAAATGAATCACCTGTAAGTGAATGGTGGCAGTATATAAAATTAGGGTTGTTATGTTGCTTGGATGAGGGGGAAGTGATAGAAATGTTTTCTCTTAGTGTAAATACTATATAAATATTTTAATAAATTAATAGTATAATATTTATAGTATAACACTTATACATTTAGTGTAATAGCATGATATTTATATATATTAATGGTATAATATAAGTATTTTCTCTCAATAACTTTTGATTTGTTTACATTCCATATTTTCAGCCTTCCCTTGGAGTGAAGAAGCCGACTAAAGCCCTACTGTATGTCATAATGAGCCCTGTGGGCCCTTACTTTGCAAGCGGAAGCTTTAATCCAATATCCTTATGGGCAGATCCAAAATACGTAAGAGCCTGGAAAGGAGGAACAGGAGACTGCAAACTGGGAGGGTAAGAAAACATAATTCTGTGTCTTCTACATAGCTCACAAATGAGATTTGGTTTTTAGTGAATTATCTAATCCAGCAGAAGTAGAGGTATTAAATGTAGCAGTTATACAATCAATGTACTATAACAAAGATTTCTTCCAGTCCCTAAAGGGGGCCTACAGGAGAGCTGGGGAAGGACTTTTTACTAGGGCATGTAGCGATAGGACGAGGGGGAATGGCTTTAAACTGGAAGAGGGCAGATTTAGATTAAACATTAGGAAGAAGTTTTTCACTTTGAGGGTTGTAAGGCACTGGAACAGATTGCCCAGAGAGGTTGTTGAGGCCCCATCCCTGGAGGTGTTCAAGGCCAGGCTGGATGTGGCCTTGGGCAACCTGGTCTAGTGGAAGGTGTCCCTGTCTATGGCAGGGGGGTTGGAACTTGATGATCTTCAAGGTCCTTTCCAACCTAAACCATTCTATGATTTCAAAATTATTCTTTGCAAATAGTATTTATACAATTCAGTTGCATAGTTTTGTTTGGATATTACAGCCAATGGACTATTTGCAGTGGCAATTTTGAAGCATCTCAAGCTGTGGAACTGGACCTGGAAGGAAGGTGCTCATGTAATATTTTGGCTGTTCCCCTTGCAGAAGCTGACACTAAAGATACCAATTCTGTGAGGCAGCATTCAGTACAGCAGCTTGCTGCCAACTGGGCAGTGTGCAGCATTGACTGCTGACCTCCTTCCTTGGCAAACTGTCCTGACAAACCATCTGCAGTTAGTTAGGGCAGTATGGGTGTTTAAGGGAAAGCATGGGACCATTATCTGCATTGACTTGACCACAGTCTGGCAGTTTTCTGCTGAACTAGGCCAGAGCACCAGTTAGGTAGAAACGTAATTTTTAACGTCCAAGTCCTCGACTTGTAGAGTGAAGCTGCTTAGGGCTTGACTGGAGCAAGCAACTTGGATGTGGCTAAATAAGTGACTTGATTATATGACCTTGGTCTTTGATTTAAATGAAGCTTATTGCTTCTACCTGGGAATTTCTCTTCTAGGCAGGAAGTTAGTAGTTGTCAAGTGCTGTTCAGCTGAGCTAGTAGAATAATCAAAGGGCAAGAAAACAGCTTTCCTTCATTCAGTCTGATGTTCTGAGACCTTTATTCTTTGTTTGTGAGTTTTTGATTAGTTTTAAAATATATTTAGTTTCCTGTGCATCCTTCATACATCAGCTATGAAAAAAGGAATAGTCTGGAGTCACTACTGACTTAATTTGTGCCCAGAGTTGAGAACTTAACTCCAATGTGATCAGCACTTTGGAGCTGCTGACTTTGGGTCTTGATGACTGTTGAACATGAGAAGCGAGAGTTACACACACACACACACACACACACACACACACACACACCCCCGCTCAGAGCAGCTACAGAGTAAACACATATTATTTGGTCAGGTTCACTCTGTAGGCAGCGTTCTAGGAAAACAGTTGCTCCTCAAGGATATGGAATTCATCAGGGCCCATCTGCAGCTCATGAAGCTACTAATTCTGTGAATGTCTTTTACTAGAAAACAAATAACTCGCCTCTGGTGATTTTTGTGTTCCAAGAGGTTCATCTGACATATATGACCCATCTGTTCATCTGACATATATGAGATGAGGTAGATGGTTCTGGTTTGCTTTTTTTAAAACCATGAGCTGGATGAGAATTGTTGATCTCTCTCAAGGATGCCAACTGCTAAATAAATATAAATGCTTTCCTAAGGTGTCTAATTGCAATGATTAGAACATCCAGAAAATGGAACAAGAGGTATTTTTAAGACAATTTGGGTGGATGTGTTTGAGCTGTTGATGATGTTCAGCCCTTTAAAGTTTTGGGGTTGTAGATACAAATGATCTAGTAACATACTAGTAGAGTACTTCCAATGAAAATATTCCAGGGACAGGCAGTGACTGTGCAGAGCACCTGCTTATAAGGTAGGTGTGCACACAACCTTGCATAGAAATGAGAAAATACCCAACCAGGTACTCATAACTGTTTGCTCATTCTTTTTTTTTTTTTTTTTTTTTTTTCCCCTGATAGGAATTATGGTTCTTCTATCTATGCCCAGCAAGAAGCCCTGGAGCTAGGCTGCCAGCAGGTTTTGTGGCTCTATGGAGAAGATCACCAAATAACTGAAGTTGGAACAATGAATCTGTTTCTCTACTGGATAAATGAAGATGGAGGTATAGTAACACAAAACATGAAAATTTTAACAGAGTAATTGGGACAGTAATCCACAAAATTATTATTAGAGTGAGTGCAGATCATAAACTTTTTAATGAAGATTATTTAAGAACGGAAATGTCTATTCTTTTCTGAAAACTGATAGGTGACTTTCAGTTACACCATTGTGAAAGAGGAGATTCTGGAGCAGCTGTGAGTACTGCCTACTGATGACATACTAAACTGTTGGGCCAGTTCACGTGCTCAGAAGGGAAGAGTCTAGCCATACAGAAGGTCACATTGCAGGCTTGGTGTCAACTCTAGCAGCATGCTTGGTCTTGAAGGAGGCATTGCGTCAGAAACAATACAGACATGCTAAAGACACCTTATGGCTGTGTAACTCCTCAAACTGTGGCTTTGGGCATGAGTGGTTTCCATCATCACTTTCTGTCAAGTTAGATGTTCCTGAAGCATAGCCAAAAGTATTTCAGTATCCAACTGATGAAGAACTCATCTCTTTCTTTGGAGAATTTGAAGTTCTGTCCAGTGGAGGCAGAGAAACATGTCAGTCAGCATTCCACGCTACTAACGCTCAAATGATGCTTTCAAGATACACCATCGTTCTTGAAGCCATTTTTACCTCTTTGTACCCGCAGTCATCTCTGAGCAATGTACATGCTGATTAGAAAACTAGCTAATGAACAGCCAACCATTTAGGCATCTTGAAAACACCTATTGGGCATGCAAGTATTTAGTGCTTGAGAAGTGATAGCTGCCACCTGAGAACTGGTTCGGAAGACTACATGACTAAGTCCTTAAAGAATTGAGCCAATGTATAGGCAAGTCAATAAAAGGACACCTCCTGACTTCCATTATTGCAGGACCTCCATGAAAATGAAGTGTTACTGAATTTTTGCATGGCAGCAGATGCGGGGTTCAGACTCTGGTTTGGTTTTTTTTTTTTTGTAGTGCTATGCGTACCCTTGAAAATAGACATTTTCCTGACAGTGCTCAGCTGCAGTACAAAGGCAACATTCTGTGGGTGCAGCAGGGTGCTTTGGGTAGTCTTAGGAAATGGGAATCCACCTACCCAACTCCCATCTCCAGTTTCATTAATTGTTCTTCTACAAAATCTTTTATCACTTTTGTAAGAAGAGGGATGATACTCCCTCCGTGTTGAATGAGTCAGTGAAGTCTTGTGAATGAAACTATAAATATGAGAAATCTTGTTGTTGTTATAGCAGCAGTAGATTTGTCAGTGTAGCTAGATGGCCAAATTCATGCCTTGTGTAACTTCACTGGAGAGACATAAAAATAGATTTTGGCTCATTCTGCTCAGGGAAAGGACACTGAAGGGGAGACATGATTAGAATTCAATGTTCTCATTGTACTTAAACCAGGAATACGCTGGAATTATCCAGCTGCAGCACCGTGCTGTTCCAAAGATCTGCCAATCACTGTGTTACCAGTGCACTTCTGAATAGTACTATTGTGAGGTGGCCGTAGCAAACAACTTGTAATTCACGCCACCCAAGCTAACTGTATACTGGCAAACCTGCCATTTCACACGACATGGTCATTAGCATCATTGGAACACTTTGCTGTCTCCTGATGTGTTGATTAACGCTTAATTTATGATATCTTTGGTTGAGAATCCCTCACGCTGCCAATGTGTGTCATCACATACCTGCCTATGGCTTTACATTGCAATTTAAAAAGTGTTTGCCATTATGTTCTGTCACTTCACAAAGGATACTTACTTAGGCTGTGGTTTTGTTTTGTTATGCAAATTCTGCAGCTGAGAGAGGGATCTAACATAAGAATAGCGAGGCAGAAATTGCAGATCATCATCAAAAGGAAAATGCCTGCCTTTGTGTGTTCAGAGGTCACCTCGGAGCAGTCTGAACTGCTCTCCTTGGTTTACAACAAATCAAAGACCCAGCCCAGTAAACCCTAGGCTAAAGGACATCTATGCTTCCAATGAGAGTAGGCTTTTCTTGCAAGCCTTTGCTATATATTTTCAGTTACAGCATTGTGACTACCCATGATGTTGTCTCAGACAGCAGGAGGAGCCTGGAAAAATGTTTTGTTTGTAACATCGAGGTGGAAGTAGGGGAAGAAACTACTCAATTTCAAGTAAAATAACATGACATGCACTATGCTGCTCTTGTATGCCCACTGCTGCTCTAGCTGAGGCATGTAATAGGACCAAATCCAGATCCCTGCTGTTGAATAAATACAGGAGTATGATATTTCGTTCATTTAATACTGTTTACAGTTTATGTTCACAAAGTGAAAATTTTGGTCACCTTACAGTCCCTTCCACACTCATCTTCAGAGCATATAACAATCCCAAGAAGCTGTTAACATTGAAACTTGTTTTCTTTAATAATGTCTTTTCTTCTGCCTAGAATAGAGGCTTGACTTTATAGAAAACCTTGAAATTGAAACATATGTCCAACCTGAAGGTTGCTAACTATGAAATCTGTCTTCACTTTCCAAAAATTGAGTTTCTTCAAAATGATTTGGAACCATCTGGGCTCTACTTCTAGCTTTAATGTTAAGGCATTGTGAATAGCATTCAGGCATTACTTAATATTTTTGTGCTGATATTAAAATGGGGTTTAATACTGCCTACTTCAAAATAGCTTACATAAATTAAAAAATAAATATGTTAAAAGATTCTTTGGAACAGTCAGGTAAAACATCGGGCAAATTTGCTTAGTCTTCTGTAGGTGGAGGATTATTTGTGCTGCAGAAGTGTCTTGTACAAGTAGACTACCAACAAAATAAGTATCACACCTTCTACTCTAATAGAAAGCCATAGCAATAGTGTGGAGGGGAGAGCAGGAGATGAATGAGATGGCAGACAAAGAAAAGGAGGGGAGAGTAATTGAGGAAAGATGGAGATGTGAAGACAGAGTGATTGCATGAGGGGAGAACAGAAGAAAAGCCTGAGGAAAAAAAGGAGAAAGATATAGAAAGGTCCAGAACAAACTGGGACATGAAGTCAGCTGTTGGTAATAGTGAAATCAGGGTTTCCTGGGTTCTCCTTGACCCTGAAGTTCAGTTGGTATCTGTTATAATTTTGGTAAAATATATTTTGGTGAATTTCTCAGCATTGTTATCGTGTGACTGGTACTGAAGGCATCCCATATTTGGAATCTCATCTGCTATATATTCATAAAAATGGGTGTGTAAAAATTGAAGCTGTGTAATATGCAAGACCTCATTTTAATAATCCCTTTAAAGACTCTGATGGAGTTCCATTGTTACAGCATGCCTATACCACGCCCAGTGTAATGGGGCACTGGACTGGTAGGGCTACTACTATAACAATAACAGTAGTCAACTGAAGAGAAACCCTAACAATTTCCTTCAAATGCCTTTCCCCCCTTTTTGCTGCTATACGTTATAAGGCTTCTAGCCCATCAAAATAATTCAGAAGGCAAATGGAGTCTATGAGCTCACAGGTTTTTTTTTTTGGAGATGGACAAACTGATGTCATAGGGAGCCTGGTTTGGCATCAATTCACAGAGAGGATGAGCTTTTTGGCATGCTGTGTTGTATTGCATTATCATCTCTGCCGGATACCAGGGGAGCAGATGTTCCTTGGGTGGCCGCAGGCTGGTAGGCATCATATGTGTGCTTGACAAAATTCTACAGAGCAGGCTGTTTGAAACGTTTCGAGACTCCCATGTCCTGTCTGTTCTGTGCTGTTTGGCGGCTGGTTTGGCCTGGCACCTTTTCAAACTAGCTCAAATCAATTAATACATGTTTCTGAGCTTAAACAGGTTCTGGCCAAGATCTGTGGCGACATCACCAAATGCGGAATATTATCTGGTGTGTAGTCACAATCCTTGGTATTAAGGTCCACATTATTTGAAGTTTTCTGTTAGAGAAAGGGGAGCACTTTGTATACGACTGGGTCACAAATGCAGAATATCAGTTTTTCAGTGTTCAGAATCAGGTGAACCCTGTGGCTCATGGAAAGTTTTTTTTTTTTAAAGTCCTCTTCTTCTGATAGTTGTGCCAGAAGTAGGACCAGACAGGCATCACGATTAGGAGTGATGCTAGACAGACTTCAAAAAAGGAAAGCTATTCCTAACTGTATGAGAAAGAAGAGACCACTACTGTACTTAGAAGTTGAGGATAGGTTATGGAATGGCACTACTGGTTAGTCAAACCAGAGCAGAATATATAGCCTGTTCTAGCGCAGCTTTTTTATACATTTTGGCACGGCAGTTTATATCTACTACTTATGTTTGTATGGATCCTCATAAAAGGAACATGGAAGCATAGGTAGGAAAAACTTCTAGTCCAAATGAATAAATCCAGGGGTGGCTGCATTAAAAAGTAACAGACATCTCCCAAGAGAATGGACAGTGAGTAGCAGATTCAATGAACGTTTCCATTTATTTATGCTCCATTGCCCCTATCCCAGCTCAGCAGCTCCCAAAGCTCCGTCCTGCAGAGCAGGAGAAAGTCCATGCTGGAGTCAGTCTGGAGCTGTGTGCCCACTGGCTGGCAGGCAGTGTTTGTGCACAGAATTGTCTAGGTGACTGTAGAAAACAGAGTATTAAGCAGCTGAACTCAACCTGCTCTCTGAGACCAAGGATGAATATCGTGTTTCTCTCTTCTACCCAGCTGCAAGGGACCTATAGCAACATTTTTAGGACAACTTTTCCATTGCGACTCGTTCAAGCAGGCCTGGATTTAGTGATCTTTGGTGGGTAGAGGCGTAATAAAAACATGAAGATAGATATCTTCTTTTATGTGAACTAGGTAAAAATGAGTCAAAAACCTTAATGGCTCGTGGATTTAATGAGCAGGATAGCATCCTTATAAGATCAAGAAAGAGAATGGATTCTCACTGGGAAGAGAAAATAGTTAGGGAAAAAAATATGAAGAATGTTACTGAAAGACTGTGGATGTCTTCACTTCTCAGTGCAAATCTGAGACTGTCTTAGAAAAGGCTGGCTGGCTGAAAGAGTAAATTCTCAGTATTCTCTGATAATAGAAACCACTGAGTATGCTATGTGATAGTTTAAAATGAAAGTGATGGTTTAAAATGAAACATATTAACTCTGATTTGCTGAAAGGTCAGATGGAAGAACAAAGACTACACACAACCTTCTGTATTGTTATGTAAGTGTTTACCAAGTATGGATTACCATTTATCTATGGTTTCATTAGTTATATTAGATGAACATTTATTTAATGTTCTTTTTCAAAAGCAAACAAGAAAACCAAAAACAAGCTAACAAACCAAATTAATTGAACAGCTCAAGTTGTTAGTGCTTTCAGAATTTTATTAGAACTGCTTTTTTTGTGTAAAGAGAAAATTAGCTGAGGGGGATGTCTAGACGAAACCAAAAGATCATTAAGGAAGTGTCCTCTCAAGACGCATTTGGCAAGGTTTCCAATGCTTTGCTTGGTCAGTAAATGAGCCTCAAAATTTCTGGTAGATGTTTCATATTAATGCTACAAAGTAGGTATAGTGAACCCCATATTCCTAAATTAATGAAAGCATTTCAGGGAAAGTCATGATCTGCCCTGGGATTATGTGGCATAGCTTTCCCTTGTGCCTCCCTATTCTGAATTTGAAGGCTGAGCCATTCAACAGTTCACAGTAGTTATACAGCGAATCCATAACAGACTGAGGAATAAAACCTACTTTTAGGCTTTAGCCATGTAATTATTAATGAATTAAATGTGTTTCTTCCCCATCTACTGAAATGTACTCAAAAGGTTTCAAACACCCAACAACTTATTGTAATTGAATTTGTGTAACTTGTGTTCTTGTAGAACTCTGATAAATGTTGCATCTTACCGGGCAGGGAACATTTCTGATATGATTCATCTGCTTTTTAATTTTCATGTTTGGTGTAATATTAGTGAACCTTATTTTTGTTTCTTTGTTTTCCAACCACTGTTTCTATTTCTTTTGTGTTTTACAGAAAATGAACTGGCAACCCCACCTTTAGATGGCATCATCCTTCCAGGAGTGACAAGACAAAGCATTTTGGATCTGGCACGCAACTGGGTGAGTGTTCTGACCTTGGCAGTAATAGTTTCAACTATCAAGTTATATCATTGATGAAAGTAAGCATTCCTGATGCTCATTATCTTGAAGTTCAACTGATCTGGTCAAATCTCTTAACCTAAATGGGAACTAAGGGCATGCTAATTTATAGATTCCCAGCAACATCATCAGAATACCCACACCTGTCACACAGAACAATACCAAGCTTGTTAAAGTAACTCCATGTAGTATTCAACATGAAAATTCTCATTAAATCCACCGGTACCGGCAACTTAAAGCAAGGAAACGAACAATTACCGTGCATGACCACAGCTATACTTCAGTCATCAGCACACTATTTCTCCACTTAGTTCTCATGGTTTAACCCTTATTTCTAATAACTACCATGCAGCCTAAAATCCAGCCACAGTCTTGAAGTCATCTGTCTGCTTCCAGATTCCGTTTCTGTATTGTAGCTGTCCGAATACTTATTTGGACACTTGGGACTACCTCATACCTTGAAATGCAACAAACTGTTCGCTCTGCCTGTACTGTATTCAAAGGTTTTATTGTGGCTTATATAAGAATACTATACAGCCAAAAGCTCATCAAGCTCAGTATCCTGTCTATCCTGTCTACTCCTCCCTAAACACAAGCCTGGCCAAAACTATCCTGGTTTTGGCCAGGCTTTTGTTTAGGGAGTAGTAGTAGGAATAACACAGGCATGTGTGATACTTTCCCCTTGGTATTAACTCAGCTTCCAACCACCTGTAGCTGGAAGACTTCCTGAAATACAGTTCAAATTATATCCCTTAAATCTAATGTGCAGTGAAGAGAGCTAGTCATGTATTTTGTGGCACGTGTGCCACTTGTTGACCTGCACTGAACTCTTATGCATCTTTATTCATACTGGTACTCCCCTAGTGTAGATATGCACGCATACTTCTCAGTCCCATCTCCTTTACAGACAGACATATATTCCCAGTAGGTAGGGCTTGTTTGTGAGATACTAGACTCTCACCTCGGTCCTCTTGAATACTTAGGTGTCTTCTACTCTCACAAAGGTTGTTCTTTTCTTCCTGACCTCCATTCTCTAATCTATCTGAAACTCTGCTTACATGGTGTCCCTGCCTCTCTCTCCAAATACCATCCTGTCCAGAGCTAATCATGTTTTCTGCTATTGTAAGCAACTCTGTTTCATGTTAAAAAGCTTGCACATAAAACAAGGGCTAAGCTTTAGTTTGGTTTGATAGGAAAATAAAGTCCACATAAATCCGTGAAATGAAGATTTCAAAGTTTGACGTTTATTTTTGTTCTTTAGACACATCCCCTCAATCAGTTGCTATGCATCTTCAACACTTGTAGAAGGTAAAACACTTCCTATGTTAAGACTGTCCAACGTGAATTGCTTTACTCATACCTGCAGTACAGTTAATTTTTGTATATAACAACTTTGTGCAGGCTACAGTAGGAAATTTCACCAGGGATTAAAGAAAAGTATCACATCTAGTTGTCGTTGTAGGTGGAATTAACAGAATGTATTTTGCTTAGGAATTGTCTGAGAGTGGGATGCAAAGGTCTCTTGACATAATTGAGTAATTTTTGTACAAACTCTAGGATTCTGGAGGCCATGTCAGATCCTGTGTCGCATAACCCATGAGAAATTCTGCTGCTTTATTTCCTAATGCAATATTGAAATTCTGTACCAAATCAGAAGGAAATGCCACTTAATCATCAGTGTTGTATCTGGCAAACCACTGTGTTCCTTGAAGGTCATTCAGATTAGAGTCTGTCTTGTGTGGTACTGCGAGGTTTGAAAAGATCACAAGATCACAGCCAAAACTTGATTCATTGCCACTAGGTTAATAGTTCTGTTAGAGATGTTTCAACATGAAAAACAAAAATACAAACAATTTTAAAACTTTTAACAATTTTTATGGATGATTCTTCTTGTGCAGGGAGAATTTAAAGTCTCCGAGCGATATATCACCATGAGTGACCTGACAGCTGCCTTGGAAGAGAACAGAGTAAAGGAGATGTTTGGTGCTGGAACAGCTTGTATTGTATGTCCTATCTCTAAAATTTTATATAAGGGCAAGGTAAGAAAATGTCTGTCTTGTCTTGTCGTTGTGTGTCCCCCCCCTTCTTCTTTCTTTAGAATTTTATCATAATTAATTGCAGCTGAAGCAAAAAACAAGTAAGATAGAAAAGGAGTGCTGCCAGAGGCTCCTTTCTGGAAAGATGAACAGTGTCAGTATGTTGGTTCTCAAGTGAGTTACTAGTACGTTGTCAGAAGAGAGAACTTTTCCTCTCATCTTGTTGGGTTTTTTTAATAGTTAAAATCATAAAATATCAGTTCCTGGGAAATGGAAAAAATACAAGTTCCCAACCTGTTTGAAAATACAGAAAAATACATTGCCCCACGTTTCCTTTATTGAACACTTTTTCCAAAATTAAGGCACCTGGGAAAGGTGAGGAGGGGAAGGACTTTTGCAAGGAACCAAATTCCTGAACCACTGCATTCTTTCCTTCTAAAGTTCATCTCTTCTTCACCCCTCGTTGCAGGGAACCCAGCTCTGATGGAAGAGCTGTTTCAGTAAGATGCACAGCTGCTTTCACCTACTATACACCATATGGGAGGTTTCTCCTGCACAGGTGGAATTCCACAGGCGTTCAGCCTGTTAAGCTGACTTGATGCTATTTAGCCAGCACAAAGTTAGTTCAGAAGGCTGGGTTATTGCAGCTGCATATATGGATGTGCTTTGTTCCATTAAATATGACAAGTACAGTAAATGCCTGTAAGGTGACATTTCTTGAATTATTACGAGGGAATAAATGTATCAGTATTATCAGATGCCAAGATAACATGAGAGACGTCAAAGTGCTGAGTAATAAATACTATAAATATACACCTGTTGTGTTTGTATATGATCTACTTTGAAATGAAATGCTGTGTACAGTGTTTCTTCTCTTGCCTGTACAATATGCTCTCCATTTTGGACAGATCTTTTGGGAGGCTTAGATTAGTCTGTCTTTAAAAACAGCACAACAATTCAACTAATCTAACTTTTCACGGGCTCAGCATGCCCTCCTATAAAAACATTTCAACAATATTTGTAAGGAGGGCTAGAAGGCTTGATAAATTGATTTATCAAAATTCTTGGTGACCCTAAGTTATTCATAAAGCTGTTTTTACACATTATTCTCTCTCTCCCCCCCAAAAAATGTTTTCCCCCCCCCCCCCCCCCCCCCCTTTATTCAATGTCAGCATTTGCACATTCCAACTATGGAGAATGGACCTCAGTTAACAACCCGTTTCCTGAATAAGCTGAGTGATATCCAGGTACGGTGCTTACTCTCCTTTAACCAGATAAAATAATAAAAGGTGAAAATTTGAAAATATCAGAAAATAGTCTTTTTAATAATGGTGCTATAGACATCATTATATAATAATATTGATTCCTTTGTTTGGAGTAGTTATTCTATCAATTTATTTTTTTATTTTTTTATATGGATGGAGACTAATATATTTTTTTCCCCATTTGGAAGTTGGATGAGAGTTGTAAGATATTAATGTTACCAGTGAAATCCAGTACTGTTGTTATATGCTCCTTTTTAAGGGAAAAAAATAGATGAAGCATCTTAATAACCACGATCACAAATGAATATAAGCTAATAAATAAAGAGATGGGTGAAGTAGTAAGCACTCACTGAGAGCAGCCAGCTGATCACCATTTCTGTTTCTCAGCATCTTTCCAATCACACAGTCACTTCTTGTTCTTAAAACAGTTCCTTCCTCTGTGGTTTCTAAATATCAAAGTTTATTTGGAATCTGTGTTTGACCTCCTTATCTGGGTGTAGGAGTCAACACCATTTCAATTAAAGTCAATGATCAGAATGTGATGACCCTTCTTATTTAGGTTGCCTGTTTTCTTTTCCTTATTTAGCATAGGTTACGGCATGGGGGATTTGGGGATAGAAGTAGGTTTTGGTAAGTTACAAGCCCCTTTATTTAAGATCTGATAGCAGCTGCTTTGCAGTATTGTCATGATTTCTTCAAATCAAGTCTGATGGTTACTGATCTACATTCTTAGCTTTTGGCCAAGAGGTTCTTAGATTTGCTACTAAAATTTTTATCTTCCTCCCAGTAAGCCCTGAACTAAGAAATTTCTTGAAAGATTGTGAGATGTAGTGCACCACATAGCAACTCTGTAAATCCCATAAAATAATCAGAACTTTTTAAAAAAGAGTCCTAAAATTGATTATTTTTTTTTTCTATTTTACAGGCTCTTTACTAGTATGTGGAAATAATCTGGCACAGGGTTGTTCTAATGAGACCCCAAACAAAAACTACCCATGAATTGCAGTTTGCTGTCATATGTTGACCCACCTATAATCCCATGATAAGCAGGTTTATTCATGTAATATTGTTTATTCAGTGTCTTGTGCTATAGTGCAGCCCAAGTTTAAACCCATTGCTATTCGTTATAGGGTTCTTTTCATTGCTTAACTCAAGAAGGGTGAAGCACTCAGACAAGGGGAAGTCAGGCCATCTCATATCATTTCAGTGGTTTTTCTGTATTCTTGTTTCTTTACATATTTTCACCTTTCACAGCTGCTGGTCTCCAGCATAACTACTTTTTTTTTTTTTTTAGTCGTCCCCTCCCCACACGCTCCCTGAGACTTGTAGCTCAAATAATGCAACGAGACCATTTGACTATTCTTCAGTAGGAGGATGATGCGGGATTAGCAACTCTTGTTCTTTAGAATAGTGTTGGACACTTCTGGATGCAATTCAGGGAGGAAAGAATTCCTGATCTTCTGCTACCTTTATGTTGGTGGCTGAGCCAACTTTCATGGGGCAAAAAGAGACACTCTGCCCCATCACGTTTCTGCTGTAATGGCTTGAGATATGGGTCTTTCTCTTCAAACAGCAGGACTGATAGCTAAGAAGCATAGGCACCTTTACTTCTAGATTTTATTGTTTGTTGAGGGGAAAAAGGGGCTTAGTATTCCATGTTCCCATCTCAGTTACATGTAACATTTTTATCATCTTACTGTATAAGAATACACAGCAGCCTTTCTCCAGAATCCCACTAAATACCATAGTTTTATTTCATCTTTTCATCCCAAGCGCCTGATACACCCGTCTGAAGTAACAGTTGGTGTCCATCGCTTTATTTTTCTTGTTGTTCTATGTCCAGATTTATTTCAGGGACAGACTATAAGCTGATTTTATGGATACACTTTTCATTTTGATACATACTGATCACTGTTTCCATAGCGTTCTGCTCCGTACTAAAGCCATCTTCTTAGCTTGTCAAGTATCTACCTTTAATGTCTAAAAAAGCACTTCTGTAACTCCTGTGTTGCCTTTTGATGTCTAGGTGATGCTTCTGCGATATACATTAGGGCTTTCAACAATTTGTGATTAATTTTAGTCTCCACTGATCACTTCTCATTGCAGTTTCCAGAAGAATGGCTTGTCAAATCCAGAATTCTGTTTCAGAAGGCAGCACTGGAATATGTGTCTTTCTCCCTTGGCTAATAGATAGTGAGTGAATTATTTAGACAAATTTATCCTGCCTGCTCTCTGAGGCTTCCTCCCATGCCCTCCCTGATCACTCTGCTTTTCCACCCCCAACCACAGGTCAGGAGGAGGATGAGAAAGTGAGGATTGCTTCTAACTATTATCTTTCTTGGACCTTTTCACTTTACAACTATGCATATGCCATTCTACCCTTACAACTATGTACATACCATGTGTTCGTTAGTTATATGCCAAGAGTAAATCCATCACTCATGGAAAGTGCTGGACTATTATGTATATGTTTACTTTGAGGTTTTCTTCCTTCTTTAAAGAAGCCAGGGAGAGTTAGAACACTTCATTGTTAGAAGCATGCTTTTACTGCTTCCCCTTTAAGAGTCAATCAGCAGTTGCTGATTGTGTTTCTGTACTTTCCTATCTGTGGAGAGATGAGCTCATATCCAAATGGACCCCAGGTTGTCATACAGAAAACAACGCTGCAACACACAAAATGTAATAGATCGTGTTCTTAAAATGTCAGGAGAGTTTTCAGGATCTTTCGCAAGGATCTTTTATATATTCTGCCAGGAGGGGGGAAAATAAGAACTCTTTGCAGTATCATTGGACTATTGTCATATCATTTGGACAGTCTGAAGCTGTTATTCCAAACAACATTCAAGTTCTGAAAAATAAAATGCAATGGAAAGTACATCCAAACACAGCTTTGGTCTCTGTGCTGTGCTGTTGCCTGAACTAGGGCAATGTATCCATTTCATGTTGGACAACAGACATTTGTAAAAGAGTAAAAATTCTCAGTACCAGCATTGTCCTACATTTGAACCTGTGAACAAGAGGTGCAAGGCTCCATATCCAATACAGCTTCCCTTGTGTACAATACATGCTTGTTTAACATTTTCAGATTATCTTCATTATTGTGTTTCCAAGTCTGTTTTCATGCTGCTCATTGTTCTTTTGCAAATATTCTG
>NW_009647222.1:5772656-5873906 GCF_000708025.1 Charadrius vociferus
GTGGAACTAGAGCTAGAGTGACAAATTAGAAACTCATGGGCAGAACTGATTCCATTTCTCATGCCAATTGAGAGAGACAGTAGTAGCACTGCGATATACGTTTCCCTTCCTATCACTGAGTGGAAATCATGGTTACTAAAAGCTGATAAAGATTTTATATTAAATCATTTACATTGTATACAGTAATGGTGTGCTTATGAATGGATTAGTCATAGTACTCTGTCTTCTATAACCACTTGAGTTAGAAGATTTAGAGATGAGATTCTTTTCTCTGGGAATACACTCACTGAAATACCACTCAGATGTTTTTGTGGTTTTGCATTCCATGCTTCAAGAATAAACAAGTTTTTGCTATACCCTTTGAAGTGTAGATCAGGATGCAACTTGGAAGGGATGGATAGAAGATAAGATACATCGTTTATACTACATGATATATAATACATTTAAACACTGCAGTCAAGACAGCAGTGAACAGACATTTAGTCAAACCCTGTATCTTTCTCAAAGTTGCACAGTCTAAGGAGGTAGGCCAGTGGAAAACAACCAGGGAAGGCGAATGGATGTGTTCATTTTTACAAAGCAGGACCTGGGGGGAAGAAGGAGGGGAATAGAAGTGGATTGACTAGCCTGAGGTCGCAAAGTCTTTGACTGAATCAGTAAAGGAATCTAAACCTGCTTTTATTTCTGGAATGAAAACATCTTGATTGTGGTATAACATCTTCATTCCCCTCTTAATTCTGGAAGCAGGTTGTCAAATGGCAACTCAGACTGGCCCTGTTCTGGAGTCAGCATCAGAGCATTAGATGGCACTACTAAAGCCAGCAAAACCTACAAATAATCCCCTGGCCTTTGCCCGCTTTCTGATTTGAGGGAGGTAGGGATGCCACCTTTTCTCTGAGAAGCAATGATATGAAGGTCAAAGACATCTCTTTTTTTTTTTTTCTCCCTTTGCCCTGATTCTCAACAAAATTGCCTTACATTAGGGTAATCCAGTGCTTTGTGGTTAAACTAATGATACATCTGCTTTTCCTTCATTAGAATTTCCAAGGCAGCCACACTGACATCTGGGAATGTAAGATGGAAATCCTTTGAACACATAATTCATTCAAGGTCCTGTGTAGCACCATACCAGTGTTTAGTCCACATCGCAGACTGCAGAACAAGAATTAGTAGTGAAAAGAAAAAGTAGATGTGATAGAGGTAGAGGTCATTTAGAGGCTTCACCTGCTGGAGTAAAGAGTAAAAGACAAGCAAACTGAACATATTTTTTTTTTTTTTTTTTTTGTGGATCCAGAAGTGTATTTTTTCTGGTTCAGCCTGATTTGGAGCTGTTGCCTTTTCCATGCTTTCTTTTCCCTTTACCTCCTTTCCTGCTGATGCAGAACCTGGATTGGAGGAACTTCCTATTATCCTCTCTGGAGAACTTATCATCAAGTTATCTTTCCAAACTACATAAAGCCTCTAAAAATAGTCTTTATTCCTTGGAGGAAAGCATTTTCAAGCTCCCTGAACATGGTACTGTGAAGGAAAGGACTCCCAGTTTACATATGCCGCTAGTCTGTCCACCTCTACTTTACTTACATACTTAAGCCCTGTGTGCCTTTTTGGGGCTCTCTAGAACATTACTTATGGGGTTAGTGCCAAAGAGCTTTAGAACATGGAGCCAGTTTAAAAAACAAAAGTGCTGCCTTGGGACTGTGTGGTCCCCTGGAAGGAATACAGCTCCACGTGGTAGGTTGCCTTCATTTCTGCCTGGTGATCCTGTTGGTTTGCATATGGAAAGATGACTTGCTTTATTTGGGTTACAATTCTCTTTAATTGTACTCTGTGGTATTTGAGATGGGTTTTATTTCACATTCAATCAGAATGCTGTAATAAAAAGCCACTTTGAAAATAAAAAGAAATAAACCCAAATGTGTTTATTGGAGCTTGAGCAGGGGCATACTTATGAATGAATTAGTGAACTCACCTCGGGGAATAACTGTGGAAAGTTCTAGTGAAGCAGGACTATTCTGTATCATCTCTAGTGAGTATCAGTGTCACCCCTTCCTAGTCTACTTATTGGAAGATGGATAAACTTCAAGCTGCCTTTAGGCTTTGCTCAAATCAAAGACAGAAGTAAAGGCATAAGAAATAATCCAAACTACTGTCAGTGTACTGTCATAATTGTACACTGTTAATTTTAAATTTTATTCTTAAACTCCATTTTTGCTTTGTTCCAGTATGGAAGAGAAGACAGTGATTGGGCAGTGCTGGTGTCGTGAAGGTGGAAGAGGTCAGGCCCTTCAGAAGAAAAGACATGAATAATGATAACTTCTGTAGCTGCCTGTGCATAGCATAGTTTCTGTATCAATCTGCTCCCCAGGATGATTGTTTCCACAATCCGGCGAATGTGAACACAATCATTTTGATTTCTACTGTAACCCTGTTAGTAGAAACCTGTCTTCTTGGTAGAGGTGCTAAATGTTAGCAATAGAACTTCCCTAATGATTTTCTTAGTGCCTCCTTGTGTCTTATGTACAGTCTAAAAACTTGTAAAATGCTCTTCAACTGCTCTTCAATTTGTTTTGTTTGTTTTAACTGCCATTCCTGTTGTCACATAACACAAAGATGTTGCCTGTTAGTTGGCCGCAAGGTTCTATTGACTTTATTTTGCCTTTTTCTCCGTGTTCAGAAAATTAAGTTTAGCCGTATGCTCTTTGCTTTCATACTCTGCTTGTGTGGGAGATTCCTGAGTTTGCAGAGCCCTCTAGATCATCTCATGCATATTCTGTCAAATAACAGCTCTGTCCTTTAGGCCAAAATCCTCCAAGTCGATCTAGCCTGCAATAGGCTCCCTGTTGGGCTATTGCCTTTCCCTCTTTGGGGATACGCTGTGGCTGCTTGGGCAGTGCATAGCACTCTCATAGTTGAATACATCCTTCCGTACATGATTTATGGGGCTGGGCCAAGCGCTGCTGGGACGAGAGTCACCCTTTGTCTGACCTAGCACAGAGCTGGGTGCTGCGGACATGGCGTTGCCTTCCGAGTGAATGTCTAGAAAACAAGATTAGGCAATGGTGGCTGTGAAAGTTGAACCACTCTGGAGAGCAGCCCAGCCTTTGGACTGAGGAATTTCTTTCAATAGCCAGTCACATAATTTAGATCAGCAAAATGTTTTTCTTGTCCCCTTCACCGCTTGCTGTGAAATGTATCCAGCCTCGGTTGACACGTGTGTACCTTAATAGGGCCTTCCTATTAAGGACCAAGCTATGTTGTTAAGAGAAAATACCTAACACAAGAAGGAAAGAGATTTCATTCAAACCCCGCTGTTTTTCTGATTAAGCACAATGTACTGCTTCATATACCGCCACTCTCTCCCATGCAGTCTTAATACTGTTTGGAAGCAATACAGAGCATGTAGCCCATAGTTAGGGAAATAACTTCTGCAAATGTTCACTAAATTATACTGTAATATTTATTAGCTTTCTCTTTTTGCACACAGCTTTGTTGAACAGCTTTAAGATATCTCTTGCCAAAAAGAATCACCCTACTCTCTATCAATGTTCCAAAGTGCTACTTCAGTGTAAAACCGGTGGGACTTTATTGACACTAATGGAGTCCTATGAGAAGTAGAAGTGAAACATTTATTGCCATAGTTTGCAGTAGAGATGCACCACTATTAAGGGAAATATTTAGCACTTTATTTTTTTTTAAGACCCAACAGTATCTCTCCCATGCGTTATAAGTCCTTTGTAGTCACTGGCATTTGTTAAAATTTTAAAACATTTTAACACTATAAAAAAAGACAAGATATAATTTCTAACAGACCATCCATGCCTTATGCAACTGGTAAAAAGTAGTCTTATGGCTTTTCTCCTAATTTTTGGTCAGATTTTAAAGACAAACCCCTACTTAGCCATCACTTTCTTTTGCTCCCTCAAATCATGACTTTTACTGTCTTTCACTGCAGTCCAGTCTGATCTTTTAATGAAGAACAGTTGAAGGTTCTCTCTGACAATGTAACCATTGTTAAAATTTGTTAGACGGTTTTCTCTTTAGAATACAACTGCAAGCACAAGATGTTGTTTCGCTTACAGTAGCAATAGTATTTTGTGTCTGCTTTTCTGACCATTTGAATTTGTATCGTGTCCTGGTCTTCGTTCAGTATCTTATTGTGTATTATAAGCTGCTGGTAGTCTTTCTCTTTTATTTAATTAGATGGGTGGAAAAATTAACATGGGGAATATGTCAAGATGCAATGTGGGGTAGAGAGTTTTATCCAATGAGACAAGTGTCATAACTAAAGAGTGCCTTTAACTAGAGCGTGGCATGGAGCTCTCTAAAGATTATGTAATGAACAACCATGTGTGGCTTCCTGGTACTGAACTATCTAATCTGTCCTCTTATGGTCATCTTAGATGTAGCAGCAAAAGGAAAAGTGGAAACATCTAATTTCAGATGCATGGAAAAGCCGTTGTATGACACCTTAACATCTCAGGATGTTGACAGAGTTGACAGGTATCATATACCAAAAATCCCCATAAGGGCATCAGTAAACCAGCAGTAATCTATTCGCTAGTCAGAATAAATAAGGACCAGTTAGAAGAATTATTTTGCTGTGATGTAAACCTAAAAGTTGTGTCAAACTCCTTAAATTGCATGCAAGTAATTTAACGTGGGGAAACCAGGCAGTTTCATTTATTGTGGTTGGCACTGTTTCCTGCACCGACCAGAGAGACGCTTTTCCTTTTACTGCCCATTTTCACCTGGTGGAGACTTCAAAATGACAAGAGTTTAAACTGGACTGGCCCACAGAAATGCACAGGCTTTTCTAGAAGAGAAGAATGAAAACATGTAGTGTGTGTATGTTAACGGTTGTCTTTAACATCTTGTTAATTGCTTTACTCGGGCTGTGTCAGCTCGAAGTTGTGCTTGTTTCCAAATGGGATCCAGGTGAATAGGTTCTAGATTTTAAACTTTAAAACCTAAATAAGGGAGCTGATGGGTCAGTATAGTATAGGAAATTCTTCCGATGTCGCATGCTGTCCTACCCTGCGTTCTGCCTCTGCTTTTTTAACCTGTTAACCAAAGGAAAGAAGTAATATGTGTAAATAATAGTGAGTATTTGGTATTGCATTCTTCTTATTTTTGGCTGTAAAATTTAGGAGGGAACTGTGGTATTCCCTGAGCTAATAATAGATTGTAAAAGAACATCTGCACATCTTTTCTCCATGTGCCCTATTTGTTTAATTGCGACAGATTTACATAGAAAGAGTATGGTACATCATAACTAGGCAATTATCTATTCTTCATCGCTTAGTTATGGTTCTGCTAATTGATCATTTAAGACTTAAGATAGTCTAACATTAGGAGAATTTGAGACTGTTCAAAAAAGATCAACAAATTAATATTGTTGTGTGATATTTGCATAATTGGCTGCAATTATTTAATGTTTAATTGGGTTGATCAAATGAGATTCAGCCTTTCAGATGCTTATGTTTTACAAACACTGGTACTTTAAAATGATAATAATGAACTCTCATTTTTGTATGTTCTTTCTTCTCCCCTTCATTCTTTTGATTATTATTTTCAGTATCGAGCATGTTCTTAATTTTCAGTTTGGTGAGCATGATTCACGCATAGGAAAGAAGTCCTTCAAATGAGAGAACTTTTCATGAAACTAGCATTTCATACAAGCTGTTCCGATGCCAAGAGTTATGGCTTCAGCAACTGGCATTACTTAACTAGATTCTTAACTGCAATGAGGGCAAATTTGCTGAGAATTTACAGTGACAGACTCTGTTGAGAATGCTAATAAAGGTTCCTGCTTAGGGTACGTAATCTGTTCTGTCTGTAGCAGTACAAAGCAAACATGATTTTTCTGGGATATAGAAAAGAAGTCTGGTAAGACGAAAGAAAGATAGTGGGAGATCTCTCTGCCCAGCCATTGTTTACACCTGTTCAACTATCTCAAGCCAAAAAGCAGTTGTCCTCCACTCCTCCTTTTTCTAGATAAACTCTTGGTTAGGTTTTACCTAATTCAACAGATAGATATCATGAATCCTCTCCTGTATACTTATTTTATACTTAATTTTCCGCAGGCATGAAGAATGGTAATTTGGAAAAATGTGATATTTGAAAGAGTCATTTGGGGTGCAAGTTATTAGAGATGTCTGTCATACATACATGGTCTTCCAAGGAGGCAGACAGAAAAACAGCTGGAACTGATCTCATAGCCACCTAATTAGAGGAGAAACCCTCTCAAATTCAGTGGCCTCTCCAAAACAATCTGCATAATCTCAACAGATTGCTTAGTGTGAACTGTCTGTTGATAGTGCCTTGCTATGAAATAGAATGCAGAGATGGTAGCACAGCCTGCCACACCATGGCACATTGGCGCTCTCTGCATGGGATTCGTCCTACTGGCGATAAATTTTAATGTTCTCGTGGCAGGCTTGTATACTGAGGCGTGGGCAGGTGTAAATGATGGCTGAGTGTGCCCTGAGGTGGGCCATTCCTGGCTGTCTGTCTTTCCCTTCCACACAGACTTGCAACACCTTTTCCCCGGGCTCTTATCATGATGCCACTTAGTCTCATATCTAAAAGTGACCATTTAAGCAAATTTTACTTTCTTTTTGCTTTTAGCAGTAGTGACAGTTAAAAAAAAAAAAAAAAAAGTGTTTTGTTCATCTTGAAGGTGTTCATGGTTTAGAATTGCACATTACCACCTGCACATGTAATGCCTGAACTGACTGCCGCTGACTTTGTGACCCTGGACAAGTTGTCTAATCTCTTTGTAAGTGCAGAGTAGTAGCGCTACCATTTACACCGCTTTTAACAGCAATCCAAACTTTTGCATAAAAAGTTATTTTACTACAGGTCAAATAAGCTTTCTAGAAGGCTATTTAAGCAGTAGAGATGCCATGTAAAGGCCAGAATTTCAAGGATTGCTTTAGAGTGGAAGTATCTTGATTATGCTGGAGAAAGATGTTATTTGAATGCAAAATATATTTAAGGTTTGCCGTATGAACCCACAAACAAGTAAAATGCGTAGTTCAGAATATAAAGTAGCATACAGAAAGATCTTGAGAAGGGAATTCACCTCCGCCTCTCAAACAGTGCTGTCTTATTTAAAAGTGAAGCTTGAAGGAAGCATTGCACTTCTTAGTGTAGAGTCATTAGATTACAACTATTCTAGAAGTGCACTTTGTCATGTAGCACTCAGACAAACCTATTTATCAATCTTGACTACAAATTTTCTGAACTGCAATATTTAGCAATTGAGAAGTGTCAAAAAGCTGTGTTTTACTGTATTTTGCCACTACCCTCAATATTTGGAAAAATAATTCATGGGTCCTAAATCATTTAAGCTAAGTAACTTCTTAATAAGTATTTGTATTTTTAGTCATAATAGCAAAAGGCAGTACTGAAAAATATTGTTGTAGCAATCCTCCTGTCCGTGCCCTGCTTTAAGCATCATGGTTATTAGTGGGAATTCCAGGATATTTTCCCTGACTGTGCAAAATCTGAGTGCCATCTATAGCATAGTTGGCAAATATAGCCCCAAATCCATAAACAAAACTAACTTGTCCTGTACCTTGAGCTAGATCAGTCAAATACATTAGGGCTTAGCAGGTGTGGAACAATACTGAATTAGAATATTTAAGTCTTAGATTTGGAACAAAATTATCGAATTAGTAGCTCAGATAGAAATAAATCTAATTGACCACACTAGCAAGGTTAACCACACCCAAATTTACTAAAAATAATGGTGTTTAAATTCATTAGTAATAACAGCATGGCTGGATCCTCATCCTTTTCTCTGAATATGAATTTATACTGTTTGCTTATCTTAAAACTAAATTTATTGTGTCTGATTTTTTCCCACAATCCTGAATTCTCATGACATGCTTTAAAAAAAAAATCTTAAATTTCTTATTCATAGGAAGATCTTAAGGAGGATATAAGACCCTGATATAGAGTTTCAAAGTCTTAGAATATCTGCTGGGAAAGTTAAGGTAGAAAAAGAGAAGACAACTTTGTGGAAGTAATTAACTACAGTGTTCCAAATGGTTTTTCAACACTGATCATTTTTTGTTTATACCAAAGAGGTATGCAGGGAACAGAGGATATAGTAAGCGTATAAGGATAAAGTAAGCGTAGTGGTTTTTTTTTCTGAGCAAGAGTTGCGAAAGTTTCTAAGAGCTGGTTCTCTTAGTAATGTTAACTCTTTATAGGACTTGGTTCAGTCAGGCTTAGAGCAGTGATTTAAGTGTGAGATGGAGGAGCTCAGAAGTTATCTCAGGTGGTACTATCTTGCTGGAACAGATGTTCTTTCATTTTATGATCAAAGCAATCAAGATATGAACATTTAAATTCTAAATTTTGCACCTTTTCCTAAAAATTTTGCTGTTCATTTTTGAATTCTGATACAGTATCAATGAACTATTACCTTAAAATATCATGTCTCAGTAGGCTATGAGAAAAGCAAACATTCTTATTCTTTAATCACCTTCTTCCTGTATGCCAAATCCTCTCTTTGTTATGATTTGGTCACCACTTGAATTGTGACCTCTTCAAGTGAAATAATAGTGTTTTTTTCTCTACTGTGCCCTACTAGCACAGTCTCATCTTTTTTAGTACGTACTATGTGCTTGCAGCAAATGCCAGAGCAAAAAGTAAAGTGAAAAGTCTTCTGTCTCCAGAATAGGCATGCTAAGGAATGAGAGTAAAGTTCCCCATCTAGTCAGTCAAGACAGCAGGTCAGAACGTCATTATCATTCTCATTCAGTCCAACACAGAGATTAGCCAGATATACCAAATGTCTAGCAGGGTGGTATATTGCTACTGCTATTTAAGAATGCTCTTACTCAGTTGCTTAAATACTTATATCTGTGCCTACATTTTCATAACTTGGGCCCTAGTATCTTAACTGAAACCTGCAACATAGTTTTATATGTCATGAAACAGTAAAATATTAGATCAAAACAGACAGGTAATGCTCCAGATCGTCTAACAGTGAGAAATTGTTTTCTACCGGTCCGTGGCCTATTCTGTTCCCGTAATTTATATTTATTTTCTAATGGTCCAGCAGCTGACTAGAACTGTGAGGAGGAGGAGACAAATAGAGCATTAATTCTATCCCATAGTTGAATATGTTGACAAAGAGTGAATCTATTCCCTCCATCTCCTGGGGAGGTGGCTTGGACTCTGTCGTGGCCACTATAGTAGAGAGTGACAGAATGTAAAAGGTTCTTTGCCATGATGGAGACAAGTAAGAGTTTTATCTGAAGCTATTTGCAAACAATTTCTGTGGAAGCAGTAAATTTGGAAAGACAGATGTCCCAATCTACCTGACCTTTGAGGCATTTAGAAGGGTGCAGTAGTAGTTATTGGAATTGTAGCGTAAAAGCAGTGGGAAATTAGCAACTTAAAAAGGGAGAATAAACACCTCTGAAGGGTCTCTGTTTTCTCAAATGTTAACGTTAACTGGGTATTTTACAAGGATCTGAGCATATAAAAGCAGTAAAGGACAGATGTGTGAAAAAATACTGGATAAACTAAAGGAAACTCTACCTCATTCTTCTCTAAAGGTTTTGTAGAAGCACAATTAAGCGCTCCTAATGGCATTGTTACGTACAGACCATCTGGCAGGAAAGAAACACTTTATATTTGTATGTCTATAAATCCTGTAATAACTGTATTTTGCTGGCAGTAGAAACAGTCTATACTATTTGCCGTTTTCCTCATCAAATCTGTAATTATGCAATGTTACTGTCTCCAATAAAGGAATTTAATGGGCACCTGTTTGTGGTATGTTATGAAATCATCATTGTTGAGTACAGCTAACTAAGCATAATTATCCCATAGATGGGAGTTGTTATGAAATACATTCTTGAAGGCTGCATTAAAAGCAAAAAGAATTACTGAATGAAGTGTGGCGCTTAAGAACAGCAGAGCAAGATGGAAGTGGAGAGAGAAGCGAAGTCTATAGCCCAAATGCAAAGCCCATATTCTGCCTTCTGGCTTCCACTGAGGTCTTAAGGATATGGCACTCAGAGGGAAGAACGAGGCCTTAACAATGGCAGATATGCATCTACCCTGCCAAGCCTGGAGGCTGAGCCAGTTGTTTCACATACAGTAAAATGCTGGACAAATCAAGCAGCAAAACTACCTGCCCGCTAACCGTGTCGTCCTGAAACAGCTTTGAACATGCCAGGACTACAGAGCAGTGATTGAACACAGCCACTGTTCTAAGGGTTTGGGGGCGATGAACTCAAGGGAGAGAAGAAAGCCAGAAAACAACTTTATACTTTGAGCACTTACTTCACAGGGCAATTTTTAATAGTCATTAATGTATGCCAACCGATGGGAAGTCCTTTGAAGAAGGAATCCACTGAAAAGTGAGTGTCATAAAAAACTTGACATTTGCCATGTGTAGTAGCTATATTTACCAAAATACTTGACGTATTCCCCCTTTATTAGTGCAGGGAATACTGTGATTAAAGGGAGTACTGATCCATGCTGTGGCAAAGTACACATCAGGGTAAATTTTCCATCTGGTTTGGTTCTCAGTGACTTCAGAGAAAGCTGGCATGGATACAGGACACTCTAAAGAAACTGTGGACAGGTAAGTACTAAGAGTTGTTAATTACTGCTCGGAGAATGAGCCTAACGTCAGAATCAGACTTTATTCCTGTATTTTGGCCTCTCCACTTTCATCCTAAGGGAACCTTTCTTAACTGTAACTCTAGCTTCAGCTTCACTAAGACTCAAAACTTGCTTATCCCAAGTAGAAATAATTTGAGGACTGATCCTACAAGGTGCTGAGTGGGCTTTAGAGGCAGACAGGCCCGTGCCTTTTAGCAACTCTTAAAAAACCCCCCGTTTCCTCCTTTTTGAAGCATCTCAGTAGCTTATCAATAAAGCACTTCTTTGCAGCACCACCAGCAGCACTATGTTCTTGGGGATGGAGAGTATCAATTCTGAGGACTCTGACTTGGGATACATAGGCTTGTAAAGTTGATGTGACAAAAAAGTGTTTTAAAATATTACTGGGGGAGGACAAAGCAGAAGGAAAAAACTGCATTCTGTATATACAAACAGGGCAAGGGAAAAAGTTGGGGATTCTAATATAGGCTGTCAATACTAGAATTAGAAATACCAGTTTTGAGGGTACATCAACAAAAGTGTTGAATTTTTTTTTTTTTCCTTCCTTTCCTTTTGCTCAGTGTTCTGATACTGTGGCATTACAGTGGTGGTTTTAACAGAGTTGCTAAAGAATTACTACCCTGTTGCCAAGAAGAGCAAAATTTTGTGTAGTAGCGCCTTTGTTGTTCTGGATGCTTCTCCAAAGAGAAACTTGTAAAAGCAGATACAAGAATGTGGAAGGTGTCTACTTCTCTCTCCTGAGGGAATGATTTTTAGTGCCAGGTAAGAAAAAGTTTGTATTGCTTCACCTGCAGGTGGAATTCTATTGTATCTGTACAAATTTAGGATGTTAAATTCTGAGCATTGCCAAGGCCATGTTATATAAGACAAAGCTGTTTATCTTAACTCATATAAGTTCCTGTGGGTCAGTCAAAGACATTACATTCTTCTGAAGTGATTTCAGAGGAAGCTCTGCTTTATAACTTTTTGGTTTTTTTAAATCTTGGTTGTGGAATAATTCCTTTCAAAGGTTCAACTTTGTTCAATATGGGCTTTTAGTGATATACAGGCATTTATCCTTTACTTTGATGACAGTATAGGTGTCATGTCATGACCCGATCGACAGGCTACCCTGGGCAGTGTGAGAGGTGGCGTAAAGCTTGACATCCCTTCGGAGTAAATTAAGGCGAAATGACACCAAATGACCCATTAGAGTGTTTATTGAGCGTATGCTGCCCTAGTTATGCATATGGGTGGGGAAAACCCTGGCTGTTGTTGCCCCGCTGTGCCAGTCCATTAACCGCCAGGGAAAGGAGAAAAGGGAAAAAAATCACCCGCCATAATCATAGAATCATAGAATGGTTTAGGTTGGAAAGGACCTTGAAGATCATCAGGTTCCAACCCCCGTGTCATAGGCAGGGACACCTCCCACTAGACCAGGTTGCCCAAGGCCACATCCAGCCTGGCCTTGAACACTTCCAGGGATGGAGCTTCCACAACCTCTCTGGGCAACCTGTTCCAGCGCCTTACCACCATTAAAGTGAAAAATTTCTTCCTAATGTTTAATCTAAACCTGCCCTCTTCCAGTTTAAAGCCATTCCCACTCGTCCTATCACTACATGCCCTAGTAAAATGTCCTTCCCCAGCTCTCCTGTAGGCCCCCTTTAGGGACTGGAAGGCCGCAATAAGATCTCCCCGGAGCCTTCTCTTCTCCAGGCTGAACACCCCCAACTCTCTCAGCCTCTCCTCATAGGAGAGGTGCTCCAGCCCTCGGATCATCCTCATGGCTCTCCTTAATAATATTCTTAACACAGTACTCCAGTTCTGCAATGTGTAACCTCACAAGCTAACTAGTTGAATTTCACAACGTCCTCCCCTCTTTTATAGAGTTTGGTGCTTGACGTCTCCTCCCTGCGGGGCTCGTTGTTGGGCATGTGCCGTTGTTCTGGAAACTTCTGGAAGTGAGTCTGAGGTAGCCGAGGTCTCAGGTGGTCATCCTGCCCCCTACCTCATCGTGACCCAGGGGTGACCTGTTGTTAGCACAGGTGCAGACATTTTGTCTTCTCAAAACTTCTGGAAATTGGTCGAGGAGGAGGCATGGCCCTGCCTTTGCAGAACTTGCATCAGCCTCGTGGGCAACTCCCTTTTGAAACGGTTAGTTTATGACATGCCATCTGGGTCACAAGGTTAGTCCGTGACAATAGGCTAACATTTTTTTAGAAAGAGGTGAAGAAAATTCATACACAAAGAAAATATCCTAACCAAACTCAGTATTTGTGAGATAAACACCTAATTTTAAAGGATAAACAGAAAAACAAATGTTTTAAATGTGTCCATTCTAACCAGAGACTGCGTAAAATTACACTCACACTTTAATTTCAGACACTCTACATATTATCAAGGGGACTTAATAACGAAGTGTTTTAAATTGTCTTCTTATTGGATGAGATAACAATTGCACGTCTAAGTCACATATGCATATTCAGAGTCTACAAAACATATGCCTTTCAAACAAAAGGCTGATCAAGTCAAGACTGATTGGATGTGTGGTAATATCTACGAAGCAGGTGTTCTGTAAATGCTTGGCCAGGAGGCCAGTCACCTTCAGCACACAGACCTGTATTCAAAGACCCCTCAGGGTCTGCCCAAAGGCAGGTGTAGGTAAAGCCCCGATCCAGATGGAGCTTATGGAGCTGAAGCTGTGTCGTGATAGAGAAGCGTGTGCTTCGCAGGCATGTATGTGTGAGGGAGGTGATTTCTCACCCATCCTTTATATATATACAAATTAAATACATGCTGGGAGGCTGCCACTACCAGAAACGCTATCACCTGTAAAACAGCTAGGGCTGTTCTGGCTCATTTTGAAGGGGATGAAATTCATCTAGTGTGCCACACCTAAGCTGAAAACAAAGACTGTCTCACCTGCCTTTCAGGTTAAGTTTATGTAGATCATCACCAAGTAGAGCCAGTGGAAACACTAATTTCAATGGAAACTTTGAACTCAACTGGTATTAGCTCAGACCTTAACTTGAGATGACTTTCACGCTCTGAGCATGATGAAGACAATGGCTCCACTCTACCTATTTCCAACTGCTCCATCCCTAACCTTCTCTTTGTGGCACTGCTGGCACTCGAGCAGTTGCAGGGTGACTGGATCACTGCTTGACCACAGAAAGGCGGAAATAGGAAGACCAGTCCTGCTCTTCCAGCTGTGGAAGAGTTTTTAAGGAGCTGAAGCCAGTTAAGAAGTCATGCCTATATGAAATGTTAGGATTTGAATATTTCCCAGGTGCTAACCACTTTTATTATGGCTCTTAAACTTTTATGCACCAGACCTTACTTAAGTCATTGCTGAGTTCTGAGTTCTTTTTTTTTTTATTTCCTTTAGCTCATATGAGCCTTGTGCCTGAGCAAAGACTGTAATATTTGCTTTACTGTGAGATCCCAGGTTGGACAAGAAGGGAAGTTATAAAGATTTTGTATCTTCATCCTCAGGGCATGCCTGAAAACTGATTAGAATAAAGACAGTGAAAAATAATTCCATCTTTTTAGGAAATTTCAGTGCTTGAGTATTTGAAGAAAAATGCCACAGATCAGACTACTGTGTCAGCATCTGTTACCTCTAGGGATGGGGTTCCTACCATCCCATTGCTCTGGATCCTACCAGCTAAGACTCATGTTGCTCCTAAATACTTACAAACTTAACATCATTCCCTTTCTCTGACACAGAGTCTGTTCTTACATATCATGCAAAGAACAGAAAACCTGAGTGGTTTGTCAGCTGCTTATATTCCTCTCTAGAAAATGCATGTCCACAAATACCAACTTCTGAGCATAACTCATAGCGCAGGTTCTGTTTGCTATCCTCTCCTTCTGCAGGTGGAATATTTTTATGGTTCTTGAGGAAAAACAGTTGAGTCTGAGTTAAACTCAAGGTTAGAATTCTCCCTAATCCCTGCTGCCAATCAATTTTGTACAGAGGGTTTTCCCTCTGAGAGGGTAGGGTCAGTAACTCACTGATGGGGAGAGACTCCACCTGTTCTGTATTTGGTGTAATCAAGATGCCTCCTTAGTTGTCAGGTGGCAGCAATCTTCACACTTACACAGGCTTGCAAAGTTCTTTTGAGGACTGTGAAGGTAAGACAAGAACTGGTTATCCATGTTACATTGCCTTACTAAGAGAAATTACATTTTCTCTTGCTCTTTTTTTGTGTCTTCATCTACCATTGGCGCTAGGCCGGGAAGTGCTGATAGCTGCTATTAAGGTGAGTCATTAATCCAAAGATCTTCGGATTTGTCAATGGCTGTGCCAAGGAGTTTTCAGACTGCAGAGTTTGTAGCCTCTGTGTGTGTTAAAGTGGAGAGCAGAGAAAGGTAGTGTTGTGATACTTTTCTGAAGGAGCAAAGAAACACAGTTTTGGGAATGTAGGGTTTACTTATTTGTGTGGCACACTTGAGGATCCCCGAGTAAGGAACTTACCTTTTGCTGTTTGGTCCTGTTGTGCTCCTGAAATGAGACCTTCTTTTTAACAAATAAGCTAGCTGAAGAAATAATATTACTTAAATTCATTGCCTGTATTTTTGCTGTTGTGGAAAGAATCTGGTGAGACTCCAAATGCTGTTGCAGTTTCTCCCTCATGCAGTATGACCTCCAAAAAGGCAAAGCATTATTATTTTTTTTTATTATTGTTTCAGGGAGACCAGACTACAGTCTGTCAGCCTAGGCAGAGGCTTATTTAACAATATGTGCATGAAAGCCTTATAACTGATACTGGTATTATGCATATGAACCATAAGCAATCAGTAGATTTTTTTTTAGGTCAGATGGCTGCTCCATTTTTGAAAGATTAGTGTTACAGGGTTCCTACCTTGCACCTCCTTACGTCTGCGAAGGTGAATCTGAAGAGCTTTGTTGTACCTCCTACAGCTGTTTAAATCTCAGAGTTCCTTGGAAGGATTCACTTTGTTAGTCTACATGCTGCTGCACCCAAGCAGCACAAAGGAGAATTCCTTATTCCATATTTCATTTCCTATTCCAACAAAAAAAGATATCAACATCTGTACTATTTCCCCACTTTTGCATACGTGTAATATTGGCAAGCTTTTCAGTATTAAGATAGCATCACCTCAAAAGTTAAGAGAGATGTCAATAAGGCCAAAGTTCAGGCTGACAGAAGGGAAATTCCCCAAATTTTACAGGATAAGATCATATTTAAATACAAGCTTTATTTTCTGAACGTGTATGTATCTTTGCCAAACCTCACAACCTCTTTGCGGCAACTTTTTCCTGGAAAGAGAAAATAACATGAACAAGGCTTTATTATCTGGCTCTACGATTTAAGCAGCATGAGGGAGAGCCAACAATGTTTGACCCAGTGAGAGTCTTGTCGAGTCATATATGAAGTTTAGGGCAAAATTCATCTGCTGTAGACTTGTTTAGCCTGCTTTAACCCCCCCCCACCCCCCCCCTTTTTTTTCTCTGAGAAAATATACATTACCAGGAAAAATAATTTTGTGTTTGTGTAGAGCTGGTAGCCAGAAAAATGTATGGTTTTCATTTTAAAAAATGAAAAGTAATTTTTCACGAAAAAAAAGAAAATTATGACCCACAGATCATCAGTAATCAACGAAGTATATTTTAACTATTAATGTTTCATTCAGTCATAAGATAGTAAGTTTGAGATCTTTCACAGGGAAACTGAAAATAAAACTGCAATTACAGTAAATTACTAAAACCATGTTGGCTTGTAAAGATTTATTTTTAAAAGACACTGCTTCTCTTGGTTTCCTCTGCAATGCATAATATAAGTTTATCGGATAAGAAGTGATTTTCATTAGGGAAAAATTATAAGCAATCTGGAAAGGAAGAAAAGATTAGCAGTTACCCTTGATCAGTTCCTTTCTGTGCCTTTGAGCAAGGCAGGTAACTCTCCTAGCTCCTATTTTCCAGCTGTAAAACGGGGGTAATAGATCTCAGCAAACTGTGAGACTCCTGTGAGGATAAATGCGTGACAGGCTGTATGATCAATGAGCAATGGAGGGCCATATGGACCCGAAAACAGATTCCACCATAGCTGCCTTCTCCACATTAATTTGTAATAGCGTGCTTACTCTTTCAATTAAACCTTACAATCACATTTCTGCCAAGCTCAGTGTTGCTTCCAGTTTCAGTGAAACTTCGCAAGCTGGAACATTGCCTACAGCTGACAGTGACATTTAAATGCAAGAAAACCAAGCTTATGCATGGCCAAACTTTCTGTAATTCCAGGCCTTGTCAGTCTACAGTATTGATTCGGGTTTAAACAAATAAACACCCAGCTCGTTTTCACCTGACCTTGGAGGAGTTTGCATTGCCTAAATGTTCCACTCTCAATCCCAGGTGATATCTTCTGGGATTATGAGTGTTCACAAGCAAATTAATTATACCAACAGCAGGCACCTAGGCACAGTGCTATGTTTTGGCAAAAGAGTGCCTGGTCACCCAAAATTTAAGCCCTTCTCTGTTGTGCATGAGGACCAAACACATCTTGCACTTCTGAGGATAGAGACAAGTTCCAAGAGGAAGGACTTTGGAGATCACACCAAAAAGTCAAATTCCTGTGCCTATGTGTTTAGTGGCCGTATTTTTTCATATACGGTTTTCTTAATTGAGGACCAGCTGTTTTGCAAGTACAAAGTTCTTTTGTGTAACTAAGCAGCATAGAGTAAAAGAATCCACACAGGTGAGGCTTGAAACATTTATTGTGTTTATTTTTGCTATCTTAACCCGAGCCCACACAACTAGGAAACCCCACAGCCGTCTGTGGAAAAACCAACACATTGGTTATTGCTTAGGAGAGAAAAGACGGACTTTAGCAGCAGTTCAGTGACTTAACCAAGATCTTTCTGCTCCAAAAACTGCCTGGCTGCATGCGCAGTTCATAGCTGCAAGAGCCCTTTGGTGCCTCTGTGTGTGTGTGAGTGAAGAATGGAGCGTTGTGGACTCTTGCCTGGCCAGCCCGGGGCAGGATGCGGTCGGGTTGGCTCCGCTCACTGGACCTGCAGGAGAGTCCCCTCCACAAGCAGGTTATTCTGCAGCTGCCTTCTGGCTCCTTTGTGTAGCACCACGTTTATTTAGCTGACCAGATAATCTTTGGGTGTACAAGATGAGGTAAGGTGGCAGAGACATAGAAAGTCAGACCCGTGTTTGGCCTCTTTCTTCCTGCCCAGAAGTGAAACTATTTTTGCTTCTTAAACGCACATTGTAGTCCCAAAAGATTCTTCCATGACCTCCACTGCAGAAGTAAGAGCTGACTTCTGCCCTGGAGCCCTTGCAGTCAGCATCTATTATGTTCACGTCTGTGTCTTGTCCCTGCTTTGGTTTTTCCAGGTTAATGCGATTTTCGAATGCTTGAACTGCAGGAACATTCATTCCCTGACAAAACACAGAGCTCCCAACTTTTCTTCGTTTAGCTTGCACCTAAAACCTGCCTTGTCTCCAGCAATCAGGTTGTGACCCCTCTGATTTCCACTGGCAGAATGACTCTAGCTTGTTTATCACAATTTTAACATCCCAGGCAAATTATTCTTTTAACTTGAGATGCCTGATTGGACATCTTTCTTCAGGTAGGAAGAAAGAACCATCGAGGAATATGTGCAGTTGTCCCCTCTCCTGAAAGCTGTAGGGAATGCGGGAAGTGGTGGTGTTTTTCATGCACAAACGAAAAAGGAAAAAAATAAAATCCTTGCATATTTTCAGTTCACAATAGCTTCCTCTGAGTAAACACAACACTGCAAAAGAGAACAGTAAAGCCTCTGTGAGGTAACAATGGATTTTTAGACCTGCTGGACATAATCTACCTCCAACCCTGCTTACAGCCTAAAAGTGGTATACTGTTCTCTTATGTCTATGCTTAGGTGCATTTTATCAGTGCAGACATACAGCTGCAGCTCTACCAGCAAAGATACATTTTTTTGTTTATATAGTAAGATCATACCTGGCCATGGCCCCACACAGGAAAAGCTGTACCAGGAAAAGCACTTTTTTTTTTGCTAGAACAACGGAGTCATTTGGGGCTTTGGTTGGCACAGCTCTGCTGGGGAAATCACAATTCACCATGCTCCTAGTTGGCATTGCTGCTAGCAGAAGTTTGGAACGGAGTCGTAGTCTCACAGGACTCTCATAGCTCAGGAAGAACAGATTGCCTTTAAACTTACTGATCCCAGGCGACTCGGGTCTTTGGTGTTTTCTTGACAGCCCTGGGAGCTTGTGTGAGTTAGAACAGGCTTTTGCAGAGCTTTTGTAACGTACCATGATTTGTTTTAAGCTAGAATAGCCTTCCTTCACCCGTAACTACTTCTACCACATTACTTAAAGGAGCAGATCTGAGTACTGCCTTCTCCAGAAGATGATTTGAAACCATTTTTACTTTAACCCATAACCACTTATTTACCTGATATGAGAAGTTTGCCAATAGATTGGGAAATTGGATCTTGTTCTAGTTACCTTCCCAGCTTTAAATCTGGTGCAGGAAAAAAATAGGTCAACCCTCCAGACAAAATAACATCTTCCCTTTCCCCTGCCATCCAGCACCCTGTCCTCAGAAAAAGAAAGCAAAAAGTAAATATAGAGAACAGAGGCAGAGAGTGTATTTCAACATGAAACCCTCTATATTAGTTCTGCCAAGAAACACAACAGTATTAATTCATTTTGTACATATTTAAAAGCTTTGGTACTATGTTTCTTCCAAATCAAACAAAAACTGAAATAAAATCCCTCTTATGCTGAAATAATCTACAAAGCGGAGCATTTGGGAGAGCCTGCCGAAGAATGGACTGCAATCATCATCATCCCACAAGCGCTACCTTACATGTTAAGTTTCTTACATCACATTCTCTACTTTTCCATTAATGTGCCCCAGATCGTTACCAGTAGTATTCAGATTCGCAGTAAAGTAATTTTTAATTCTTTGCTTTTTGCGTTTCAGCCTGCCAATTCACTTTTCAGTCTTTATGCTGCTCTGTTCAGTTACATCCTCCTGATGGGAGGATGCCCTCGGCAGACATGGGGCAGGGTTACTGCTCCTGAATCCTCTGTGCTTGTCTCCCAGAGAGGTGACGGATTGGCCAAGTGGCTTTGTACCCTGGCTGTGCCTACCGTGTGCCAGAGCTGAGTGAGCGTGTAGGTGTCCTGTCAGTCACACACTCCTCTGCTTCAGTGTCTCTTCATCCTGCTGGGGGCTCTGTCTAAGGATCTCCGCTGACCTGCTAAGTAGCAGCTGCTAATAGACTCGGACATATTTTCCCCTACTGAGTGTCTGTCTTGCCTTGTACCTTTATACTGCTCTAAATTAGGACTGGTCAGCGGATGGGCCATATCTGGTGCGTAATAAAGTTTTACTCTCCCCTTCTCTCCTCCTGGCAATGCTGGTCGGCCAATCTGATTGCTGCGATTGGTGATGTAAGGTTCTGGGAAACAGGGAAAGGAGATGGGGATAAAATAGAGAGTCAGCGTCAAAGCTGTCAGGACTGGCACGGCAGCAGGGCCACATGGATCAGGCTCTGTTCTCTAAACACATAGCGGGAAATGAAAGTGGTCTCCTAACTTGTGGGCAGCAGTGAGAAATTGTCTGGGCTACAGTATAGTAAACAAAGGGAATGGCAGTCTCAAGGAGAACACACTTGAATTCAAGTTATCTAATTCTCTTTTTTATTTCTTGTTCACCCTTCTGTTTCTTTGTGAGGAAAATGAGTTTTAATTCATTTACAAAAAGCAAGAGGTCATTAGTGTGCTGACTACACAATTTATGTTGACTCTTCAGGATCAGTAGTACAGACTAACCCAAAATCATGAGTCAGGTCTTACAACCCTTCAAGACAACCTTAAAAATCCCAAGCATCTTTCGAAAAATAAACCAAACATTTGGATCTCTCTTTCTTGGATTTCCTGTTTTTAAACTGCCTGATAAACATATTCCACCTTTCCTCTCCATCACATGTGCTAAAAATTAATGTTTAAAAATAATTTTTTTTCCTGTCTACAGCATGTAGAGCTTTAAAAAAATGTACTAGGTATTATGGAGCTTGCAGTAAAACACAGACAGCTGTTTACACTGTATCAGGTATTTTTTCTAACAGTTTTAAGATGTCCCAACTTTATGGCTGCAGACACTTTGAAGTAGTGTTGCTCATCTTTTTTGTCATCTCTTCCCTTTCCTTTTCTCGGGAATCTTTGCAGCCATATCTATTGGAGACAACACAGAGTTAGACAACGTGCTTCTCATCTTTGCAGGTCGTGTATAGCAGCACCTTGGTTTAACAAGTGTTTTCAGATCTCTACCTGTCTATCTAACTACTAACTTCAGTTGTCATCACCACAAACAGTCTTTATCTTTTTGTGAAAAAGATTGCAATAGCAGTAGTTGCTTACAGCAAGAAGCGGAGATTAACAGCAATGTAATCTAGTGCTAACATGTCATGCAACTAACTCGCATAACTTCAGATGTATTCAAATGTCATATTGGACCTGTTGGAGTGGGTCACAGAGGAGGGCCATGAAGATGATCCGAGGGCTGGAGCTCCTCTCCTATGAGGAGAGGCTGAGAGAGTTGGGGGGGTTCAGCCTGGAGAAGAGAAGGCTCCAGGGAGACCTTATGGCAGCCTTCCAGTACCTAAAGGGGGCCTATAGGAGAGCTGGGGAAGGACTTTTTACTAGCGCATGTAGCGATAGGACGAGGGGGAATGGCTTTAAACTGGAAGAGGGCAGGTTTAGATTAAACATTAGGAAGAAATTTTTCACTTTAATGGTGGTAAGGTGCTGGAACAGGTTGCCCAGAGAGGTTGTGGAAGCTCCATCCCTGGAAGTGTTCAAGGCCAGGCTGGATGTGGCCTTGGGCCACCTGGTCTAGTGGGAGGTGTCCCTACCTATGGCAGGGGGGTTGGAACTCAATGATCTTCAAGGTCTCTTCCAGCCTAAACCATGCTATGATTCTATGATATATGGGGCCGTGAAAAGACCCAGCATTTGCCCCTGTCATGGAAATTGACATACCCTACTCTCTAGCCTTTGTCTCTTGATAGGCTTTTTCAGGGTTCTTGTCTTCCTAGGGATATGCCTTTGTAAATTATTTAATCCCATGCAGGTAAAAGCCCCAGGACCTTTGACAATCTTCGGCTTTATTCATGTCTTCAGAAACATAGTCCTCTCCCCACCAGCCAGAAATACTGACCACTTAGTCTCCCCCTCAGGTTCTAGGGGTTCCTCAGCTGCAGCTGAGCTTGGGGGGATACTGCTTGCCTTTGAGTTTACTCGCTTCTTTCACTTCATTTGCTCGGAGTAGGAAAGGGGGTACGGGCAGTGTTGCCAAGGGCTCGGGCCTGCAAACTGTGAATAAAGACACCAGATTTATAGTTTGTCTGTGGTAGATACACAGTTTAGGGGATTATTACCAAAATACCAGTAAGGTGGCAGGAAGAGAAAGACATTAATGCCGTAGTATTTCAGGACAAACTTTAATTAAGAAATTTTTAAAATTGTAGAAGAAAGCTGGTTCTCACAATATTTCCTGGTTGAAGAAATTTGCTAGGGTCACATGCCAGATTTATAGATGTATTTTCTAGAAAACTGCAAGGCTTTAACCACCAGTTCAAAGCAGAAGAGTTTCTGGCTGCCGTGGGGATGCTTGTGCTGGATTGAGGGAATCCTACAGCCAAGGCTCCAGTTGGGAAACGGCCTTTCTCACATTCTTACCAAAGCAATGTTTTATTAGCTAGCAATAGATGGCGCTAAATTTCCACCTGTCCAACGCCGTCAGCGAGAAAATGTATTTGAAGTAATTAGGCCTGCAAGATAACACTTAAAAGGGTTACTGCTGAAGTTGATGAAAGTGTGTGGGCATAGAGAGGCAGGAGCGCCAAGATGCTTCACCAGCTGGAGAAGTCTTAGGTGAGATAGTCTGGCTGCCAGAACAGGCTGCCAAGATAGTCAAAGGGAAGGAGCCAGGAACTGGAGAACGATTTGCAAATTCTTGAGAACAGCTATCGCGATCCTCTTGCTGGCTGGGTCAGGTAATGCCTGTCATTATCAGCGATTGAGGATCCCAGGCCAGACGCGTTAAAGTCCCACTAGAGATTCTCAGTCTCGTCAGTGGCGGTTTGTCACAAACTCCCCTCGTCCTGGGATTAACCCATTCCCCAGGGCAGGGGACGCATCTGAGCTGTGTCATTTGGAGTGAGGCTGTGCCGGCAGTGCCGCAGAGAAGGGCTTCCACAAATTTCTCACAGTCCTGCTGGCTTGTCACCCCATGGCTCTCGGTGCTTACAGGTGTGGGGAGCAGACATAGTCATTTCTCACATGAAGCAGAAGGGAGAGGGAAGAGGCTTCCCCCCTGAATTTTGCACTCGTTTTCTGGCGGCAGCGGGGAGCACCTCCGCAGTGGGGGGGCGCAGTGTTTGCAGTCTTCGTTGCGTTGCCTTTTTCTTTTGTGCGATAGCCCAACATCTCAAACGTGACAGGTATAGGTGAGGAAAAGGACAGGACAGCTTATTGCAATAGCGATTCGCTCTCGTGCATGCTGTGGAAATTATATTCATAAGAGGAGAGGCTGTCCTGCTGGGAGCCAGAGCACAGCTGGTGCCATATGGCCTTCTCCATACTGCTGGGTTAGCTATCCTCACCTGGCCATGCCCAGCAGCTGCCTGCAGCCCCCCTCACGGATTTCTTAATGCTGTGCAGTCTGCCCTGGTGCAGGATCGTGCCTGAGATCCCTGCTTTTTAAGGTACAGGCGTGATGTTACTCAGAGAGGTGTGGAGTGGGGAAAGGAGGCTGCGTTTGCCGTGGTTAGTCGGGAGGAGTATGTATTGCATGCTGCTAGGCAGCTGTGGGTACCAGGGAATGGTAAGGTTCCAGCCCTGGAATGCTTTGCCAAAATGAGACATGTCATGAAGACTACTCACAAACTTGTTTTCCTGAACAGTTTTTCCCCCCATAGACAAACCTAAACATAACTTGTAAGGTAAGGCTTTTTTTTTTTTTTTTTTTTCACCATCATGGAAAAATCTCTTTCTGCATTTCTCTGAAGGCTGTTCCTCAGAGCTCTTTTGCACAATGGAGCAAGCAAAGTTGAAGTGTCTCGTGGCTGATGGCGGCATTGCACACACGCTTTGCAGTACACTGGCTTCTTTATTCGGTGGGCGGCAGGAGCTGGCACTGCTGGAGCCAACGCAAGTAAGGGTGTGCAGAAAGAAAAGGAATAGCTCACAAAATAAAATCCTCCCTATGGATGGGAATCAGGCTTGGATGATACAGAGATATCGTACTGAAGAAGCAAAGAACACAGGCAAATTTTGCTTAGAAGCACACCTGTGTTAACATTTGAAAATGAAAAGCAAAAATGGAAATCTTGTATTAACTTTGCAAAATCATTGACATTTGTCAGATCTGACCTTAGATCCAGATGCCCACCAGGAAGAACCAGACTGTGACTTGCCTTGCGTACGGAAAGGCATCCAGGTTTACAACGCTCATCTGGACTCTGTCCTGCATCCTCCAAGCCAACTGGATGTTGCAGGACCTAATAACCCTCCTCCTGAATAATACCTCCTGGTTTAGAATATGACTGTTAACCAGTTTGGCACCGTTAAAGCAAAGTATAGTGGATTTGACGCTTGAAATGTGTAGCCTAGACATTTAAATGTGGAAGCTCCTCTGCTCCTTTCCTTGGCCCTTGTCCCTCAATAGTCTTTCACCGAGGACTTCAGTTCTCTCTCCCTGTTCCTCTAGTAGTACTCACCTTACAACAATGGTGTGCAAATGATTGGTTGGATCTCTGTTCAAAGATCTTATTAAAGGCGGTATTATTATTATTACTACTACAATGGTATCTCTCTGCAGTACTTTGCAAAAGAAAATATCACCATAGATTGAAGTTCAAAGACACTCAAAGGAGTCCTCCTGCCACCAACCTGCTGTTTCCTACTTGTGCTCGCAAAGCTGTCTTGTAGCAACACGCAGAAAGGGTCGCCCGTCCTCTTTGGCAAAAACTTAAAAGCCCCAATACGGAAGGCTCTTAAAGGCTCTTCAGGGGCAGAGGTTTGTTTGTAAAGACACTAGGAAGGCAGCGGTGCTTTTCTAAGATTGTGAGACTGTCAGACACGAGGCTGATGTTAAACGTAGGCCATTGCACTTCGGCTGCCGGTCTGTGGCTTTGGCAGCTCTGTGGCAGGCAGCGGGGACTGGAAAGGCTGGTCTGCGCACCAGCGGCTCGTGCTGTTCCGAGGGGAGAAGAGGTGGCTGCTGCCACCAAGCAGCAGGGAGCTCCTCCGCTTTTTCATATCGTCAGACAAAGGGTGTATAGAGCAGAGACTTAGACCCATAAATCTGGTGTAATTAAAATACTGAATATTAACTGTTAAAAGTACTCTGGACAAAAAGACTCTGAAAGAGTTATTAGAAAACACAGAGTTTTCATTACTGCTAAATGAAGCAATAAATGCACATACAGTTAGTGATGTATCCTAATTATTATTCTGAACTTCTGCCTTATTAGCAACGTACGCTGGCGGGGGACTGCAACAAGCTGCAAGAGGCAGAAATGATTCTCCAGTGTCTCTCTTCTTCCAGAAGGTGTTGCTATTATACAGCTCTGTTAAAGACACACAAAGTCATGTAGAAAGCAGGGTGGAATAAAATGTGGTAAGGCTGGATAAAAAAATGTAAACCATACTAAGTATATAGAATTCAGTCACAAGGATTTCTATTATGCAGGGAAAAGAGAGCCTTTAGTGTAGTATGTGTCCACAGTATAAATAGTTTGGCAAAATGTAAACACCAAATATTTCCACCAGAGATCTTTGCAACCTCACATACAGTAGCTCTACTTTTCTTTTTCGTTAAGGACTTCTTTTAATAAAGGGGCTTTTGTGGACTGAATTGGGAAAAATAGCAGCCACCTGTAACTTTTTTTAAAACCTAACAGTACATACAGTACATCTATCAAAAGCGGAGGAATTTGAAACCTGCAGACTTTTTAAAGAAGCAAGTTCCACACATGATATAAAACAAATGCCATGTGTGCACCAAGCCAAGCAAATTAACAAAAAGGCAGGGGCATTTCCAATATTGCTTAAATAACTCAGGCTTAATAATGGGCTCTTTTCACACAGGCTCACAAAAGCTAAAATGTGTTTAAGAAGAAAAACATACATTTTCATTGTATTGTATGGCAAGAACCCTGATTTTTTTTTTTTTTTTTTTTTTTTTTTTTTTTTTTAAAAAGCCATTAGCCTAAGCGCGTGAATTCTCTGTTGGGTTTTTGGGGGGTGAATGCAGCACCTTGATGTAGAGCTGTTCTTTGTGGATAAAGGAGAAAGACTGGTTTTCCTGGACCGTTACGTATTGCTTTCCTGGCAGAAGTACTCTCTTGAGGTCCCTTCCCCCCAGGACAGGCATCACAGAAGTCCCCTGGGTGCTGCTTTGTTTGCTGTCGGTGTTCAGGGAGAACCCAAGTGTTACGAGGGTACAGAGACCGATGCAGTGCAGAGGCTGATTTTCAGAGCGGCAGAACTCACTCTGCTCCTGCTAGAGCCAGGTTGGTGTCTTGGGATGCTCAACAGTTCCATGTGTAAAACCGTGAAATGGTTCTCAAAGGTGGCACCTTTAAGTTGGGGCAAGTGTATTCAGTTAAATTGTTCTTCAGAGCTAGCAAGTCCCTTATTTTTCCCAGCCCCATCTAACTTATAAACCAGTTCCTTAGTGTGACCATTCAGCTGCAGTTCCTGGTGGCTGGCGTGCCACCACCATGGTGGTGCTTTACAGGGATCTAGATTCACTGGGATTTCCTTAAAAAGGAAAAAATATTTTTAACATGATCATGCTTACATTTTTCAGTCCAGTGGAGAATGACAAAGAGACAGGACAAAAAGATACCAAAAAAATGACTCATGCAGGAAATTTAAAATTATGCATTGGTTGATATAAACAGTCCTTTGTATAGAACTGTTGTTCCCAATCTTCATTGGCTTTGAATAAGCAATACAACGTGTCACACTTTGCTTTTCCTGTTGGCCTCCGTTTAAACTTCTCAACTTCCTGTGGCCATAGCAACATTAAAAGGTCTTGTGAATAAAACATTTACCCTCCTTCCATATAAAAAACAAAGGACCTCTACTACAGATCCAGTAGAGATGAACTTGGACTCCTCTGTCCCTGCAATACAGAGCTCTCTATGACTACAACACTTAAAAATTTCTGCCTTTTGACTCCAGCCCTGTCTGATTGTGTTCAGCCTGAGTCTAAGGACTGAGATATCACCGTGCCACTGCTATACTTGCCGAGTATCTGGAGCTGTTGGTGGCTTATTCTGTGTCTCAGGTGTTACAGAGGCCGCTGCACCAACTGCTCAAATGCAGTTGGCATTTGAGATGTTCCAGAAATGCTCCAGGACCTCCCCAGGTGACATTTTGTCAATACCAGGGGCCAAATGTGTGAACAAGAGACACCTGCACCCACCAGAGACTGTCACAGTAGGGGACCTTGAGCAGTCAGCTAGGCTTTATTACGGTCCCTTTGTGCTTCCATAGTGCCAGCCAAGATTTTCAATGTGTGCTTTGCAAACATAAACAAATAACTGTAAGATTTAAGATTTTGTTCCTCTTTGGAAAACGTGGAAGTACGTTAGAGAACCTAAAATGTCTAAGAATCACAAAGTCACACAAAGGATATGAGCAGAAATTATTAGTTCTCAATTCCTCTTTTCCAGCCATGGGTGTTTTCTTTTAATTTATTCTCAATGGCCTCCTGTTGTCCTGCAGTGAAATTAGATACAGCTTTTTGAGACAGGGACCTCACCTTTCTTTTTGCCTGTTATAGGCCTCACAAATTGTTGCCTCTAGGGACATAACAAGTGTCATGAGCGTTACTGTTGGGTTGGACTTTCAGCTGCTTGGCTATGTGATTTCAGTGCCCTTGAATTAGAGTCTGAACGTTGAGGCAGTTTTGAATGCAACGGTTCAGATGCACAACCAGGTCATCCTGGATCAACAAGGCGATGTGCTTCCACTGAGCAATGATAGATTGGATGCTGAGGCCTGAGGCTATACCAATTCTTCGGTTTTCCTGGTCATTTCAAAAAGATGTGGCTCCATGCACAGGCTACTGTGCCATTTCCAGCCTACCTGAAGAGCAGCTGTTACCATTATTCTCTGCTGCCATACTAAAATGAGACTTCTTTTTTTAAGTATTTTGGACGTACAAATTGCATCATAATATATTGGCATAGTGCGTGTATGAACAATTGCCTTCAGCGGATAGATTTAGGAATGTTTAACTTCATCCCGTGCTTGTGCACATGTCCTTGCACTGCCCTGAAATGGCTGAGCATCAATCAACAGCCAGTCTCTGTTAGACTTTGTCCTTAAAAAGCGAGACCTACGCTCCCTGCTACCAGTTGCTGTGGAGCAGTTGTTGTGCACTAGATGAGGCTCCTGAGTGGGTGTATATTTGTTACAGCGTTCATTAGTATTGAACTAAATAGCTTAGTGCGTTATGTATGTTTGTACATAAGCCAATGTAACTAAAAGGAACGAGCCATTACCTCTTTTTCCACAATTGAAAACTTCTTCACCTTTCCCCCTTTGAATAGTATTGGGGGTTTTGGATCCAGCTGTAGCAAAGAAGGTAGATTGTCACTGTACAGTTCAAGAAACAAGATATCAGACTTTGGAAATGGGCTTCTGTCAGCTTTGAAAGAGTATACTACTTTGCTATTGTGCTGTTTCAATTGGTATCTCTTGAAGTAGAGCTTGTTGAATTTGGTTGGTTTTCCCACATTTATTTCTTTGTCAGTTTTTAATCACTTTTTAAACCATACCACAAAGAAAAAAGAGATATTTGTCAATTTTAACTGACAAATAAGTGTCCCCCCCACCTGTCCCTACATTCTTCTTTTTCAGTACAAAAATTAAAAAAAAAAAAAGTGAAGAAAACAAACAAACAAAAGAAAATGGAGGAAATCAAACAGTCAGCAAAACTGCTTTAAACTGAAAAGCTGAAGAATCTTTTAAAAGAACAGTTATGTGCAAAATGCTCATGTTTTTTAAATGAAAAAAAATGGTGTTTTTTTTTTTAATACCAAAACAGCCTTCAGGACAAAACATTGCAAGCAACTTTGCTACACTGCTATCCATGTTGATGCTTTCCCTGACCTGACTCTACATTACTTGCCTACCATAATAAATGATAAAGCTCTCTTTGGTGAATGCAGAGCCCTCTCACGTGGCTGGCTGCATTTTTGACCTGGCGTTTGGTCTGATTAAGTTGAGGCAGCTGAAAATAATGACTATCCCAAAGTGACAGTAACCCCTTTCTGATTTGAGGCTGCCCCTCACCTCTCCTGCGCAGGCAAGTCCATCCTCAGAAACCAACAGGCTGAGTATTTCAAAGGCCTCTTCTGGGCGATTGAGTCAATGGATCAGTCAGATTTCAAAACAACCTCTGATCTACCTGTAGCCATAAAAAGGGCCCTCTTGAATAGCCTGGTAACAGAGCAATCCTTGATCTCCAGTTTGACTAGCACAGGCCACTGTGGCCTACATGCAGCCTCTATCTGGTAAGGAAGCTTGCTATGCCACTGGCTTTAGAAGCCAAAGGAAAGCAATTGCATCACGCAGGGATTTTTTTCTCCTGTGCAAGAAAGGGGAAGAGATGCAGTAGTCACCGAGCAGCAATCTGTAAGGTTTTGTTTTGTTTTTCGGTGCTGAGCAATCTGGTCACTCGTCCGCACTTAGCGACTGAACTCGGTGTGTCCCCGTGCTGGCTGCTGGTGGCCTCTGTGTCTGCCTACTGATCGCTCACTCAAGATGATGTGCTTATCACTCTCCAGGCAATCTAGATTTTGGCAGGTCTACTTTACCGGCTCTTCCCCAGACAGTTTCAGACATACCCCTCACAGGCCGTAGCTGTGAGCTGTATCTCTCTCCCTCCCTTACCCTGCACTCTTGTGGCACCTATAGCAGGGCACAGGCAGAAGCCAGCTCCCGCTGTTGCTCTCCCTCATACCAAAGAGCATGTCAGCTTTCCTTGCGGCAGGGAGGGAGGAAGGAAGGGAAAGCAGGAGGAAATCCATCTATGATTTTCAATAAACAGACAAATTTTGCTGGGGAAATGGCCCGTACATGGCTTGCTGGCTGGATTCAGCAGCAGGGGAGCCCACAGTTAATCAGCTCTGCCTTCGCCACTGGGTTTCGCAGCAGCTGGAGCCATGTCCCAGAGGAGGCACAGATGATTCAGCTGCTGGACAAACAAGGAATTAACACAATAATATTAAGCAAGAAATATCACCATGAGCTCCTACTTCTTTGCCCTCTCCCCTTCCTCCCCTTACATAAGGCTGTATGAAAAAAAAAGACCTTGGCTGGTGGTTGAGAGGAATGTTTGACACAGTGAGACGGATAACTGGGGCTAGTGTTGGGGCCACCCTTGGCCAGGGCACAGCTGGGAAGGAGGCAGCGGAGCCACTCGTCTGTGCTGGGTGCTCGTGCATGGCCACAAGTCCTGCCCATCTCAGGCTTTTTGGCATGCCTGGCCAGAGAGAGCTGACTGTGTGGAGCCATAGCAGTGTTTTGGGAGCAGACTGAGGGCAGCTTGAGGAGGAATGTACATCTGCTCTTTGCCTCCTCTGAGAGCTGAAGCAAAGAGCTGGGGGCATGGGGAGTAGGTCAAGATGGTCCACAGTGCCACAGCGTCACCTTGTCCCAGTGAGGAGAAAGCCTTCCTGAACGTGGGGGAGAGCCCTGTGGCAAGTGGCTCCTTTCCACCGCCGCCCCAACTGTCTCCTCTTCGCAAGCAATGACTGAAATCTGCTCAAGGCTGAAGCAGTGTTAGTGGGAAGCTGAAAAACGTGCCAGTGTACTGTCCCTTTGCTTGCTTACACAGTCTCAGTGCATCAGGGATCCATACTGCTCTTTGAACTGAGCCGAGCCTGAAAAACTGCTTTGGCTGGTAAATAAGCTGAAGAATATCTTGACCGATTCTCCTCAGAAAAAAGACACCAGCGGGACATCTGGCATTACTGCACTTTCCTGCTTAGTTCTCAGTCCTAACAAGTAAATGACTGATGAAATACCTGGATTGTCTTCCTTTATGCGATCCAACATGTTACAGGATCTGCTTTTCACCTGAATTATGAGATGGCCACCCGAGGGAGAGAGATTTTATTGAGGGAGCAACCTAAGATGGGGATCCCACTGACACAGAACCTCCAGCATCAGTCCCCTTACATTCAGGTCCGATGTGAAGCACCTGCTAGGCCGAAGACCTTCCTCATTCGACTGGTACGGATAAGTTTCAAAATATGTCTATACCACCTCAGATCAGAGAAACATGCAGGATATTCATACAAACGTAAGCCATAGAAAAATGGTCTCCAAAACAATCAAGCTATTCCTCCTACCAACCAAAATGGAAAAAAGAGAGGAGGATTGCTGTTGTTGTCCAATTAAAAGTGCCTAGGCAGCACTCAGATGCAGTCCTGTGCTGAATATGATCTGTGTTTACATAGATAAGTCCACCAGGTCTGTCAAGAGTGAGATTTTAGGCACTTGAGGGACATGCATTGCCCTCACAGTTGGAAGGAAATCATAGTTGTCCTTCACTATTGATTAGTATTATTTAATGATCCTCTTTCAATAATGCCCTGATGCTTTGATTAAGAACTCGCAATGAACTAGAGCGCAGTCAAACTGCTGTGGTTGTTACTGCAGTGGTAGCCTGTCACCTTTCCCCTTGAATACGCTCCTTCTGAAGGTCTTCCTCTGCTTTTCCCGGTCAGTATGGAGGCGTGTCAGCAGCTTGGCCTCTGAGCAGTGAGATGTGCTTACTGGACATTTATCCATCACCTCTTAGATATCACAGTATTTAATTTTGATTTGCCTGTACTTTTGGAGATGCAAAATGCTGAGCGGTTGGTGGGGTCTACTGCTGTTATCATTTGATTTCCGATGCAGGTTTGTGTTCCTGGCACCCAGTTGTGGTTCTGGCAGTCTTGGTCAGTGACCCTTTGCAAGTCACTTTCCTGACGCTTCTTCAGTCATATGCTGACTGGTATGGGTGGCATAAAGTAGATGGGGAAAAGAATATTGTTCTTTATCTAGAACTTCACAAATATTAAAAACTGTACTATATTCCTTATATTTTACTCTTGTTCTGTAATACCATTAACAACATATATATATGTTATATATCTTGTGACCTAATATATTCCTTTGGTTAATTATCCTTGTCGCATCCACTTTGTTTATTATGTTTTATATTTGTTATGTCCATTTTTTCTGCCCAGCCACTGATCTTGAAGTGAAATGTTCCAATCCTTGATGCTTAGTCTTTACCCAGTAAATACCCTGGTAGAATGTGGGTAGCAATAATCCAAGTGACATCAAGCAATTTCCATAAGACAAAACTTGGCTTAATCCAGTCAGCAAAAAAATCCTAACAAAACCCATACAACTAATCAGAAGGTATTTTAAAAGAAGAAAAGCTTGAAACAGAGAGAAAGGATATCTCTGAGTATCAGTCTTTTCTTCATGGAAAGTTATCATGCAATTGCTCTTCTTCAGATGGAAAGAAATTGAAAAACTGTTCTTGTTCAGTTGGTCATCTGGGCTTCAGGACTGGCAAAATGGCAATATAACTTGCCTGAGCCAAGAAACCAAGACAGATTCAGTTCTTCCCAGAGCACTCACTGGTTCATCTCTTAACTGAAGCTGTCAGTTTGTCCTCCACAGCCTACTCTTAAATTAAAGCAGCATGCAAGAAATACACCAACACCTGTGTCATATCAACTAATGAACATTATTCTAGTGTGTCCCTCTGGTCTTCACACTTAAATATCCAAAAGGATTGATCTTTCTACCACTTTCTACCACATAAGCATGTGATATTCAGTGTTCCTAGGAAAGCACAGGTCATCTGTAACAAGTGGCATTAAAAATCTGAAGAAAGCAAAGCTGTTACAAAAGTATTTAGATTAAGGAAGGTATGAAATATGATGAGAAGTACATAGTAAAGAATTTGAACTGGAAAACAAATAAGGAGACTGGGAGTATCAATTATAAAGTCTTCATTTATTTTAAGAAAGAATTAACTGGGGGGTTATTGTTGTTCACTCACTCCTGTCAAAAATAACTACTGCACGCAATCCCACTTGATTTTTAAAAAGGATTTGTTTAATTTACAAGGTATTTGTGAAGCGTATGATCACTATGGAATTATAACGCTTACAAACACCACCTGTTGAGGAAACTGAGTGTTAACATTTCCTAATTTCACAGGGAGAAATGGAGAATGAGGAGATTAGTCTCAGACTGGAGACTGAAACCCCAAAATTTCTGCTTCTTGTTTCTTTTTCTGCAGGCATTACCCCATGGAATGAAGACGCCCTTTCCTGTACAGAAAACATAGGATGCAAAAAGAGTTCCAGAGAATTCATTGATGGCAGCTCAAAGAAAAAACATACAGATGCTGTAAGCAGTAAGTAGTTAAGCATCCAGTATTTCCATATTTTGCTTTGCTCATAAATATTGATTCAGTCCCATGAATGTATGTAATGTTTTGATACACTATGATGTCTTTTTTTAGTTTCTTGACTCATGAGAAAAGTTTGGGATCTTGGCAACCCAGGAACCCTTTCTTTTTGTTTTTCCTCTCATGTAGTATGCTAAGGCTAACTAAATTATTGAAAACATTTTTGGAAGTCAAAAAGTAAAACAGTTAATTGAATTATGCAGGTTAAGGGTCTGCTTCTCCCTCACCTTGAATCTTAGTTAGCAACTTACAACTGCTATGAGGACAGGAACAGCTCTGATCCAGTAATATTTAAATGTTGACTTTGTTCTGTTATGAGTGATTGTTCGGTGTGAAAAACCTGATCTTCTGTCTTGGCCCAGCATTGCTAGGATAGGTGTTGTATGGTCCTCCTCCCCCTGGTAATAATTCAGGGTCATATTTAGCGTGACCAGATTAGCTGAGTACATTCTAATCAAAGTTAATATAAAAATAACTATATCTTAAGTTAGATGTCCGTGACTCTTCTTTTTTTTTTTTTTTAATTTTTTTTATAGTAAATGTTGGAACAAATAGTATCCCATATTGGTCCTGTAATTAAGATATGCATATGTTGGCTCCAAAGATCCCTAATTACATCTGCTTTAGGGATGCCGTTAGAGTGAAGATAATTGTATACAGTTGCTGCAGAGACAGTAGAGGAGCTAAATCTGAAGTATAGGGAAAGCTTGGAATAGTAGATTTGGACCACCATTTATCTTGTGAATTCTTATCCACAGATATTACTAGAAGTGTGTGTTGTCCTACACGTTTCATTAAAAAAATGATAGGTACTTATATTTTAGATGTAGCTTTTCAACTATGAGTGACCTTTCTTGATTAAATCAATGATATAACTCCCATAGATTCTAATGCTGCAGTCTCAAGCCCCCTAATAATAGATCCTGCTCCTGCCGAAAACGTCTTTATGTAGTTTCTTTCCTCCAAAGATTCCTGAAAAGTCCAAGACTTCATGAGCCAAGTTCAGCACTGTAAGCAATTCTTAAAGCTAAGTGTACAACTTTGTCAAAAATGATAGGTGGATATGTCAAATGCACAGTTAAAGTCTCCCATAGAAATTCTTCCTTTGTGTTGGTAAGTCAGAACAAAAGGACGGAGAAGCACGTGGCATGGGGATAAAAAGGCGTGATGCCATGGAGCTTCAAGCTGCAGTATACTAAAGGCTTACAGCAGACTGCAGAAAACGAGCAATGGTGAACTGGATTAGAGGTTCCAAGACAAAATGGCCACAGCCTGCCAGTGACTAAAACAGTAATTTTAAAATTATCTGTGGATGGATGCTGTCTGGTGATGTAGGCAGAGCTTGAAGTGATGCTTCCCGTCTGGGCACTGGCAACCTTGCAAACAGCAAGAGTTAAAAATTAACAATCTGAAGACAAGTCGAAATACACTCCCTGTCTGTAAATCAAAAAGTACTGCTTCAAACTCAGCCAAATCTGGCTGCTCCCTTATCCCCCACAACCACCATCATAATTACAGCAGCTGATTTTCCTCACACCCACCTCAGAGATTTCTGGGGGTTTTGGCCAGGTTTGCATCCCCATATGATTCAGCCTACTTTTACTTATGTTTAGCGCATTGTGTAATAAGCAAAGCTTACATAAGCTAGGGACTGTGGCTCCAGCTTCAAAAACCTTCATGAAAAATAGGAGATCAGAAGCAGGATAGCAACTCATGTAGTTTCTTTCTTAAGCGCGGGTACAGAGTTAACTGTCTTTGGGCTAAATGCTCAGCTGTTTCAAATCTGTGTAGAATCATTAATTCTGACTCAACTAAGCTAATTGACACCTTGCTGAAGGTCTGGTTCTCATCAATAGGTGTCCCAGTGTTGAAACCTTGACAGTAACTAGTCCAAAAGAACGGGGATGAAATTTTGGTGCGTTAAATTCAGGGGGAATTTTCTCATTACCATCAGATAAGCCCTCACCTTACCCCAGGACAACCAGCTATTCAAAGTGAAAAACAGACTCCATTCCTGTCCTGAAGCTGTTCCCACCAGAACAGCCAGCAGTCCCTGCTCTAACTCATTTTATCTGGAAAAGGTAAAACGACCAGTTCCTCACGAGAAGACGTTTGATGGTCTTATTGAACTGATACAAACTGGAATCAGTGAGCTACAGAGGTGTGAGAAATTTTCACATGGTCCAGACCATAATAAGATTAAGTGTATTACTCTAACACCTTAACAGCCAAGGATGTGGCTTTCCTTGCTGTAGGTTTTGCAAAAAATATAGAGTAGGAAAGCTTATGGAGAAGTGAATATTATCTACATGATATCTGCTAGCCTGAACGGTGTCATGATTCCTAAAGGTTAAATTAATTCCACTGGGATCATTTGGCGTGAAATTGCTTCTAAAGAAAAAAATATTTTTAGATATTGGGTAAGTCTGTGATCCCTGGTACGTTGATGTGGATCCAGAATTGTGCTGCTGAAGTTAGTAGACCTATTCCAAAGTTATGCTGTAGTGGAGAGCAGTCTCTGGTCTTGTATCTTGAAACATCTGAGTACTCGTAAATCCAGTGTTTTCCACTTTATGCAAAATAAATTGATAAAGGTATTGCTAGTAATGAAGGAGTTAAAAAATACAGCTCCAAAAAGGGCTGAGCTACAACCCAGGCAGTTTCTGTATTTAAGGATTTATTTTTACAGTGTCTCTGCACCTTCGAGTTTTTGTTGGGTATTTTTTTTTCCTTTTACAATTTAATCTTTCACATAATGGGACAGACACAAAGCCTTGGTTGGAAATCTCCCCCCAGCCTGTTGCAATATTTATAAAGCTGTGCTTTTTAAACATGCTGCAAGATGGGTTTAGTAAAACAAAAGGCATTATAATTTATTGTTCCAAGATTATTGATTCAATAAATTAACAATAATTTCCATGGAGGGTAGGAGCCCTGGCACTATAAAAGTTTATTTATCTGCACCTTAACTAGCATTGATTAGAGTATTCAAATTGTCCCAGTGCTATATAATTGCTCTTTATAGGTGGAATGCCCTCTGCTGTGCAGGAGACAGTAAAATAAACATTCAGCCAGAAGTGACAATGGCTCTTTTAAAACCCAGGATTTTTTTTAATTTTTTTTTTTTAAAGAGGGAAGAAAGAGTTTGTGTAATGCTTTAAAAACACAGCCAGCTTTGGCCAAACTACTTTGTAACATAGCAAGGACAGACAAGCAAAAGATTGCTATTGCTATTGTTCTGAGAGGCACTAACCATAAGTATAGTTGTTATATCTTTATATTTGACTATATCCAAATGAGAACGCCTTTTTCCGTTGTTGTTTTAAAGTGCCATTCCATGTTACACTGAAGTGCCAGGTGGAAATTTTTGCTGCACATGCTTTCCCCTTTCTCCCTTTTGTTTCTGAAGTGCCCACTGAACCTGTTCAAGGTAACCATGAAGCTATTGTAGATATGCTAATAATTCAAGCAAAACAAGCCATGCTTCCAGATTCACATTCATCATGCAGTATTCTTTCTTAGAAAGGAACATTTTGCCACCATGGAGAACAATAGCTGATTTAGTTCACAAGAAATTGTATTCCCCTTATGTAGAACACTTAGGACAGTTAAATTTTTTAGACACAGAATTATGATAGGTCTATCTTCTGATACCTACGATAGCACTGCTTTTATTTTACAACTCTGTTGATGCAAAAGATTAACGGTACCTTTTCTCTCTTTTGGTTTTAATAAAACATCCAACTGCTAGAAATGTCACTTAGAATCACGAGTTTACAATAATTAAAACAAATTATGCATCTTAGTAACCCAAGGTGGATGATTAATGCAGGCTTTAAATGATTGTTTGTGTTAAATTGTTTCTCCAAATGCAATTCAGGAATTTGAAGTTGTCAGATTAACTGCTGTATTTACTGGTCTGTTTGATTAGGTGAGCATAGTTTTATATTCCCTCTTGGAGACCTAAATAGCAACCATTTCCTACCAAAACAGCACACAAAACAAAGGCCCCATTCAGAGGACTATTCAGAGTGGGCAATGCTCTATAGCCCTTTGTATCCTGAAACAACATGGTTACTGAAGTGCCTCTAAAAGGTACAACAAATTTTTTAAAAGAAAATAATAATGCCCATTATAATAATAGCTGGAATATTATATTTTTGTCTAAAGGTAAATACATTCCATGATCAATTAATGGATTAATTTCATTATTGAACTTAAAGACATCTCTCAGAAGCCCTTATGATGAATACTGCAAAATAGGGTTTAATGAATGCTGTTAAAAGGATGGCTAATATTCATTTAAAACTGTAACCCACACTGCCAGAGTTTGTCCACTCTGTACTCTTTTCATGAACATCCATGGAGTTGAATTTTAATAAGCATTCATAGGAAATGAATTCTAGGCTTGGATGTGTGGATTTTTAAGCAAAGTGAATTGTAATTTCTTCTTCTTTGGGCCTTTTGCACCACAAACTCGGTCATTGGAACAAATCAGGGCATAGAAATAACGTTGTGTGTCATCTTTTTCTTTTTCCAGTCAACAAGTGCATAATAAGCACATCTTGAACTTTGATCATCGCAGTTCAAATATCAAGACAAATTATTTACAGCAGATTTTGATGAAAATTGTATCGTGCCTTTCTATGTCCAGATTAGATACTAAGCATTTTTCTCTCAGTTTGATGATAAGCTTTTTTATACATGCACTTTTCAAGAGCAGCTAGCTAGCAGCTTTGCTGGGACAGTGGAAAAACACTGAGGAGTAATAAATATTATTAATAACTTCTTGGTATTTCTGGGCAAAGCCAACCTGATTGCCACATCATTCCTGAGAAGGGAGGGAAATTGGAGGACACAGCATCCTTCACCTTCTCTTGATGCGATTTCTTTCGTTCCTTTTGAAGGATGACCTACAGTAGGAACAACGACAAGCGTCAGTGGAGGTGGGAAGGCTCTGCCTTTCAGCATCTCCTGCTAATGGTCAGTAGTGCGGCTGGAGCAAAGCCTGCTATGTATGGAAAGACTTTGGTAGGGGCACACTTACATGTGGTCCCACTTGATTGTTTTAAGAACTGGAAGGGCCAAACTGTCAGGCTCAGTGCTGGCTTTACACCGTGCAGAGAGTACAGAGAGACTGGGGTTTTTGGAAGAGGGGACATGGTTTCACCAGAGCAGGAAGTTTCCAAGTAAGAAATTGTCAGAAGCCGAGAGAGCATTTTTGAGAAATGTCACTTCGTTTCTCTATTTTTATACTCTTTCCTAGGCATCCACTTATGGCCACAGTTGGAGACAGGATAGTGAGCCAGATGGTTTGACCCACTGCAGGTTTTTTGCTCATATTTTCTTGGGATTATCCTTTCTAGAGAAACATGGTTTCTTTGTCATTCATGTGGACGTAGATGGCATAAAGCAACATGCGCAACATGGGATTTGGAGACATCAGAAAATATCTACCTGCACAATTATTTATTTTGCTGGTTGGAGAGAGTCAAACGCCATATGGGATGAATGCCAGTGAAATTCAGAGAGGTTGTTATGGTTTTCCAGCTCAGGAAGCTGTAAAGTCTTCAGCAGCACTGAATCCAAAGCATCCTTGGTGGGAAGACTTGGCTATTGCTTTTTCCTCATCCTCATGGAGAGACACACGATGCTCTGCCTGGTTAGCAGGAAAAATGTACCCCTGGGAAGTTTTTGTGGCTTTATGCTCTGGACTGCTAAAACCATATTAAAGAAGCAGACTACTGGAAAAATCTAATAAATGTGTTCCCAACTATGAGGACATCGATGTCTATCTTCTCTATAGATAATTGAGTTACAGAGTTAGAGATCTTCGGGTGATGCCTCTGCAGTCTCCCTTCTAGGATCCCAGGTGAACTATGATGCGTGGCTGTTAAAAATGGGCATACTAGTTCCCAACCTGCCTCCCAGCCACTAGCAGTGAAGGGGACATAGCTGGGATGCTGGCTGCATCATTACATCAGGAGTGAGACAAGGATGGTATAACCAGCAGTAGCTGTAAGAGTTGGGAAACTCCTTGGAGAACATCCACGGGGTTCTCAAGGATGTCCTGGACACTGGAGGAAATGTGGCACTCAAAGAGAAACTCTTACACTGAAAGCAGTAATGTGACTTGACACAGTAGTGCTCCAATGGTCTAATGGCAAAAGTACAAGCAAAGGGAGGAGCCTTCTTCATCAACCAGGAATGTTAGAGCCCTGGGGAAAAAAAAAAACAGGAAATCTATTCATTAAATTTATTAAATTTCAATTTGGAATTTACAGCTCATAAGGGTTGGTATTCCTAATGAAGAGATGAGTATATTTCGGCTAGTGGTGAACTGTTTCTCCTTCTTTTCTGCCAGTGCTTAGGGGCAGCCACTTGTACCAGCCACATACAGAAAAGCAGCCTGGGAAGCTGGACTGTGATTTTAGTTTGAAGGAAATACGGATCATAGGAAACTGCTCTGGTGATATCTTCTGCTATTTACATTCAAATTTCAAGTAAAGTACTTCAGCTTTAGATGCGTTTGCTAGAAGTGCTTCAAGCTGAGCAGCTGGACATCGGTTTCCAGGAAAGCCTGGTCTGGTCCCTGGAGTTGGCCTGTTGGTGCTCTGGGGGTCCAATGTTTGCCATACACCCACTCACTCTCTGACTGGGCTTGCAAAGTCTGCCTGAGCTTGTCTTTAAAGTTGACCCTCACCCACTTTTTTTTTACTTAGCACTTTACTGATTAGTACATTTGCATCCCCTTCCTTCTGACTGCCAGTGAAAATGTCCTTTTCCTTGACTGATTATCACATGTAAAACATGGTCCCTGAGTGGGGACCAGATCCTAACTCTCCTCTTTGTCAAGGATCTGCCCAGTTGCAAAGCTTCAGCTTACCAAAAACACTTTCTGTACCAAAACAAAACAAATCCAGTGACACTGAAGGCACTCATACAATTTCTGAAGGCTGTTCCATAAGAGCAGCCACCTCAGAATAAAGCACTCAATTATAGCATTCAAAGACTAGTGGAATGACTCTGCAAATACGAAGTAGAAGTTGCACAGCCAATGTGTATCAAACTATTTTGATTGTATTAGCTGATTTTTATTTTATATTGAAGGATCCAAAGATAAGGATTTCTGATAGGAAAAAACCTAGAAAGGTATGTGTTATATATCGCAGTTTTTCTTTTTTCCTGTGGGCATTCGTTTCTTTCACATGACCACATATCTCTGACAGGACTAAATGCCACAAAAGATGTCAGTCTCTAGGTCACAGATGACATACATCTTTTCAGTTTTAGAGCTTGAGCCTGAATGCTCAGTGAGACCCACTGAAGTTAGGCACTCAGCTTCTGCTGCTGAGCGTCATCATATTTTGGAAGCTAATTTCCTTTGAAAATCCCAGCACAAAGGAACATCAAAGAGTAATGACTGAACATCATATTATTGTGAAATGAAAGAGGGAGGGAATATATAGTGAAGGTTTGGGGTTTTTTTTCTGCAAGACTCCATTAGCTGTAGAAAATGTAGGGAGAAGTGGAGACCAGTAGAAGTAACCTCAAAATATTTGTGGCTAAAATACTCAAAACCTTTTTGTTTCAATAAAATTCAGATTCTGTTTAAGGAAAGAGCATGCTATTAAAACTGGTGGCTAGCAAAAAAATCAGACTTCTAACATAGGAGCCTCAACACAAATCTTTCAGCTAGCTAAAGATGTACAGTTGTCTTGAGGCAGGGACAGGGCACTGAGTTGTTTCCAGCATTAAAATAGAAGAGGTGATATCTTTCTCTGAAGAAGTTATTTGCACCATCAACTGGAAGAGAAGATCCTGCAACTGGATATTGTGCCCCTTGCAGAAGATTGTAAGTTAAGGCAGTTTATTTGTCCCTTTCATTGTGTTGGTGATGGGGCCTTAGCGGGGCCTGCCCAGTCTCCTCCCTGCAGCAGGGCTGGTCTGCAGCTCCCCCACCTCCCTGCCCTGCCTGGCCATGGGTCCATGCCACGCTGGAACACGCTATTGCTGGTAGCCACATACAGCATAGAAATAACTCAGCTACCAGTATAGAGGCTGCTTGTTTGCACGGCTTTTTTTTTTTTTCCTTTTTTTTTTTTTTCCTACAGCTTATATATTAAAAAAATCTGTTATTGGAATTTATAAAGGAAATGTTTCCATTGTCTTTAGTCTGCTTCCACTGCCTGCAGTGAGAAATATTTTTTTATTCCCCCCTCAATTTTCATGGGATCAAAGGCAGGTCAGTATTGAGCATTTCGATGTCTTGTCCAGTATTGTTGTATGTTCAAAGCATTCGATACAGAAACCACTAAGGGTCTGTTTTCACTGAAGTATTAACGAGAGTATTGCCCCTAACATGAATCTTGCTGATAGAAAAAAAAACCTTAACTATTAATATGAGTTGTCTGGCTTGTTGTGGAAAAGAGGGGGAATTTGCTGCAGTTCACACACTTCATCTGTTGCTAGCCCTGCGGCAACTCGGCAACTCAAGTACTATTTTTCAGCATGGCTATTCTCACTTAAGCTTCCCTAGATCTCGAGGTGAGTAGGCAAGTTGAGCTAATTTTGTAGCAAGTAATGTATAGCATGAGATTATTAACTTTACTAAATTATTTTACGGCACAAAATGGTGAATTATAGCTCATGTTGCACGAACCCAGGTTTCTACACGTTTACCTAAAATTCTAGAGTAAGAAGACCCCTCTGCACAGAACTATATTAGAGTTTGCGAGGGACATAGAATTACCTTGAATAAAGAAATAATATCTGTAATTGGTGACCTTATGCTAAGAGGGGCAGAGTTTGCCCAGATACTGGAATTTTTGTGGGTAACTATAAGCAATGACTGTTGACTGGATTAACATGCTGCCTTGCCTTCTGCTGATCTGTTACTTATGACCAAAAATGGTTTACAACTGTGGAGTTCTTGTACTATATACAATCCTTGAGCTCAGAAGCATTAGATTCACTGGTAACGATTGAATCAGTTGGTTAATGAGTCTGTGAGATCTGGCACTGGCATCCCTTAGCTCACAGCAGTCAGTAATATATAGACTCTGTGTGTATACATGCCGAAGCCTGGTTTGCAATCCTATTTAGAGTGGAAAAAAATGCCACACTTAAAAAAAAAAAAAAAAAAAAAAAAAAAGTGCAAACAGGGTTCTTTTCACAGTGGACAGAGAATACTGTTAAACAGAGGAAGCACAATATCCCTTTTCATAGCAAGAGATCAAATGTCTGCAGAAGAGTTTAATTTATACTTCTTCATGTGCCAGAGCTGTGCCTGAGACATTGCAGCATTTCAGTACTTTCAATCAGGTCATAGTTTCCAGCACAGATGACTTCATCCCTTTTAAAATAGAACAAATAGAATAAATGGAATTCCACATAATCATGGTAGGAGCTGGGATTATAGGAAATTAAAACACATATTTAAAAGCAGAGGTCTGTGCGGTAAATAATCGTGACACAGAGCTTGGAAAGTAGTGCTTGGTCTCTTCTCGGTAGTTAATGGGCAACGAGGGTCTTTGGCTCTGCAGCTTTCTGTAGCACGGGAGTGTGGGTTTATGCTGGAGGAGGATGACGAGAGCGATGGTGGATAATGTGCAGTGTCACATTTAATGAAGTTGCTACCTTTCCAGAAGAAATATTAAAATAACACCACTTGACTCAAATGCAACCTTAGTGAACCCTGGCTAATGCCAACTGGGCATGGGCTTTATAGTCTGTGCACCACCATGCAGTCTTGGTTGTTTTCCCCAGTCAGGTCCTCCGTTCCCTAGCTGCTACAGAATATTTCACATCTCCCAGCCACGGCTCTGCGTTGGCAGTTGGAGAAAAGGTGTTGATGAATTCTGTCTCAAATTTCTGCATGTCTGAAGAAAGCCCTTATAAAATACCAGCATATATTATACTGATATCCCCCAAACAGAGAAGTAGCTGCAACCTGGAGTGCTTTGAACTAGTACTGCAAGACAAGTGTTCGCAGTATTTATTACGACAGGAGAAAATGAAACTAGAAACATGTTGTTCCTTAATTATAGTACTTGCCCAACACTGCCCTCATTGTGATCTATTTTTGGCATTAAAAAACCCCCACTATCAATAACTTATTTGTGACATGACAAAATTCCACTTCACATCAGAGCTATTTCATTAGGCAATATACAAGCATGCAGTGAAGACAGCACTTGCTCCCCAAAGGACTCCTTTGTCTACATAAGTGAATGAGAAACTAAGATATTACATGTGCTACCTCAAATCACAGAAGAATTCTGTAGTAAGGCTGGGAATCAAATTCTGTTTTCCTGAGTCACCATCCTGTGTCACTAAAAATAAGCTCACTCAGGTCGTGTGTTTTATGTATACGTATATATGCATGAATACAATCACATTTGTCTAGCTTGACAGGCAGGCTGGACCGTGGGTCTGTAACTTGCATATTTGTATCATGTCTAACTATGGTAAAGATTTCACTGACAGGCTAATTCCATTTGGGAAGGTTTCTGTTTAAAAGCAAGTAAAACTCTGGAAGAGAAGGCAAATTCATCACTGGTGAGTTGGCTGAATCCAGTCACATGCTGTATAATATAACTTATCCTTAGGAATTCATGCCTCCGTTGGGTCTGCCTACCAGATAAGCTACACTGAGATGAAAGTGAGTTGCATCAGATCCTGGTGCCCAGAGCACACAGTTCAGGCTCTGTTTCTCTTTTGTTCAACTGGATGCTACATAAGAAACAGCATTCTCTCTCTCAGAAAAAGAAGTTAATCGAGGGGGAGATACACAGGTAAAAGTCTTGTGCATGGCACTCTTAATATTTCTGAACATTTCAAGAGTGTACTTTAAAGTTACTTGCGTTAACTCGGCTTCTTTAAAAGTTTAACCTGGATTGCTTTAATCACAGAAAACAGAACTCTCTTGCTTGATTTTGGTAAATGCAGTCTCGTACTGACATCAAAGATTGTAGCAGCTGCAAGGCACTAGTTTGCCTTTGTAGTTCCAAGTTGCTCAAAAAACTTTTAATGTATTCTTGTAGGTGTAACCATGTGTCATAAATATACCCGCCAACAAGAGATAAACCCTAACTTGAAAACAACTGTTAATCGATTACTGCAGAAAAACTGACAAACTCGAAGTGAATAATGCTAAAAGGTGTTAATTTGTGGATTTCTGTAGGCTTTGAAAAGCGAATTGAGTCTATATGGGATTTTGGATGTGTAACATAAACTGCAGGCCACGTGCCTCACTTGTATAAATCAGCATCATTCCACTGACAGCCAGGAGAGCTCTGCTGCGCTCCAGCTGAGAAAGTGGCCCATGACTCTGAACACATGGTGATCAACATCAGCTTTTGTTCAGGTTCATTTACTTGGGGAGGGGGGTAAAAGAATCTAATGGGGATTTGCTAGACTATTACTCAAGTCCGTAAATGTTTTTTCCATTTCTGCATGAACGTTGCTCTTACTGGTGCAGACGGAGTACGAACAACGTTTCATGCTCGCACCGAGCTCCAGACCCCCAAGCCTCGGGGACTGTGGCAGTGACGCTAGGAGATGATATGATCCATGGTAAAATGGTTCCAAGCAGGCAGCAGACACTAGCCAATGTCGGCAATCAAGAGGGGCAGCGTGGGCAGCTCTAAGCGTTGTCCTGGCTTACTAAATGTCCCCTCTTTCTATGCAAAAATGTCAGGCACACACAAAACCTTTTCAGATCTAGGCAGAATTTTTGCAGTGAAACTTCTTACCAGCTCTGTATATTTAGCTCCAGAAGAAAAAGAAAATCACAAATCTGTCAAAAAAAAAGAAATTTTGAATTTCAGAAAGAAATGTTTTGACTTTTTTATTTGACGTGCCTTGCTTTGTTATCTTAAATTTTACTTACATTCATAATTTAAAAAATAATTATCTCAACAAAATGAAGGAAGGGTTCATTCAGGTAGAATAAAATTAAAGGGGAAAATAGAACGTAAAATTAGAGGAAAAAATTGCATTTGGTCTGGTCAGCAAAGTGAAAGATCACATTAGTCATAAACTTCACTGCTTGTTTTCCTTTGCTCCATCCTTCTCTGTGTGGTTTTGCGATGTGTACAGGAACACTTAATGAGGAACAAATTCAGATGAAAGGCCATTAGAATATTTGTTGAGGTGGATACCAGACAACATCTGACTCTAGTGTACTGGCAATCTCATGGGAATGTAGAAAGTCAGGTGAACCGTACCTTTGCCTTTGTGGTAAAAATGATGTAGGGAAGGACAAAGGAAGGAACAAATAAGGAAAAGTCAGAACCAAGTTGTATGTATATGTATGTGTATTTTTTAGTACTTCACGCTGGAATTGGGAATCCTCCTTCAGCCTGCTTTTGGATTATACTTGCAAAGCTTTATGTAGCTTTTTGCATTGAGTTGGTAGAGAAGAGAAGGTAGAGTTACCATCGTGAACCATTGAAGTTAATGCCGGGCATGCAATTAGCATGCTATGAATGTCAACTAACTGAAGCTCCCCCGCTCACTTCTTGGTGCTGTGAAGTGATAAAGAAACCAACCAAGCTTAAATATCCTTACCCAATCTTTGGTCCTACAGCATCGTTAGTGGATCAAGCCTTGGTTGTTCTGGGACTGCAGAGCTATCGTGGACGGTGGGGTGAGGCTGATGGCAGGCTGTGATGGAAAAGGGTGGCTTCACTGGCACGCGTCAGGCTTGGTCCTATGGCTTAGGGGCTGCTCAGCCTCACAGGAGAGCTGGTGGCACTGTCCTGCCAGGGGAGGCGTAGACAGCCTAGCACTGCCTCTGCAGTGGGCTCACGTTAAAGTGAGAGAGGGAAGCCGTCCCAGGCAGGGAGGAACTTGCTCAGCCTTGCTAACTTCCCGCTGGTGTGGGGTGGGACCTGGAGCTGGCGGGGAAATGTTTTGAGAAATGGATGTATTTTGAAATTTGGTCAGGTTCTTCTGGGTGGAAATAGTTGTACTGCTTTCATTTTAGCTCTGCTACGGGTTTAGGGTAGTTTGCATTTAGATTAATGATGTAAAGAAAAGTGGAGGGCAGGCAAGAAAAGCCTGTGCCTTGAGCACTTCCAACACCATCTGTGGTGCTCTGTGTAGATAGGGGCATAACCTGGAGCAGCACCTCCATACCAAAGCACTTGTGCCTTCTGTATGGGTTGTGGTCAGTTCTGGGGTGGGAGAACACTACTTATTTTGCCACTGAAATTACTCCACAGTTACACAAACTACTGAGGTAGTTATCGTGGTATGCAGGCAGTACCTGGCCCTTGTCTAATTAGTTGGTTTTTCAAAACAACAACAAACAAATCAGCCCAGCCCCAGCCATCCTGCGCTTTTCATTTTGATATTATTTGCCTAGTTTTCAGCCTCGCTGGCTACTGGCATTTTCTTCCCAGCAGGGCCTGAAGTTGTCATACGAGGGGGAAAAAAGCTTCTACTGCAACTGTTAGCCGACCTCAAGGTGCACAGCAAATTAAACCTTTGTAACCCGGGGTTTGTTTGAGGCCATTGTACTGAATCTCGCTTTGTCTATGCTGACACCAATGAGACTTTTTTTCACTATCTCGCAAGATCAGGACTCAGTGTTGCAAACAGTAAATTTACTTTTCACAAACGGATGTAAAAGACAAGGTGTGCGCAATGCGGCTGAGTTAATTGTGCAGGAGAAACATGGGGCCAGATGCACAGCGATTATCGATTGAACAGAAGCCAGAGACTCAGCCCCTTAACTTTTCAAATCTCTGACTCCCTGATGTTGCCTCTCCCTCTATCGCGCTGCATTAACTCACAGCGTAGCTGGAACGTTCCACAGTTACTTACAAAAAAAGGATCTGTGTGGGAAGGTGAAGGAGGATGGTGGGGGCGAGAGGCAATTCATGGGGAGGAAAAAAAAAGGAGCTGGAAAAATCAAGAAATAGAAAGAACAGAAGGGGGAATTGCATCTTTCCCTATATTTGAGTGGGATACTCTTGGCATTTCTGCCACTATGAAGTGCTGCGTGAAGTTATATATTGGTTCACCTCTTATTCAAATAATTTCAGATGGCATTTCAGAGCGGTTGAGTGTTTCGTTATCCTGTCCCTAATTATGCATTGCTCCATCAAAAAACAGTGGTGAAATGAGTCCATTTAACTCCCTTGCAATGTTGTCTGAGAGTCCTGAAATATTCTGGAATGTGGATGGCATAATTTTTTTATAATCAGCATCTGCAAATGTGGTCATTCAAAAACCCCTTGGCCAATTTGCCTCAGACTTTGTTTTTTCAACAGGGGCTATAAAAACTGAAGGAAACTATGTTTGAAGTTTCTAATTTTGGCCATTTAAAAAAAAAAAAAAGGACATTTGAAACTTACAGCAAAAGTGTTTTCCATCCTACTCCTGCAACATAAAATGTCTAAGCAGACTTTCTCTCAAACTTTCTGTAATGTGTTACCTTCCATTGAGACCACACATGGAAAATTTCAGTGCAGAAGTTACTTCATAAAACTCACAACAACAAGAGATTAGAGTGGAATCTCAGGGTATTTAACTAAAGCGCCTGCTCTTCTCTAAAGTTATGTTCCTCTGACACACACACATGTGTGCGCACACACACACACACATAGAACTACCACAACAATGCAAAAACCATCATTTGCCAACAGAGAGGGCAAGTAATCGCATTTATGTCCCGTTCAAAGCAATCGAGAGGAACCAGTGGTCTATCAGACTCTACTGTGTGCTAAATAATGGCTGGCGGACAGAGATCTAATTTTTAAAATTATGAGTGTATGCGCACATAGTCAGAGGTGGTGTGCAGTTGCATCTGCAGTATGAGTGTGGAAGCTGTTGGTGTGCACAGACAATACACCCATAGATACAGCCATGAAGGTGGGTGGTTCCCAGAATGTGTGTGTTGGGGGGGAATGGCTTCATAGAGAACCGCTTTGACATCCACGGTGGATTCGCATCATAGGTAGCCACTGAGTGTGGAAGTACAGCAAGGACAGAGAATTCCTAGATTTCTCTTCGAAACCTCCTGAGCAGCAAACAGCAAAAGGTTTGCTTTAGCACGTACTCCTCCTCTATAAAATGGCTATTTTTCTTCCTCACCAGAAACGTGTGGGTCTTAACTGATGCCTGTAAAACATCACGTGCTGGGACGGCATGAAATGCAAAAAATACAATTCGCGTTGCCATCCAGTGGTAGAGCTTGATCCAAAGCCCACTGACTTCCCTAGATCTTGGCTCAGGTCAAATAATGCTTAAGTGCTACAATTGCACTGCGATACTACTCTGCCCTTCTGGTGTTCTGATCCTCAGTTACGCAAGGGAGATAAAGAGCTGAGGGGAGAAGAAATGCTTCAGGTTTGCTGCTGAACATCTCGTAGGAAAAATTGGTATTTGGATGGGGGCAGCCTGCTACACAGATCTCCACTGAGACACTTCTGACTAGGATAAAAATCTAAGCAATATCACAAGGAACACACGTACCAAACCAGATTTGAACATAACTGTTTTGGAAGAGAGTCTCGCAAGTGAGGGAGCCAGCGTAGCACAACACGCGGGACATGGTATTTTTTAAAGTAATTCAACTAAGAGCGCTTTTCCTGAAGCAGAGAGACGTGAGGGCTACTGCTGCACCAAACCTGCGCTCAGCGGAGCGCAGCCCCTCCACTTTCTTTTAACATTTCCCATCTTGTTCTCTACTTAACGCAGGCTCTAATGCTCCGTGACAGCACCTGAGAACAAGGGCCAGCCAGGAGCCATTCTGCCGAGCTCCTCCATCCGCTCGCAGCCGAGGCAGCCCAGGCTCCGGCAGAGCTTGCCAACAGCAGGCAGCCATGGCTGGTGGCGGGGGCCCCGCGCCTGCCAGGGGCAACCTCTTTGAAGTGCGGCCACTCTTCCCCGGCCCCGTTCCCTCCCTTCTGCTAAGGTGTTAAGACAAACATCTCGCCCCCGTCAAAAAGAGTTTCATTATTTATTGGAGGCTACTTTTCTGCCAAGCCGAGTCCCAGACTTCAGTAGCTTTGCATGAGCCGAACAAGTGGATATGCGTCTCCAAAGATATCGTAAAAACCTGGGTAAAATGGCTGTTGAGCGTGTGCAGGGAGCACCTAATGAAAGTAATCTCTTGTGAGTGTCAGAGCGCCGTGTGCCAAGAGAAACAGGGAGCGAGCCCTCTCTGGAAAGAGATGCTGACAGTGACTGCCATTAGTGCACTGATTACAATGGAAACATTTGTATATTAATTGCAAACCGCTCAGACTTACCCCCCTCTCTGGTTTGCCTCTTTTTTTTTTTTTCTTTTTTTAAAGAAAAAAGTTGGAGGAGGGAGGTTTTTATTATTCTTGATCAGGGAGTATTACTTGCATCTCTCTCATGGCATATGTTCATACGCCTGTGGGCTCACACACACAGCGTTCTCATTTCAAAGCTGAACAGCTCTCTTAGCTATTTTTCTTTTCCCTTCTTCAGGACTTCAAGGAGTGAGTAGGATGTAATCTCAGAGTGAGGAGGCTTGGTTCCGTGCCAGGCACTACTGACTTACCACGTTGTCCCTGAGTAAGTCACCTCACCTCTCTTTTCCTTCATCTTGCCACCTGTAAAAAAGGGAGTGTGATATTTTCCTTCCTTTGTTTAATTAACTAGCAGCGCTTTAAAAATTCATAGACTGAAAGCCTTCATGTCACTTCTTTTTTTTTTTTTTTTTTTAATTAAAACCTAATTGACTTCAGGGCATTGTAGAAACCTCCAGAAACACGCAGTTTGAGTCTTATCTTACATGATTACTGTAGCCTCGTTGCTTTAAATAGCTTCCATCATTTTAGATGCTACTCTGCCTGTTGCAGGGGATGTAATAAGAAGGCAGTCCTGATCCAACAAGGCTCATTAGTGGGACAGTTCTTATATAGGCCTTTGCTGAGCTCTACGGGGGAAATCCTGCTTCAGTGAGGGCTATGGGAAAGTGATGTCACCCTAAGTAACAAGAAATGGACATCTTCCCAAAGCAGGGGTTGAATTTGTACCATGTTGTAAAAGAATCCAAGTTGCAGGGAATAGGTGAGGGGGAAACCATATCGCTGTCACCTGCCCCAGCTTTCCGCTTCTTGCCTGTCTTACGCCTTGTAACTTGTCTGTATTTATCTTACTGGAGCTTAAAAAGTAGAGATGTAAAAGGACACCTGGGTCTCCTAAACTGTTTTTGTGCACTGCAAAGTTGCCTCCCACAACATACCTCCTGTTTTATGTATTGGCACGTAGGGCAGAAAGGAGCAGAGAGGTGGTCAAAATTAGGGTAATTGCCCACCCCAGAGACGCCCATTCACACTTTTCCTCTGAGCCGTTCTTTCAGGTAGCAGCTGGGATCTGATTCTGTGATTCCTGCTAATTTGAATATAAGCCATTTCTGTATGCAAAGGATTGCTGACACCAGCAAGTTTCACTGTAATGATTACTATGGAAACGTTTATCTATAAATATAAAATTCTTTAAAGCTTAGCCTTTTATCTTTATAGAAAAAGGCCTGTTTATGTCACTTCTAAGCTTCCAGCTTTAATGTAGACATGAGCTGTTCTCATGCCAAACAAGATAACCTCAGTGTTAGAGCTGTGTGAGCTTTGAAACATGGGAATTTGAGCTAAAACTATTATTTTTTTAATACAATATTAATAGCTGAATGGAAAATATTTTAAAATGCATTTCTAAGCCCAAAGCTCTAGTTCACTTGCAGTCATCTTTTCTATAGGTTTTATTGTAATGTTCCTTGTACGGAATAGCTGCTTTCAGCTGCCAGTCAGTCCTTAATGTGTGTGTGTGCGCACACACGTGTGTGTGCATGGTGGTGAGACTTGTGGAAACGGAGCCAAAACAGACAAGTTACTTACTCATTAACCTTTTTCCTTTGGAATGTTTTTAGATTTTGCTTTTCAAAGCCTATGTAAAAATATGGTTTCTAAGTTTAGGCCCCCAAAAGATGTTTCAGGGTGGGTTTTTTTTTGCTAAATGACAAAAAAAGAGACATGATTTTAAGTTAATAAGATTAACTTTCCTTTTCACTTAAAACCTACAGTGAAAACGATGCATTAAGAAAGAGGAGGACTAGTATTTTTTCTTTGCATTTCAATCTAAGAGTTTTTAAAAAATATTTTTCCTTAACTTCAATATTCACACTTGAGAAATATCTATATTAACATAGATATTTTTCTCAACGTACACACTAATACCACAAACACCCACATTTACAGACTCTCTAAAGCTACTCCATTAAAGTTATTCTTAAATAAGATGGAATCATGGGGGTTAAGTAATATATATTTAGGGTCAAAACTTAAAGCGTTCCAAAATGTTTGCAAGATCAGGTCCCTACTGACTTTGGGAACAGAACTCATGTCATACACAAAGTAAAATCACAGCTGATGATGATCAGAAGGTTAATTCGTTAGTCATTGCCAGGGAGCAATTGATAGCAGCAACCTTGTCTACAAGGGCACAATTCATATATATGTATTAAACTTTCTCTTTGTGTAGGTTTTGATTATTAATACTGATGATTTTTTCCTTCGACTTTTGGGTGGAATGAGAAAATGGACAATTAAATGTTTAATTTAAAATTCAGTACTAGCCTGATGAGCTAAAACTAAGTTCAGTTCAAGGATAGAGGGAGCTTTAAGTTGTCTTTTGTTCTTCCAATTTTATAGGAGGAATAGGGAGATCCTTGGCATAATTTAGACACTGGGGAGAGTCATCTTCTACATTAAAATGTCTTTCCTGGGTTGTTCTAGGGACTGCAGTCCCATCCGTAGTGTTTCCTGTGCAGGTGTTTGAGAGGGAATCCCGTGTTACAGGACTGAAGAGGCTGCAGGAGGTGAGACATGGTGCCATCTTCCTGTTTGATTCTCCCTTTGTTCATTTCCCTTCCTCGTTTTTTTCTCACCAGTGGACTGTTATTAAAGTTCTCTGAAATCTTAAATGGAAGTGCGGCTGAGGTACAGACAAACCATCCCAGACTTCACTGGGCTGTACTTACCTCTGCCTGCCCTCACTCTGCCCTCACTCTGCTCTTCCAAGTTCACTTACGGTTTCATGCTCTGAAAATAGCAGCAGTCAGAGGAGTCAATTGGACGCTGTTAGTAATTCAACAGATTGCCTGGAAATAAAAGATCTAAGAGCCAGTGTTAAACCCTTAAATAGGACACTGCAGCAAAAGCACAACAATATACTGTGGCTCCCATAGGGCTGATGGAAATTCAAATAGTAAAGATCTCATATTGGATTCAGAGAGATACTCCCAAATTTAGAAGCTTATTTGAATCCAATCCCAATAATTTAAACTTGTTACATCTGTAAAATTAGTCTGTAAATCTCACAGGAAAGGCTGTGGGGTATTTCAGCACTTCCATTTGTGCTCCTGGCAGGAGCATGAGTATTAGTATAAAAACATAAAAATGACCATGAAAGTAACTTTTAAAGCAGTAGCAGCTTTTTATTCTCTTTCAAATCCTACAGAAAGGATTAGAGTTGTGGGAAAAGATTTAGCTTACTTTCTATTCAGTCCTAATTGGCTTGCCCAGCCTTGATATATTAAACCATACATTGTTAATGTCTTTATCACGTCTTTATTTCTTGTCCCATTTCAAGGTTCAGATCACGGTCATCAATCCTCACCAGAAAACAGTCTCCTTTCCTAGAGTGTTGCATTGTAAACCTAGCAGTGATTAAACGGAGAGGACTGAGGGTAGGGGCTTACCATGATAACTGGTACCTGGAAGGAGGGGTCTGGATGAAGTTCCTTGAAGTCAGGAATGTCACTGAAAGGGATTTGCATCTGTGGCATTCTGCTCAGCCTGACACTGTGGGATATTCCTCTATTCTCCTTCTCGTGAGCTGTTCTCACTGTGGTGCTCCAGCAGAACCACAACCAGCACCAATGTGGCAGGGTCTTTGGGATTTGTTTTCTACTGGATGTCTCTGTGACATCTCACATGAGGGGGAGGAGCTCCATCCAGCAGGCAGTGGGGAAATGCATGGGTGTGTAGCAGAACGGTAGCAGTAAAATCAGCGTCTTCTTTCCTTTAGTAAACTGGAACCAGACTCTTCCCAGCTATACCCAGTGACAGGACAAGAAGCACTGGGCACAAAATACAACACAGGAAATTCCACTTAAACATAAGAAAACGGTTTTTTACTGTGAGTGTGATTGAATACTAAAAAGGGGTGCCCAGAGAGGCTATCAAGTCTCCATTCTTGGAGATATTAAAAACCTGGCTAGACATGGTCCTGGACAGTGTGCTGTTGGTGACCCTGCTTGAGCAAGGGGGGTTGGGCAAGATGATCTTCAGAGGTGCCTTCTCACCTCAGCCCGTCTCTGAGTCTGTTACTATGGTATGGCTAACTGTTGAATGTATGGGTGAGATACTGCCTACGAGGGATGGTTATGTGGGTACTACCCAGAGCAATTTGCATAGCTTTCCATATAGTAAAGCCTGCCAGACCTGACTTGAGATTGCAAGCATTCACTGTCACCCACAGAAATACCCCTAATTTGTTTAGCCTGTGGGCTGGCTAGCATTTTGGGAGGATAAGTAAATGATAGTAACCTCTACTACCTGCAGATACACTGGTGCAAGTGGGATGCCTTGTCCCTCCTCCAGAAGATGAAAACTGTGTGACAGTGAAGAAAAGTCCAACAGATTTTGCTTTCACTGGCAGAAATATGTAATATTGCAAGGCGGTAGTATTGCAAGAGGTAAAATTACAAGGCAGGCCTGCCCCGTTGGGTCATGCTGGGATATTTGAGTTTTGCATTCTGAGAGGGTTCGTGTGTTTTCTGTACACCCTGGAGATGTTCACCCCATCTTTCTGGCACAACTGTAAGTTTTATGCAGAACAAGGCATACATGTGTTACATGTGTGTCTACATGTGTATGAATATTAGGCCTGAGGGTTTGGTGAAGAAATGGGTCACAGCTTAGTCACTCAGTTTAGTCAACACCTTCTTTTCTGGGAGATATTGCTGTTACATGGTAACAAGCATCAACCCTACCGATGTGTATGAAGCTGGAGGTTTTTAGCCTTCTTAATCAAGTACACCATAGAAGTGCTGATTTATCTGAGGAACTAACCCATCAGGGCAGCCAGTTTTAATAGCCAAGAGCTAGAAAGTGCTCTTTCCAAATAAAACACATTTTTGTGTTTCTTTGGGCTCTGTTTCCATATAGTTTGTGATGGAAATACCTGTTTCCATTCACAAATGGGTAAACACAAGTATACATTTACTCTTCCGACTCTGGGAAAAAGATTGCTAGCAGGCTGACGTGGAGGGGGCCCAACATACCTGGAATAATATGAAACACCTTTTTTGTATGTATTAGTTTACATACTGTGTTCAGGAAACAGGGTACAGAAACTTCCTTAAAACTCCAGGAACAATAGCTATTGTTGGTTGTTGATATGGCATGAGCTCATATCCAGGATACCGAGAAAGGAACTCCTGACTACAATAAATAATATACTTCTTAACTCCCGGTGTGAAAGAATGTATTTATTGTTTTTGCAAAGAGTGATGGAGAAATAGGTCTTTAAAAAGAGGGGTTTGCATGGCAGGACAAAGGATCTGAAAAGGCTCTGATTATTTACACCACACCACCCCCCATCCCCCACCCCCCTTAAAAATTCAATTAAGGAATTTCTTGTGGAAGAAAAGAAGTTTTATAGTTGGGTTCCCAACAGTCTGCGTTGAAATCTATTTTGAATTTGACTGCATTATATGAAAATGATAAGATTAGTGTGACAAGTCTATAAAGCTATTCTTTCTAACTGTTTTTTTCTTGCCTACATCTGCAGTGGGAGTGGGAAACTATTCATCACACAGAGCTCAAAGCTCTTGGTCAAAGTTATACAGCAATATGTTTCTCTGGATTTTTACAAAGTTGATTAGGGTAGAGGAGCTTCTTTAATGCTACAGTCTGTCTGTCAGTCCTTGAGGAGCACAGCCCTAAGTTGTTTGAAAAAGAAATTTGCAGAACCCTCCTGTTCTATCTCAAACTGACACTTACACTAGATTTAGTGGATACTCATGACTAAATTGTGCACTACAAAAGGAAAGGCCTTGAAGGGAGCCTAATCTTTAAATGGTATGCGCCAGTTAAAACACCAGAGTGGGAGTTAGGGGGCTCTGCAGCATTTCTGATACTGTGGCACCAGTCACGTCACTTAGTAGAGAAAAAGGGAAAAGGCTCCTGTCTGTCCAGTGGATCCTCCACCTCTGAGGAGCATTACCTCTCTTCATCCCTTTAATGCTTCCCAAGAGAGCCATCTGGAGTACTTTGGTGAAGCAAGACTTTGTCACATACATCATTTTATTGAAATGTTAGCCTCTGCAAAGCTCTGCTCGGATGGCTTCTGGGTTCAGAGGAAGTGCCTGCTTGGCTTGCTGGAGGTCTGGACTGTGTAATGTTGAAGCTGAATCACGACTCCCTACTCACTTGGAGCGGACGCTCATACCTCTGTACTCCCAGTCTGTCCATAAGCACCCAGCTAATGTCTGTGAGGTAGATTGTCCTGGAAAATTGAGTTATCTTTCCTTGTTCCTAAGACAAAAGCAATGGACACTCAAATCCATTATAATTTTTTAAAAATGTCTCTTGCTCTGAAGTCTCATTTTTAACTACCCAAATGGCTATTTCAGATGTTCTGCACACTAATGTTGCTATATAGGTGTCTTGTAAGGGCAAGTATTAAGCCTTGCAGTGACACTTCTTTAATGAAATGGTAAATTTTTTTAAGATACGCTCAATCAATATCAAAACCCCAATAAATTCTAAGCACCAATGTCTAGCAGTGGGATTTTTTTAATGCTATATATGGTCTGAGGCACTGGTTTCCTGTAGAATTATGTATTATTGGCTACTGCACTATATAGGTGTCACAGAAATAAAAATATGGCATTACACGCTCCAATCTAGAGGTGAAAAATGGAGAGTGACCTTTGATGGATTTTTTTCTTCTTGATTTCCTTTAGTCACTTACCCCTACTAAACTGAAAAATTCTTGGAATAGCAAAGTCTCTTGCTAACTTTTTCAGTAAATAATTCTTGGTTAGAGACAACTCAGAGTATTTTATTTTAATATGTGCACTTTATATGTGCTTCGAAGAGAACATGGCATTCTTTTGGTTCCTTGGTTGCAAGGCTTTAAAAATAAACTGAGTGCAACATTGCAAATGAGATAAGATACATACTTTGACATTTACTTTTGTTTCTCCAAATTTTAATGAGAAATTTAAATAACTTACTATGAAACATGCCTAGGAAGTGGTAAAGCTGTGCAGTGTGTAGCTTCAAGGCAAAAAGGGCCCAGTTCAAGTCGGTCTCTACAAATAGGCCAGTATTTGCTCAGCCTGGAGTTGCTGCCACACTTGGGCCTAGCTCTTTATTTTCCAAGTGAAAAGCACAGAATTTTGGATGAGGCTTGTTCTGTGCTTTTCAGACTTCCTCGTTTTAAGGGCACATAGGAAAAGACTGGAAAGTAAACCTAAATCCCCACAGGGTAAAGTTGTGAAACTGCTTCATAGCTCTTAGGTCCCAAGGCCGCGGTCCTGCAGGGGCGTTAGGCAGATGCTCTGTAACCATTCAAAGTCCTCTACACATACAGAGCGGCCACACAGACCTCCACTCTGTCAGCAGCAAGGTGAAATCCCACTCTTACAAGCCACATTAAAATTTGTTCCCAAATGAACCCCAGCCAGCAATCCCCCTGTAAAAGTTAAACCATATAGGGTTGAAATAATTTACCAGAGGAACAGCAGCGTCTCCAAACTTCCCCAGGTGTGCTGGCAGAGATGTGTAAAACCCATAATCTATCAGAAATGGGGCCATGTTCTGATACCTGAAAGACAGGCACTTCTAGAATTATCTTGGGTTTAAAGTTAGTGCTACCATATTTAAAGAATAAGAATTGTTTTCTTCTACTGGCTAATCAATATACAATTCCCTACGGGATTTTCTTCTAGAAAATTAGGACCAGTTTGTCCTTCCATTGTTAAAAATCACACCACTTACAGCTGAAATGATGAAGACTTCGTGTATAGTTTTAGAACATTCTTCAACATTATTGCTGATTCCTTATACCAATGTTTGTAACTCATGTATGATGGTGAGAAAAGTTGTTTAGTTTGAAAAAAAAAAAGTATCTCACTTGACAGGTAGAATTAAATTAAATAATCTTTAAGCATGCAGAGACTTTGCTTGTATATGAGAACACTTTTCTCAATGTTCATATTCCAAGACAGACAACTGGACATCTCAGCTAGTCTAAATCTGAGCAAGGAGAGAAGCAGGTTTGGAACTAATTTTGTAGGACTATTTTTGTTACCTTGGAAAACTACAGATACGTTGGTTTAGCAAGTTGAAGCTTTGACTAGAAGGCGATATACTTTACAGTTTCCACTGTATAATCCAGCTACAAAAGCTGCTATAAAGGCTGCCTTTTAAATGTCCGAGTGCAACCTTGCCAAATTAAAATGACAAAACATTCCTTCCTTATGGCTTAAGCCTTGTTCTCATACCTTCTGATGTGTCTGTATCTCCTCTGATTATTTTACAGTGAAAACCAGAAGGTGCTGCACCAAAAGTACTGAAAATACTTAATCTTCCCATGCCAGCTTTTTCCTGTTGATCCTGTTGCCAGTTCTGTATCAATGTTTACAGACATTCTTCTTCTACCCCCTGTCCTGCTTAGATTCCCATTAAAGAAGTGTAGTTGTTCAAGTACTCAAAAGCTGGCTGTTGTGGGGTGACACTGAGAAAAATAGCTTACAGATTTTATTTTATTTTTTTAAACAAATCGATTAAGCACTTCCATTATTACATATAGCATCACGGTAACTGGGACTAAAAGAGGAGGACTATAGTAACTATGCTTCTCTGCAGGGGACACCTGATATCCGGGGCAGTGACCCAGTCTCTTCAGTATTAGAACAAAGGTGCTATAAAGTGCACCATGAGAAGCTTTTTTCTTCTTCTGATGTACCAAAGAGTAAATTTTCTTACAAGCACAACACTAGTGATAGATGGTACTTACCCATTCTGTGTTTGCAAGTCTTTCTTAGAATAATTGTTATCCTCATGATCTAGCAACTCTCACACCACAGGGAAAAAAAATATTTTCCTTACATTTACCCTCACCCTTTATCTATTTTTGTAAGTTTAAACAAGGATGTTGAAAATTATTTCACTCTGATTTTGTAGTAGAAGCAGCAATCTAGACCCTGGTATAGTTTTGTAAAGTTCAGAGGGAAAAGAAAGATAGGAAAGAAATATGTAAAAAGCTAAACAATGTTTTGTCTTCTGGGTTCTGGTCCAGATACAGGGCTTAAGGAGTTCTCCCCAAACAAATTAAAGCAGTCATGAAGTGTGCTGTGATATTAAAACACACTCATACATGTTGTCCAGTGTTCCCAGTCCCCCTTCATCATCCCATCTATACTAGTTCTTGCAGAAAAATGACCACATAGAGCCCTTTATGTTTGTTCTAGTCTGTCTTGTATGATTAGGGGCCGTATACCACAGCTGTCATGTGAAGAAGCTAGAACAAGTCCCTCTGATTCTAGTTAAAATAGCTTCCTTTTTCGTGTGACTACCAAGATTTTATTACTAGTCTTTGGATTGCTACTTGGATGAGCAATTTTTCATGCAAGCATAATTCAGTGTTTCAGACTACCTAAAGGCAAATTTATCTATCTGTGCAACATTGCAGAATTTGGAGTAGGTTTAGTTTTACCTTTCTTTGTTTTATCAAAAAATACAATAGTTCAGGTCACTAAGAATTTCTCTGGGCAACCTGGTGTACTCCAGAATAATTCAGTTGGTACGGTTAAGAGCTTCAGCCTACGTAAAGACAGAAAACATATAGTAAGAAGATAAGCATCAACATAAGGTAACTCTGTTGCGTGGTTTACAAGAGCATGACTATTACAATGGCATAATCATGTCGGAATCACAGGACACCGCAGAAAGTATTCAGGTAGCAGAGATTAGGACAACATATAACCCAAAACTTTTTTGTCACAGTCAGTGTAGATAAGTAAATGGAAAACAGATACGAGAGAGGAGGCCTCTTCCAGCTTGTTTTGTTTCTTTTGAGTGTCTAACATTCAGTCATCACTGGAAGTAATTCAATGGCTTCTCTTTCATCAAAGCATTGCAACTCCTCCACAAAGCTGATGTAGACAACCCAGCAAGGGGAGGTGGATCCTCAGAGCTCCTTAGAGGACACTGAAACCAGATCCATTTGTGGCAGCTGCTCTTCTCAAAGCCATCCCACAAAAAATGCGTCATCTTGATAGGACTGACCTATCCAGTTTCCTCCAGTATTCTTAGCTTTTAACTTTATAGTTGCAAACAACTTTGAAAAAAATGTATTTCTGACTTCTAGAGAGGAGGCTTTATATTGCTGTGGCATGTGGTTGTTGTTTTTTTTTTAATGCCAAGCATTTGGAAGCTCTCCCGTATTTCCAATATTTGCACTCTCTGTATCCCTTTCTACTGCTGCTATTTGGAGCTGCTGCATTTCAATCCATTAAATTATAACCCCTTTTCTCAAAGAGTAACTGACTAAATTTCAGCAATGATATTCACTTCAGACACGTGATACCAAGTCTCCAGTGTTATGAATGACTTTTTAATAATGGGAAAAAAATGCAACAATTTCAAAAGGAAAACCAAGTATCCCTTTCCCCAGCTTTGCTCCCACCTGTAATTCTGCTTCCGTATGCCATAACAGACATGACCACAGTTTATTAGGAGGTAGCTTTTTAAAATACCCCTCTAGAATGAGAGAGATCCAAATTAAAATGCCCGAATTTAATCATAAAGAGGAAGGAGAAAAAAATCCGGAACTCTTCAAATCCTAGTTGACCACTCAAATTCAGAAGCTACTGGCTGTTCTGTATGGCTGAGTTTATTTCTGATTTTCAGAAGGAAGTCAAGAGTCAGAATTAGTTGAAAACTTTCAAGATTGTCTCGGTGAAGAGGCAGATTATGTATTCTCTGTGACTTTACTGTGTGATTTAGTGAGGAATCTGCTTCAGTATGCTTGGTGAGTTGATAATCTCCAACCTTCATTTCCACTTTATATGGTAGACACCTCTTACAAACAAGGGACTAGACAAGAACAGGGTGGGCAATAAGGTATTAGTGAGGTGAGAGGGAGCTCTCTGATTTCTAGTAGTAGTTTCTGACATGCCCAGATGGAGGAGGGCAACTGCTCTCCATAACTGTGGGTCACAGCTTAGCTACATTGTTGGGCACCCAGGAGGAAGCTGCGGCCAGTGCTTTTTTCATTAGTGCTTGTCAAGGCCCTTCTTTTCTCAAATGCAACTTCCCCAGATGGAAGCAAAGTCATTCAGCAGAGCAATAAAGCACCAAATCAAAGGTACAAACCCATCCAAAATATTTTCTTTGCAGTGCTTTGCACTAGAAGCATGTCAGAGCAATGATCTCAAGTCTGGTGAATACTCACATCCATGTGAGTGGCTGTGTGTGTTGGGTTTGGAACAAAGCCAGCTGTCACAAAGGCAGAGAGCTGTTTAAAAAGAGTGTAGAATAAAGACTTAATGGGCAATATCTGGCTTTTTTGCATCCAGCTGGTGGTGTTGCCCTTTATGCTAAATGTAGCTCAGGTGGGGCTGCTCCTTTTATGGACCGCTGTTCACCAAACAGAAGTTTCCAGCCCACAGTGATTAGGTGGAAGTCAGGTGAGTGTGAGGAGCAGGAACTTGAAATGGATGCTCACAAAGCAAACACGCTGCTGTAGGGAGCAGGGTGTAAAAACCCAGAGCCACGTCCCTGGTGATGGGAATGAGTGGTTCTGAGGCATCAGAGGAGATTGTAGTACCTGCGTAGTTTGCTGCAAAGCAGAGCCATTAATTTGTTTGAATCCATGCTTAGCAGCAATGACCTACTTGCAAGAATTTAGCTAACAAGGGAAGACTTGGGTATAAACCTTTTGTATTTCTGTTCTGCTTTACCTAACCTCTTTTGAGTTTTCTCCATTTACAGCCAGCTAATTAGTTTATAATTCAATTAAATTTGGCTTTCTTTTTTCTTAGTTTGGCCATCTTTAGGGAGCTCACTATAAGGAAAAGCTCTGACTGATGAGGAATCCCATTAGACTTTCCCCTGCCTCATGCAGGGGAGACGTAACCTGCAGACTTTGCTGTCAGTTAATGTCAGTTAATGTTTGGGTAATGGTGCAGCTCCCTCCCTACCCCAATTAAGATAAGGGAAAGGAAGGAGCTGATGGAGGCCAGAAGCTCCAAGCCTGCTGAGCCAAGCCATGCTCCTGTTTGTACCCTGAGCATGAATGGTGGCCCCTGCAGTGAGGTGTGCAACTCGCTTTGGTTGTTCTTGTGAGTGGAATGTTTTTGTGGCAAAACTGAAGAATTGTAGTCTTGTCTTTTCTGGTATGTGATCATGGCATATAACGCTGTTACAGAGCTAACTATAACCTTGAGATGAATTGATAATTATGAAAGACTAACCAAACCGTCTGCAATACAGCTGGGCATAGGAGTGCCTGGCTGACATGTTAGAAAATGAAAAGGGGATTTTGGAGAAACATTTCCTATTAATTCATGCTGCCAGTTGGTCCTGGAATTCCTGTGGATATTACTGGGAGTCAGTCATCTAATTATGAAGAGTCTTCAGTGACCCATTTGATTCTCCTACACAATAATGGTTAGAGTCACAAGTTTCAAGAGCATTATTTTTTAGTTCTGCCTCCTGGAAAACTTACTGCTGTCCACCCACCTCTTAGAAGGGACCATTTTATACTAAACAAAGACATTCAGGCAGGTCTTACTGTGGGCTTGCTGTTATCTATTTGTTTCTAAAGTAAACTCAAGGTTAGAACTGACTGCAGGCATTAAAAGTGGTGATTTCTTACAATAACTGGTATCCACGCAAAAATCTCATTTCCATCTGCTTTTGAAAATTCTTGGCCTTCAGATTTTATTGTGAAGTTCTTACTAGGTCATCTAATTAATAGATTGACCTATATTTATTTTACTTCTCTTGCTACAGGTTAATTTTGACCTCTGGAATTCAGCAGAGAAATAAAGCACAAAATAATGCTACATAAGATAAAAGAAACTATTTCAACGCAAGTTGAAAAGCCAAAGCTGAAGGGCAAAGGTGCCAAGCAAGAAGGCACAGCACATAATTTCTGATGGCGATATTCAAGGCATCTCACAGTAAGTGCATTCAAATCCATTTCTAGCAACTAACAGTTGCTTCTTTCAGATTGGGGGGATTAGCAGTAACAGGAGGTAGGACTTTAAAGTGGAAATATATTAAAATAGTCTACTCACAAAAGAGCGTGGCTCCTATGATCTTCTTTTCAAGGCTTGCATCTTCATTGCTGTGTACTGTGTTTGCATCAATATAGCAATTTGTATTTGCAGCTTGCAGAAATTTAACTTAGCAACTGCTGCCACCTTATTTAGAGGACTGTATGTTTTGTTGTTTGTTTTTTTAAAAAAGTAGGTGCAGTTCTTTAGCATATTTCCTGTCTAGTCTCCAGAAATAATACTCTAGGTCTTAGATTAATACCTTACTGAGAGGAATTACCTACCTTTGCTTAGTCCACAAACAGGAGTAGTTAGGTATGCAGACTAGCTTGTGTTGGAGCTCTTTTGGGCACCACAGGATTTAGAGCTCTAGCCATTCAGGGAGCATTAGCATTTTGAAAGGTTTAACCAACAAAAGCACACTTGTGGCTTGGGGAATACAGATGCTGAGAAAATGTTTAAATTCATGTAATGATTTGGATCTTCAGGACCACTTGATTCACCCTTGCAACCTTGTCTCCAGACAGTGCCACAGGCTTAACTCACCTGCCAAGAAGTGTGAGCATTCCTTCGAGTCTCTGTAAAATGCATCTGTGTGCAACTTTGATAGCTTTTACAAGGCATAAAATTACTGTTCAGAGTAACTCCCTTCAGCTACTTTTAAGTCAAGTGAAGTAAGAGTAAATATTTCTCAGCAGGTTGGAATTCCAAATGCCACTTCTCTTTCTGTCTTTGGAGTCTCTTTATATTTTTGTATGCATATATTTCATGCAGGTTCAAGCTGAGACATTTAGGGGTCAAGGGAAAAGGAGTCTGGAAAAATCACAGAATATTCTTGATAAATATTCACCAATATGGTAAATTCCCTGGAAGTGTGGGTTTTTTTAAAAAGAAATATGAATATATGAAGTGCTAAATCCATATGTAGAACTTTTTGTGTGATGATGAAATGAGAAAAGCTTACCTTGAGGTTTTGTTGGTACGCTTACATTTAATTGAAGTTTTATATACTATCTATTACTATTTTTTGTGTTGATGAATATGGGCTTTTCTGAGAAGGAAATTATGTGACGGGCATTGTGCTAATGTGGGGTTTTACTGCTAACATGATGAGGGGTGGGGAAACTACGTATGGTGAAATCAGTCTTGTTGGTAGTCGTGTCTCTAGAGTAGAACTCCTGTGTCATTGCTCAGTAGCAAGGGTTGGCTTGTGAAAGCATGCCAACGGGTGGTGGAGAGGGCTTCCACTGCACTGTGCTGCTCCAGACTTTCAAAAGGGAACACCACAGAGCACTGTGAATGAATTCTTGCCCTGACCAGGAGTTGGTGCAGCCTTGATCTAAATGGTGCATAGGTTTTGCCATGTTTCATGTGACTGTGCTGTGCCGACTAGTGCTAGAGCCTCAGTACCCCTGTGCTGAGTACACACCTCAAGTACCTGAGTATGGCTATATATGTCTGCTTTGGTGAAAACTTGGGTTTAAGCTTTCTCTACCTCCTGGGACCAAGCTCTTTGATGTGTAAAAATGTACACCTCCTTTTCTTGCTCCTTCTTTCTCATGTAACAGGTTCCACAGTTCTGATAAATAGTGGTTAGTTGTGTTTTTTCCACTTCCGTGGAACAGATTTTTGACAGTGGCTACTCCCGTTTATCTCAGTTCTGCATGTGTGCTGCTGCACTGGGGAGTGCTGCTCTGGTCTGGGTCCGCTCTGCTCACATGATGAGTAAGCAAGACTTGCTCCTTCTTTGGTCCAGTGGTGTTGGTTCACAGCTCTGAAAGACTATGATTAGCTTAAAGCACAATTCTTATTTTTTCCAGCCAAATCTACCTTCCACTAAGGCAGATAGGACATTCTGCTCCGAGTCCATTAGTCAGTCCCAGGGCTGAGTTCTTCTTTCAAGGAGCAGGATCAAAGGGTTGAGTCTGGACTCTCCACACTCTAAACAGGCTCTTTTGCAGTAGCTGTGAGCATAGTGCAGGTAAGATAACTCTCAGGACAACTTCAGGTGGCTTAGGTTTCTTGCATGTCCCCAGCAAACGCCTTCTCATTTAGAATTGACATGATCAAGGCCATGAAAGATGAATTTGTTGTTCTTTGTTCAGAAAGTGTACTGGCTTTGCCTCTTTACCCCTGTCTCAAAAGGAATCTTCGTTATCTCATTATGCATGCTCTATTCTGGTTCACATTTCAGATTCTGCTTACTTCTTTACAGTTCCTTAGGTTTTGTTTTCATTTTTTCTAAAGTCATGTTATCACCTTGTGGTAACTGATTAACGCAGAAAAGGGCTGGATGAATAATTCATTATGTATGATTTAATCAAAGAATTTACGTTTCCTTTTGTTTCATAAAATGCTTGCAAATATATCAAAGCTTTCTTTCAGCTATTTGTTTTCGCGAAGTTATTTTACCAAATAATTGCAATAAATATTCCTCTGTGCTGAAAGTGAAGCACTCTTTGTGCAAGAATTTGACATGGGTATCTAACACCATTACAATGCCAGCAGAGACAAAGGGGAAAGTTGTTATGGGTTGGTTTGGTTGGATTTTTTGAGCTCCAATCCCATCGTCCTTGCCCACACCTCACTTGACGAACCAGAAGAGGGTAGGTCTGCTTTGGAAGTAGGTAGGGAGCTAGATTGCTTCCTCTCTAATTCTGTGCCTGAAGATTTAGGCAGATGACCCTGTATTAATTACACTTCAATTTCTTCTTCGAGCTAAAAGGACTAGAAATGAGATGTTGTACACATCTTCAATATTTATCTTCCTAAATTCTGATGCTCATCTGTCTGAGGGTCAGGTTATTAGGCATGCACCTAATAATGTGTGTGGAGCAGCACAGAGAGCTTCTCCCCAAGGAGGCAGTCCTGTTATTCGTTTTGCCTTGTCATGGGATTCTTGCATTTTGTCTAACTAAGTTAGAGAAGGAAAATGGCATTTGTTATTTGCAATGTTTCACTCACTCTTTGAAATCCACGGGCACGTACTGCAGCTGATAGAAGTAGATTTAAAATGGCAGAAGCATATTTGGTGGAGGAAAGATTTACTAGCTGTGCTGAAAAGGCCTGGAATCTGGGGGCAGTGGATGGGCTCTGAGCACTTCTTTCTCTGTAAATGGCTAAACTGATAAGAAAGTATTGGTATCTGGCAGTGCCTGTTAGCTGGAGACCAAAGCTGCTTTACCAACAATTTCCCGCTGCAGATTTTGGGTCTTACAGGTGGTCTTTTTTTTTTTTTTTTTCTCCTTCCCTCAGGAAGAAATAAATATATAAAAAATATTCATTTTTCTTTTTTGTGTTGCACATATATGTGTGTGTACACATGGGTCTTTGTTTTTTATTTTATTTTCATAACCATTCCTAAGGAGACAGGGAAGATTTGCCCTCTTAAAATAATGGCAAAGATAGCAAATCAGATGGTAGTGGGGGGAGGAACAGCCTTGAGGAGACTGTTTATGAAGGCTTTCATTCCATCATGTACCTTGGACATAGCTCAAGTGAGGGAGAATCTGCTATGCCAAATCTAAACTTGGCCCTGGTAGAGGCAGATAAGGACCTGTGCCTAGTGCAAGCCATGGGAAGAATCATATTTGGAGACAGGCACAGCTGATTGAATCAAAGATAGTGATAACCTGTGGATCAGACTATGCATCTTTTTGACAAGCATCAGCTGTTCGTTCCCAGCCTCTGGGTGACTCCTTTATACCAGATGCAGTATTTCAAAAAACAATTGCTAGTGATGTGGAGTAGGGGGCGGGGGGGAATGTAAATTGGAAGCGACCCAAGTTCCGACTATGTATGGGTGTCCCATGGGTCAGATGAGAGAGACTGTTTCCCAGGAATCACAGGCCAGATGACATTTGCAGAAAATGTGGAGGCAAAGGCTATTAGAAATGGAATTGTCTGAATAGAGGGAGGCCACGTAAGAGGAATTAAAATTTGCTAATGCAGTAAGGTCACCATTAGCAACAATTAGTATCCCCAGCGTGGGCAGCTACCCCTAAACCGATGTTATTATGCGTCTGGAGACATCGACAGATAAAAGGTTATGGTGGACAAAGGATCCGAATTTGGTGACCCCTGGAAAACAACAAGTGTGGAGGACAAGTACATGTTTGACTGCAGGAGTTAAATAGGTGGCCACTGCTCATCGGCTACGGCATACAGCAGGAGAAATCCAGCTGTTTATCCGATCAAGGCTGCTGCATAGCTACATGCTGTTTCAAGCTGGACAAAGCAAAAGCAAATGGTATTACTTACTGTGAGGTGCAGTCAGTGGAAAAAATAGGATGTCTAGAAAAGAGTTTCAAAGCCTCTCAGAAGAGAAAGAAGATGTCAACAGCTTTGGGCAGGACTTGCCAGAAGCTTCTACTGATGGCAGCTAACAGAAATATACAAGTAGTTGCTTTTACATTTGTTTCCAGGAAAAGGTCTTTGTAAGACTGTGCTAAAAAAAAAAAAAAAGGAGTGCTCAGACAGCTTTCGTGTCCTGTTCCCCAGGAACAGCAAGTACCAGGGAGAGCCCAGATGTCTACCCTGATTCTCAGGTGGGTTTTACAACTTCAGTTGTGCTCTGTTCTTCTGCGTCCATACTGCTGGTAACATCTGTTTAGTGAGTTCAGAGCACGCCCGAGTATATTTCTGTGCTCCACAAAACATATTTACCAAAGTCCAGCAAGATTTGTTCTTTCTCCCACTCTCTCCCTCCTGCTCAAATTGATATTCTTCTACCCATGACTTTCCCTCCAAGATGACTTCTCAGAAGTGTCAATTCCACTCAAGTTACATCAGGGCCAGTGGCAAAAGCCTCCTACAGATTGTATGATGGAGCAGAGCAGTCAATCTGAGACCCAAGGACTCCATTCTAGAAGGGTGAGAGAAAAACTTTGACATGAAAAGCAGCGATAAGGTGGGGAACCATATGTCATGCAAGAAGAAGAGAAAGCATAGCAATGATATGGAGAAAAAGATTTAGAATATTTGTTCCTTTCTAGTGGGGCATCATAACTAGTTACTTAAAAGCAAGACCTCCTCACATCATAGTGTTTCAAAAAGTGAGGAAAGCAAACACAGGGAATAGCTTAGAAGGGATCCCAGAGGTCTGCACACAAGGAATTAAACAGTTCCAGCAGTTTCCTCCAGCTCGTAGTGTGAGCTCAGCTGTAGAGAAGGAATTGCTGACAGTCCTCAGGACATGAGTCTGCCATGAATTTACCAGTGCTAAAGCACATGAATTCCCTCCTACTACTGTAGACCCAACTCTGAATGGTGCCCTACGTACCTGACTCACGCAGTCAGAGAACCAGAGAAACCTGTAGTGGACTGTGGTTACCTGGATTTGGAGGGGCCACAATAGTACCTGATCTTTTCATTGTTGCTGTTTCACACTGGGAATTTGTACTTTGTACTGTCTTTTTTTTTAATTTATTTTATTTTTTAATTGGAAGGAGATGGTGGGGAAAGAAGAAGATTAAGACTCATATGTGCCAGAACAGAGCTGGTAAAATAATTCAAATCAACTGGTCTTTTTTTCCTGGAAAAAAAAAAAAAAAAGGTGGGGTTTATGCTTTAATCTGCCCAAGAGTGTGCATGGTCAGATTTTACTTTTGGCATTGTGGTGTTTATAGTAAACCCTTATGGAGATCTTGATGTGAATCAAGCTCAACCACAAGCTCTATTAACCACAGCCAAGCACAACTCCTACAGTAATGGTGTAGGCATAAGACTTCTGTTGCCAGACCCACTCGAGAGTCAAATCTTTTCCTTCAGTGTTCAGTTTGGCAGGACAATAAGCAAGTTGCAAGATTGCAAAGATTCAAAATGATACGGGGAAATTAACAGATTACTTTCTTTTTCTCCCTAATATTCTGAGCAAATCTACTACACCTTTTAAAAGATATTAAAAAGGAGAAGAGGAAAGGCTAGTTTAAACATAACATAGCCAACTGATGGGAGTCATTGCTGTGGGATAACTATGAGCCCTGAATTTTAATGGCTCTTGAAAAAGAGAAGTGGGTATATTTAAAGGGATGGGAAGATTAAAAGATTTAAAACAGAAACATGGAGAGTTGCACTCGGCATTGTGAAGATGAATTCTAAGCACAAATTGACAGAAACAGGCAGACGTTTCTCTTTTGGGTGAATCTTTGTGTAATTGTCCACAAGGGTTTCCTTACCCTCTCCTCTGAAGTTTTCAAGTATGACTGCTGTCAAAGATAGCAGAAGTAGTACTGCTGTAAGATCTGCTATGAAGCTAAAAACCCAGCAGAATGGCTTCATACATTAAAACAGCAGCTTGTAATGCAAGCATCAGAAAACAAAAGTTCCCACCCATGAAGGGTAAGTAGTGGCAGACGTTTAAAGAGTAAAGTAGATTGGTTTTATCCAAAGGGTCCACTTAAGGCTTACATTAGAATGATTAGGTCTTTTCTTATCCATCAGAACTTATTAGCAGCTTGTGCATTGGTCTGCCATAACATAAGACTAAAATTGTTGGTCTGAGTCAACTGAATACACTTTGGGGCAGGAGATGAGGATGTGTTGTTTGGAGGAATAGTTTTCGAACTCTAGCACCTTGACACAGAATACTTCGAGGTTATAAGAAGTCCCCTTTAAGAGGAGGGGTTAGCAGGAACCAGGTAAAGAAAATTCCCAGTGTCAAGCGGTTCGTGTCAGAACTATGACAAGGCACTCATGTGAGAGTGTGTGTATATGTATATACACATATATGTATAAGTAAACTGAACTGTAGATGAGTTCTGAAGATGACAGGCCATATAACTCCATGAAGCACCAAGTTCAAAGCCAAATAATACAGATTCTCTTCTTTCATTTTGTCTTCTTAGCATAGGAATAGCTGGTTTGAAACCCACAAACAGTTTTATGTCCATTAGAGTATTAAGCAAGAAGTTTTGATATGAAATCATTATCTTCCCTCTTCTAAATCCAAATACTAATTGCAACCTTGCTGTGAGCCTACAATATTAAGGCTATCATAGCCATGGCAACCAAAAGCAACATTAAATGGAATACATATCCGCTGCAGAAGATTGGGTTTTTTTGTTTTGTTTGGGCAGTATGCACGCTTTTTTTTTTTTTAACAGCCACGATATACAGGTCAAAAGAACTTCCAGTTTTTCAAACCTCTGAGCTATTTTGCCACATATGCTCTGCTATCACTTAATATTTTGTGTATCTGTTTAATTAATTTCAGCTCAGGATGTCTTGTTAATCCACAGACACAAATAAAAACACAAATTAAAATTTCAGCATGGATTTTACAATGGCCCATTTACATTTCAGGATTAAACCCATAATAAAAACTTTTGTGTAGTTATAATTGGGCTTATTTTTCTTAAAATGAGGAGATAAACATCTATGTAAATAGCCTCAAAAAGATATTGTGTTTAAGAAAAGAGCACTTCAAATGAGCTGCTTAAAGTCACCTTCTATGCCTTGCATGATAATTGTAATGCAAAATAATAAACAGCACAGGGCACCAAGCACAGCTCTTCAAGGATGATATTGTACCATTTATATAAAGATAATTAGGCATTTAAAAACAACCAATATCACTTTAAAATCTTCCAATTAAAATTAAAAGAAAAAAAAAAGGGGGTGTGTGTGTGCAAGGCAAGATTATTGAAATAAGTTTCCATTTGCTTGATGTTCCTGGGGGTACATGTCCATAATGATCTGTCTGACTCCAAAGCATCCGAGTACACACTGAAATTAATTGTTGGGGACATTGCATTGCATTGTAGTTCTGTAGGCTATGGGTGATGTTTCAGACGTGGATGTACTTTACCTCTTTTTGGGTATATATGAAGGTTAGTTTTACCTGGAAAAGATACTGCTGTGCCTATATTGTCATGTAGCATAGAGGAAACCTTACATTAGCTAAAGAATTTATTGCTTGGATTCCTTATTTCAGAGAGAAAATGTGAGAGAGAAAGCTGTATCAACACAAATGTCTTTATGCAGGTATAATTGCGTCCATGCTAATGAGATCTCTCTACCAGAAAAAGCTCAAAAACATTGCACCTTAATTCAACACTACCCTGTCAGCAAAAAATTTTATTCTATAATGTAATATTTATGTAAGTTTATAAATGGTTAAGAAAGGGCTAATATAGTCAGACATCATTAGTATGGGCAGAAACTACTGGGAGGTGTTAGAGATTGGCTCCTTATGCCCATGATTTACAGCAATTGTCCTGCTGGAACCAGTAATTATCTCACAATTGATTCTTAAAACACCCTTTAGCAAATTATTTATAAGGATACTTTTCATGTAAATTACACCAAAAGTTGTTCAGAGGAGAGCTTTACATTGATAAATAAGTATTTTAATACAAACTACTGAAAAAGAATTTTCACCAAGTCTTGAAGTGTGTTGCTTTTAATGGTAGAAATGTGTTCAAGTAGTTTGTGTGTGTAACAAGAAAAATAATGTGATTCCGTTTCATTAGAAGGAGTCTCTCGTGTCCCACTGCTCTGTGGCTGTAGTTGCAGAGGGCAGCAGTGGAGGAGGCACCAGCTGGTTGTGGCTGCTCAGCTCTGCACCTTGCACACAGCGCTATGTGCTGAACCCACCATCCTCCAGATGCAAGTAGGTCCTGTCTGAGGGACTCCTTGCAGAGGACCTGAAATTGTACCTCTTTCCCCAGAATGGGGTAAATAAGAGAATCATAGAATGGTTTAGGTTGGAAGGGACCATAAAGATCATAGAGTTCCAACCCCCCTGCAGGGACACCTCCCACTAGACCAGGTTGCTCAAAGCCCCATCCAGCCTGGCCTTGAACACCTCTAGGGATGGGGCATCCACGACCTCCCTGGGCAACCTGTTCCATTGTCTTACCACCCTTGCAGTGAAAAATTTCTTCCTAATATCAATTCCAAACCTGCCCTCTTCCAGTTTGAAGCCATTCCCCCTCGTCCTATCACTACACACCCTTGTAAAAAGTCCCTCTCCAGCTTCATGAATTGCTCTAGGTCCTGTCCCATGGGCAACTCATGTGGTTGTTGGGTGTAAACCACTATGTCACTTCAGGCCTCCATTTCCCAGTTGTAGGTAGAAGCAATGTTCCCCTGTGCCTCAATGGACAGTGTGGGGATGAAGGCACTGAAGATGCTCCTGCAGTGACATGGCATGAATTCCAGTGGCAATTTTTGAAAAGACTTGTTGATGGTGAGATAATCTACACTAGAAATCTTCGGAGTGCTCAGTGTACCCTTAGCCATTAGCAAAGAGCTTAGATGGAAGTGAAATGGTATGACTGAGCTTTGCATGGGTTCTTCATTCCGTGATTCTATGATTCTTTGCAAGGGAGGGAATATTCCTCTTTTCAGCTCTGCAAGCTTATGTGGCCATTTTTTTTGTGCAAAAATTCAAAAAATTATTCTTGTGATGAGTCTGAACTGTGATGCACACTTAACTGAACAAAAGCTTGTAAACTTGACAGTTGTATCAGTTGATCTAAAAAGACATATTATCTCAACCTGCAAACTTTATCTGCTTGGGCACCTGGACTGCAATGGTTACAACTACACCACAGTTAATACCTGGAGATCAGCTTGTTTAGGGAGAATGTATAGAATTTTAATTAACTTTACAAGGCTTAGTGTAGTGCTCAACTTATTTACTACAGGTATTTTTTTTACCATGGGCATGCTCAGAACCTTAACATGAGTTTTGTGAGGCTACTCATTGCTCTTTTTGTGCTGGCTCAGTCATTTTTTTCCCATGGTAGTACTGTGACACGTGATTTTGTGTCATTGTTGTGGGAGGAAGAGTGAAGGTAACCCCCATAAATTCAAATATGTTTAAACCATTTTGACCCAACTTGTAAAAATTAAAAAGCTGATTGCACTTTTAATAGCAATCTTGTCAGTAATATTCAAAGTGATAAGTCTCTAGTATTCTAAAGACACAGATTACCCTAAGTGACTGAAAGAGACTTCAAAGAATCTATAATTAAAATCAGTAATATGTACCGTACGTTTTAAAATCCTGAACTCTATTTGAGAGATTATTTTCTTTATCTAGTACCTAGGAACACATTCAGATATATTGATACCACTATTGTCTTATTTAATGGCCATTCCGGCTGAAGACTAGCCTCTGCCTCTGTAGGCTGAGTCCTGCATGTGGGACGATAGGCCGTTGTAGTGTCCCAGGAGGCATGCTGACAAAGAAACGTGTCTCAGTCACAATACCGTCCCATTCTCCTCTCTCGATCCAAAGAAAATACAAAAAAGGTGCCGTTTACTTCCCCCTGCCTGCCTATGGTTCCCCTGGCAAGCATGGTATGAGCAAATTCCTCTTAGTCTCCATTCATGTGCAAAGGCACAAAAGGAGAGAACAATATCTGCATTTTCCACTGTAACCCATACAATATCTGGGTAGGCAGTGTGGCTAGACAGGGATTTGGGGAATTGTTCTCCTGCTCGGGACTGAATGACAAACTGTTCTTGCAAGAGCTGAGTCTGCTGGTGTCATTATGTTGAACTATCACTGACACTGGCACACCTGGAGCCGCCTGTGGATGAAAGGCACTTTATAACCAAAATTTGTGCCCTTCAGAAGGATTTATGAACCGTTTGTACAACAGTGTAAATTTAACAGTGCTGCTAATAAGCTTTTGGTGATTTCACTGTGAGTCATATATGTAGAAGGACCGAGGATTAACCTCTTCTTAAAGGTTTTGAGGTTTAGATAATGGAAAGAGGCAAGGGGCTGGCATTTTTCAACCATCTGGGACCCTCTTCTTTCTTCCCATCCTCCACAAGTTCTCTAAGGCAGACCCTACCATAGTAAGACCCTTAGGTGGGTGACAGCAAACTTCACCTGGAGAACTGGCTTCGATACCTCTGACTTACCTAATTGTTCTTTAACTCTTTCTTCCCTAGTCTGATCTTTACCCTTATTCTATTATTAACGCTAATTTTGTGGGCACATCTTGTCATAACTAACATTTTGTGTGAAGATGGGAACAAGAAAAGAAATGAGAATGTGTCAGCCTTTCGTCACCTGCTGTTTGTTGTCCTCCCTCATTTAATAATGGAATTATTCTTTTCTTTGCCTTCACCTTATATTGTTGCACATAGTAATAATAGTGAGAAATAGATGACTTTCTTCTTTCTTCAGAAGTTGGCTTGCTAAAAGTTGAATGATAGTGTTCATTGTGGAGATGGATTTTTAATTTTATTTTATTTTAATTTTTATTTGAATAAAACTTATTTTCAGGCCTTATCATTGTCTGTTCTCAGTAAGCTTTTAGAAGCCCCCCTTCAGTATGGCTTTGAATGTGAAAGGTCTGAAAGCAAAATGGGTTATCTCTTAAACTGTTATCACTGGGTTGTTTGAAATACAGATTAGACTAGAGACAAAATAGTTTTGTTGGCCTGCTAGCCATTTATTAAGAGAATAAATTCTGCCTTTCTCCTGAGTATTAAAGTCCAGAGCTGGAACCAGCAGGTCTGTTAGAAATAAGGAGTAAAGGAGGAAAGTCCTCTCTTCTTTTTTTTTTTTCTTTCATTGTGAGCAATGGAAAGATAATTCCTTATTGCTAGAATTGTTAGCTGGAGGTAGAAGGGAAGACTATGTAAAAAGAGTGGTAAGAAAGAAGATTTGGATTTAAATATTCATGTTTTGGGGGCTATTCAATGATATTAGGAATAAATTACCAGCTAAGGACACACTTGATTTATTCTGTCTGAATTTGTTTTATAATATTTTCACGTAATTTCATTTATTCTTTCCTTTAACATCCATTAGAGGAAAAAAGAAAAAATATGCAGCATATGAAAAGAACACGGGGAAGTTTTTAATATAATGTTAATAATAGTTGATATTTAATTGAGATCGTATCTTTAATCTTTTCTTCTTTTCCCCTGCCAGTGTTTCATCTCTATTCTTATTATCTTGTTTTCAGTACAGAATTATCACCCACTGGTTTTCAATTACAGCGATGCCCATATTGATTCTCCCCTTGATTTTAACTCGAAGCTGAAAAATTACTCACTTAAGCCAATAAAAGTAGATGATGTGGTTAGTTTTGGGTTCCTTTTTTAAAATAATAAACGAATAAAGAAGAAGAATGATAAGCTTATAATGATTCTGAGTTACAACAAACTGGTATGGAAATGCATTTTAAATCATTAGAACTCAGAACAGTGTTCTAAATTTATATTTATCTCTTCATAGTGAGGTAAGTGGTCCCTAAGGACACAAAACCCATGTCTATAATTCTAAGTTGCATTTGTCTGCTAGTACTTGGGCACTGAGACCACCTGGCAGATAATGGATTCTATCTGTGCTTCTCTTAGCTTCCAAAACCGGGGTGTCTGCATGCAAAGTGCCTATTGGGAATGGTCCATGGTCCACACCAGCTCCCAGCCTGTGGCCAGGAATTGCCTGGGGGAGTGCCAGCTGGCATGTGCCGAAATCACCGCTCTTTTGGTTTAATAGCAGAGATGATCACATTCCCGGGCTTGGGAAAGTTCCCAAGCCCTGCTAAATTTACTAGCACAGATGTAGCCAGAGAACATCGTCCCATCTAGAAGAAGTCACATAACTCCTCCAAACGCTTCTGTGCATGCCTATCTTCCTAACACACAAATAGTCCCATGATGCAAAGATAACAAATCAGTGCAAGGTTTGGCCTTACACAGAGGCAAATGTTAAGAGTTATCATGGTACAATTTTGGTGGCCATGTCCAGTTAAGAATCAGTCTGTATTAATGTTTAGAAAGTATGATCCAAATTAATTCAGGAGGAGAAGCTGAACAGCAGCTTTCCTGAGTGGTAAGTTAAAGAATTTGATTCTGTACCCATTGATGTTAATGGAAAACCCTCTTGCTAGCTTCTGTAAAACAAAATGAGAGCTAGCTATAGGGAAAAATCACTTAAAAGCCATTGATTTCACACACACAACACAAAATATAGATAGCAAAGGGTCAAAGTTATCTAACTACAAAAATGAAGATCTTTCAGAACCTTTATCTTAAATATCACAAGTCAGTAATCTCAAATACTTTTGACAAGACTGAGTGTTTTGTAAGGGCATCCCCACAGATGTACACGTTAAAGTATTGGTAGGTATGTATGTAGGTGGGATTTCTCCACAGAAGGAGGAAGGAAAGGTATTGCGTCTCAACTTCAGGAAGATGTTGAATGTCTATAGAAGAAATCACCTTAACTAACTGCAGCCATAGTGATCTGGGTTTGATATTCCCAGCTGCATCCAACACCTCCTATGTAGACATAGTATAAAAGCAACACTTATTAGTCTGACCAGGAAACACTGGGAAGCCAAATCAAGTATGCTTTTGAGCTGTTGCTTAGGTTGCTACCTGTAATCTCTTCTTTTCCTTGAATGTGTTCAGTATTCCTGCCTATACTTTTCTGTGAATCTAACTTTTAAACCCAAGACTACTAATCCGCACTGATACTTACAAATACTTGAGTCAAGATTTTCAGACGTGTTCTTGTAGTCCTGGAAACTCCAGAGCACCTCTCACCCAACAAGCCTTTTTTTTGAAAAGCAGAGCCGTTGTGAAACTTTTGGTGCCACCCAGCTGCTAGGCATCTGTCCTGCCTTAGTCCCTGGTTGTCCTCTCCTGCTTCAGACAGACAGTCCTGCTTTCTCAGGGACCCAGGTGCATTTGCCTCACTTCAACATCCATCTCTCGTGCTTAAAATCAAATATTTGCTTTAACAAAGGCAAAGTTTTTCCTAGACTTGGCAATGCCCAGGGTTCCTTTTACATGTCTAATTTCTCCACTTTTTATGCATTGTAGCAGCATTCCCCTCTTTGGAAAGGTTCCAGAAAGCACCTGTACACACTTGCTCATTTGTGAAACACAAGTATGGTAGGTTGTAATTTGCCAGTCCATTTCTCCTCCAAGAGTAAATTAATTGAGTTGATAGCAGCAGAATTTATAGTTTTATGCAGGCTAAATATACATGCTATGGTAATATTTTAGCATTAGGATGGGGTAAATGAGTCATAACTAATTGCGGAGCAATTCCTCTCTAGGTGGTGATAGGAAGCAAAGGCTTCTCTTTCCATTCTTTCTGGCATGCCTTGCCTGTGAGTAAGGGACCTTAAATAATTGCCTATCTCCCCTCTTATCCTTCTTTTGCACTTAGTGTCACATAGTCTTAGGGCTGGGACCTTTAAAGGGTTTGCAAAACTGCAGAAGGCACAAATTTTGTGGGGTGGCTCACCATTACATGACTTTTTTTTTTTTTTTCTACTGCATTTTGTATTTGGGGCAGGCATGTTGATAAGGGCTAAAAACTTGCTAGGCATGCCTGTGCATCATAGATATTCTTATTTTTATCCCTCATCTGCCAATTCTTTACACGGAATTAACTTTGCTCTCTTTAAGGGTTAGGCCAGCAAGTCTGTGGCTCTTTCTGAACCTGCATAGAGGCTCTTCTACCACAGCCACTCCTCCCTCACCCTCACCTTCCACCATACTAAAACATTTATTTAGACTATAGTACACTCTATACCATCAAAAATTTGTTGTCGTTTCCTGTGAAACACCTCAGGTGCCAAACACAACCCCAGTGCAGCCTGCGGAAATGGAGTCTCCCAAAGGGAATGCTGAGCCTGCATAAAAGTTGGCTCTGTTTTTCCAAGGCACCTGCCAGAACCTTGCTGACATTTTCAGCATAGGAAAATATTTGGCACTGGACAGCTGTTCAGAAACTTTTCCCTTTGTAGGTAGTAGAAAATGTTCCCTTTTTAAAACATATTTATATAATTATTTTGGGCCTATGCATATGTGAAAGGCTTCATTTTTTGCCCACCGTGATCTTCAGAGAATTTGCCTCCTCGGTTCTTCCTATTTGCTCTATCATTCCTCACAGTGAACACATCCAGCTCTTCTTTTTAGTCTCCATCTTTCCTCGCAACCTGAGCTGCAGGATGGTTAATTGCTTTTACTCTGTCTTCCAATAAGTCACATTAGAAATCTGATTCTAGCATCTATTTATTAGTTTTGGGTTCCTCTAATAAGTGCACCTTGTTGAATGCTTAATGTGTTTGTTTTTAACACCTCTTTCCCCAGTAGTATTGCAGATTGTTTCTCTTCCGGATTATTCACTCTTGAAATTCATGGGGATAAGATTGTACCTGCGAGCATTAAGGTTTACCACTTTCTGCCTTTCTGTCAGTTGGCTTTTCCAGATCGTGATGTGCAATTGGTTTGTGTTTCTGTACTCTGAGTAAAATTGCTGAGCATCTCATTTGCCTGTAGGTTGAAATTTTAGCAAAGGACAACCTGATGTTTTAACGATTGCTTATATAAAGAATTCATAAGAGCTAGTGGCCCTGTGTTTTTCAACTTTGTGTCCTGCCAGTTTGCTGGCTTTGGCAAAGAGACAGTCCAGTGCAGTTGCAAATGTCAGGCAGTGTCTTGATTTGTGGTGGTAGCTCCAAAGTGTTTAGCTGTAAATCGTGTTGTCCTTCCCCACTCCCCACCTCGCTTTCCTTTTAAGTCCTAGCTAAGAGCTTTGCATGCTTTTCTACCCAGGTCTCTTTTCTTTCAGTATTTTGGATTTTCCATGAATTCTACTGAATTGATAATATAAATGTTGTCTGTGAGACTATGTTGATGGTGGCTAGATCTTCTATAAACCTTGTTATTAACCTTGTGCTGTGTGCTGGAAAGTCTAATTGTTCTGTGATGGTTTTCTTTACTTCAAGGGTTTCTAATCATGATTAATCTCTGAAGTGATTGGGAAATTTTATCTGTCTCACAGCTTAGGTCACAATAGGTAGTCTTCTTCCCTCCTTGATGTCACCTCATTGCAGTTGGGGAAAAAAAAAGCGAACTGTAAACCTTGGGTCATTTACAGACTCATCTGTTACTTCTGTTTTACACCTTGTTCTAAGATGTGTGTAGGTAGAAGTAGAATGCAATATTCAAATGCCTCTAATGCACTGTTTTTCAGAACTAGAAATTGTCAGATTTAAGGTAGTCTTGGAAGTGAATTCTTTTCTTTTTCTTTTTTAAAAATGTGTTTTCTTGTGAATACAACAGATATTATGCAGGTAGAAACTCTGATAATAGACCTTCATCACCCTTCATTTTTCTGGACAGTTTCAACAAATGAGAGTTGTTCATCTTGTTATTAAGCAATTGCTCAGAGCCCAAGACTTGCTTTCTTGCACTGCTGAATTCTCATTGACAAACATTATGGAACACAAAAGACAGCATATTTTAACAAATTCATTGTGTTGGGTTGCAAATGGGAAGAAGATACTAGCAAAGCCATGAACTGTGTTGGCAGGACATGCTCCTTCATTTTATTCTATAAAAAAATACAGACAGAACATAACTAGCTGCTTCTGAGGGAAAATATAGGCTGCATTCCAGAAAGAAGCATATGTAAAGTGTTAGACCATGGGTAAGCTAATATGCAATTACTTTAGTGCATCATAATTGAAGAATAAATCAGTCACATTGAGAAAATTCTCTGAAATACCTCCTCAAAATATTTGAGGATAGTGTATTGTTTTGTTGTCCATTCTTAAATACTATGGACTGGAAGAACAACAAAAAAAGTAAGCTTCAGTCATAACTGTTCCTTCTGCACTCATGTTCACTAATTCTACAACCTGACTTACACTTTCTGCAGTCAGGAGATAACTGTATCTCTAGTTTGATAAAACTGTACAAGATAATGTAAAATTGAACCACACATTTTCCCTACTATTCATCAAAATAGGACTTGAAATGTCTGTAAGCGGTGAGTAGTGCAGCGCAGCGCACATCGCCAGTACCAGTTTCAACCTACTGTCCTTAGGAAAGGAACAAATAACTAGATCATGACGGAAGTTTTTTAAAGGGTTCAGGCATTTGTCTAGAAAACACAAATTGGAAATCAAATCTGAAGTGAAACTGATACAACCATCAGACAACAAGAAAGTTCTTTTTAAATAGGGAGGTGGAAAATGGACACACAAAGGGGTTATTTACAAAGAAAGTTCTTCCCCATAGGCTAGATTAGTGATAGGCTGTGGTTTACATAAGTGAGATGAACTAGCTGTAAATATTAATCCCTTGCTCCTCAAAGATTTAAATTACTAGTACTCTCTTTTACAAACTGGCCTTTTCTTTTTTGGGGGGGCGGGGAAAACTGTTCCTCTAAAATGGGGCAGGGGGAGTGTGGGAGAGCAAGAATTGTTGAATATAGGTTTCTTTTAATTTATTCTCTAAAGATTCCTGGCAGGTAAAACTCGTTTAAAGGAAACACATTTTTTTTCATGATCTTCTAAATTCCCATCTGTACTCAGACAGTTGTATTTACATTGTTACATTCTTCAGGAGCAAAAATTCTCTGATGTGAAATGCTGAAGGAGTTGCGTATGAATGTTGCTGAAAAAATGTCTATGTGCAGAATATTTCTTAAAAATGACAGTGGTGTTCACCACGATAGCCTCATGTAATCAAACTCCCAGGGTACCATATGTACTGATCAAGTAAGTTGTTGCAGCCCTAGCTAAGGAGATAGGGCTCTTTTCAGTAAGTTGTAACAGCTCTTGGTTTTAATTCAGAAGGTCCTCAGTTTGTTCCCCGATCTGTCAAGCTTATGGTTAGCTAATTGTGCTAAAGATATTTTATGTCTGTGATACTTAAGTATACCAAAAACAAAGCAAGGAAGCAGGGGAACTGACGGTGAAAGAGATGTCCCATAAGTTCAAACAAAAGAAATGATTTGAAATTGCTTAAGTGGTTTTAAAAAAAAACAACCAAGCAAACAAACAATAAAAAAAAAAACAGCCAAAAAACCAAACAACAAAACCAAACCCAATTTCTACCTATCTATTTGCTGGCACTTTGATACTTAAAATGCCTCACAGATGTCTTGTCCAAATCCTGGGAAAGTTCAAACAATTTTGGATTTGCCAGGTTTAAACCTGTATTTACTATTCATTCATCTTGGACCTAACAAACCTGTTCTGTCCCTGATCTTTCTCGTGGCCTGGATTTTAAAGCGTATTTAGGTATTGACTTCAATGCTGCCGTAGAGTTTTTGTCTTCAAAGTTTCCAATCACCTTCACAGTCTGGCAAATCTAGGGGGTATTTAGTATCCGAAATCCGAAGGAACAAGCCATTTTGAAACATAAAGAGTGGTAAATTTTCATTACGATGCTAACAGCAGTAGCATTACAACAGAGCAACCTGCTTACAGCAGTTTATTTTGTGGTATTTTCTACAAGGCAGTAAAATCATGCTGGAATAGAGAACCTATACAACTGTTTTCCAGGCATGGATTTTGATTTCTTGGATGGTACCAAATGCAGATTGTCAAGATTTCAAACTCTGCGTATCATCAGTATCTTTGTGTTGCAATTTCTGAAATATCAGGAAGTAAGAAGTTGTCACTGTTTATAGTACCTGCAGAGTATAAGACACCAACTTCGCCATCCCTTGCTTGAAATTGTCAGCATATGCTGAGACGTGTTCTTCCAGGATCCTTCATAGATTAACAAATTAGGTTTTCTTTGTGGGAGACTTATACCAGTGTGGGGAATCCCTGAACTTCAGACGCCTAAAATAGGGTGTCTACAAATGAATGAAGGGTTAAAGTAAAAAAAATAAAAATGCACGACAACTTGGTAGCGGGGAGTAGATAGCACAATTGTACTTGGTAGGAAGCATCAAAATACTTGAAGAAATGAAGCTTCATGCATTTCAAAGCAAATGCAGGAACCATGCAGGTGATGGATGTTTATGCAAAGCTTTCTGTGTAGACATAGAGAAGCGATGTAGTATAAGGGTTTACAATCACAAGCCTAGAAAATTTCTGCAATAAATCCCCAGTTAGGCAACAAAGGAGAGCCATGATATGTAGACTGCCTTGCTGTCCTTGAGTCAAGTTAGGTATTTGCTTGTTTACGAGCGTTGACAAGAAACTGCATGGTGTCTGACTCCTGTTTGGGTGACTGGGAAACAGATCCCTCACATGCAACAGCAGCCGCTCTCATTGAGAGCTCATTTGCCTGGCATGGAATTCCAGAGACTGTAATTACAGATAATGTAACTCAATTTTCCTGTCAGGAATCTGCTATTTGTAGTACCAGCAGAACCAGAGTGTGTCACATCTCTGCCACGCTCCAGCCAAAGCAGAAGCAGCTGTCAGGGTTGCCAAGCATACTGGGGTAAGAGGGATGCGGAGGAAGTACTTTTGTATGTTATCTGGCGATCAGCAAGTCTATGGGGTCATCCTGTGCCACACCATGCATCGACGCTGTGGTGCACAAATGCTGCAACTCAGTCGAGGCAGAAAAACACTTCATCTGCTGTGGTCTAATATGGAAAATAAGGCTGTAAATCCAAAATCAAATAGCCCACCCTGAGTGAAAATCTCTGTTATGCTCAGTATGGTATGTCTCATACAGCAGCATCCCTCTTTCTCCTATATCGAATAAGAGGACTTATTTGAATAAGGATGGATGTAACTTATAGTCAGTTAGGCTCTCAGAATCAGAGCTACAGACAAACTCAAACCCAAGGCTGTCATATTCAAGGGTGTTATATTTGTTCTAATTCTTGCATTTAGCAAACTGGGCCTCTGGCTTTTTCCTCTGTCTGCAGTAAAATATTGTCTTGCTACCATTAGCGCCCACAAGGAAAGACACAGTATGAAATTCTGGGGAGGTTCTGAACTTTCATTGCCTGGGACTAAACACTGAAGCTTAGAAGTAAAATGTCATCTTTAAAGCAAGTGGAAATGACAATAGGATTTCTGTTTTAAAAGCTTGCATCAAGACACCTGCTGTTAGTGAATAACAGGTATCGAAGATTTTTTTCACCAAACAAAGGTCATCCTTTCTCTTCAACTGACTCTTTGTATTTGTAAAAGTAAAATCGACTTGACTCAATCAAGACTGGCTTTTTCCCCCTATGCATAAAGGAATTTAACTTACATGAGAAAATGAAGGGCATTTCCTCAAGTTCCAGAAATCCAATGATTATTTGTGACTCCCTTTTAGTTTGATTCAGGTTAGAATAACTGGTCACTGAATCTACCTCTGACTACCCCTCGTGCTTATACACTGTGACTATCCAACCTACAGTTATTTAAAGCAGAGACATCTTCACCTGCAGTCACCTGGAAAAAGAATCTCTGCTCTCTTATTCCTATCTTCCATCTTACCTGGTAATTTTATTCAGAATGAAGATTAAAATCAACTTAGAGGACCATGGGAGTTATTTTTTTAGTGCATGCAGATACAGTGGCTCTGAAATAGCACTAATAATTCTGTGACGAGTGCCTTGTAATTTCTAGAGATGTTACAGTTCATGTGATGCCATTCATATGCCGTGCACTAGCAAGACAGAAGGAAGCAGTGCCTAGGGTGTAGAAATGATGGTGGGATGGAAACCGGGACAGACTTTCTTGGGGCAGATCAGAGTCGGAGAATCTGAACAATTCAGGTCATAAGGAACACTGGAGGTCATTTAGTCTAACCTCCTGCTAAATGCAAGGTCAGTTTGATTAGGATTTCAGGGCTGTATTTAAGTTTTGAAAATCTCCGAGAACGGAGCTACTTCAGCTCCTCTGCACTTTTTCCAGTTCTGCACCACCCTCAGAAGGAAGATTTTTCTCTTTCATTTAGTCCAGTCAGAGTTTCTTCTGCTGCAGCTTTTTATCCATTGCTTCCAGTTCTTTTTCTGCACATGTCTGGGACAAGTCTGGCTCAGTCTTCTTTGTAACCTCCCCATAGGACCAGGCAGGCTGCTGTTAGGACCCCCAAAACCACCTCTTCTTCAGACTGAACCAGCCCAGCTCCCTCAGCTTCTCATCACAGGGTGGGTGCTTCAGTCCCTGACCATGGTGGTGGGCCTCTGCTGATTCTTTCCAGTTTGTTGGTATCCAAAACTAGATACCACACTCCAGCTGTCTCACAAATACCAAGCAGAAGGGAATAACCACTTCCTTTGACCTCTTGGCTGCAGCCTTGATAATGCGGCTCATGATGGAGTTAACCTGTCTTGTCAATTGATTCATTTTGCCTTCTTACTGGGCTGTGAAGCATGTGAGGGCAATATGGATAGATACCAGGTTTATGGAGTCCAGCAGGTTAAAAGAATTGTTCTTATGGCAAACTATGAGCAGCATATCTCTTCCAGCAAATTGATCATTACCCAAGACTTTGAGGACAAAAAAAAAAAAAAAAAAAAAAAAAAAAAAAGAAGGAAGGGGAAGTGAAATAAACAAAAAATGAGTGAGGACCAAAGAGACCTCTTAGGGCAAACACACAAAAAAGCTTACAAACAACCACCTCTTTTTCCCAAATACATCCAGACAGGGTTCTTAATGTTTCTAGAGATGTTTAAGAGCTGTGTACTGTGGGTTTGCAAAAATACCTGTGAATTCTGGTTGGTTTTGTTGTTTGGTTTTCTTTTACATTCTTGTCTCAATCCCACATATGACCTGTCCATAACAATGGTTTTATATTCCATAAGTACAAACAATTCATTTTCACAAACTATGCATCAAGTGTACAGTAGGTCAGTCACGCTTTGGCCACACACATTAATTGTCTAGGATTACTAATTGCCCAGCAATCCCAGCAGCTCAGTGTCTAGAAAACTGGTACGTCACTGCTCAAAACTGTAGTCTGCTCCTTAAATCAGGAGAATGGGGATTGCAGCTTTTACTAACAAGACTAAAGCTAGTCCTCCATCTAAAAGAACACTCTAAAATATATATAAATGTGGTTTTTTAGATGCTTTAAACAAACTTTAAAAAGTTTTCATTTTTCCAAGAAGATGCAATAAGTAGCGTTATATAGAAAGGTTATTGAGAAAAGGCAAGCTTATTCACAGTGACATCATACTATAAAACTTGAATGTCACTGTATTATTTTTTCCTCTTTAGCAATGTCTGTCTCTGTTTTGCAGTATTTATGTCATGGAATTAATAGCATAAGAAAAATAATTAGGTAAGATATTAGTAGACATACTTCATGCTTCAGTTTCTGAGTATAAAAACCAGTAGGGCTTGTTAGGAAAATGTTCATATTTTTAGGTTTGTGTTCCTTGGAAGAAAGTACTGGCATGGAGAATAAACATGTTGAGAATATATAGCAGCATTGAGTTAAATATGAGGACTTCTCAACCGAATGAAGTAGGGGAAATTTCGCAATCTTTCATCACACCTGGTAATCTTTAAAAATTGAAAGCGCAAGTGCATCGCAGTCACAATGTATTTATTTTTAAAGACAGTCTTCCTGGAGTAGCTTACTTTGTATTGTGATGCTGCTTGGAGCCTTTGCCAGCGATAAAGCCTTATTTCTTTAGATGCCGTGCAAATGCAATCGGAAGACAGCACTTTTCCCAGGACACCACATCTGAATTTATTAGCAGTTGTGCCCAGATGCACCTGCAAGGTCTGACACTAGAAAATGAAAAGTGACTGATCCTAGCCCTGCCTTTGTGACTGGGTGAAGGAAACAAGAAAGCCTGTCCACTGAAACAGTGGAGGCTGTTGCAAAATACTGCTGGTGTGCAATGGGAGTGAGTACTCGACGATACCCACAGCGACGCATGCGAGGGGAGGTTGGTGCCATGCAGAGCCCCGGTCTAGCGGCACCGGCGCAGTGTTACGCCAGCCTCTCCCCCTGGCTCTGCGTGACCCACAGCTGCTGATCTCACGTGCGGATTTGCCCGGTGTGTTTCAAACGATGACTGCATCTATTTCACAGCTTTTAAAAACTGGAGTATCGTTGCACGTGAAGTGCACTGTTTGCGTCTCAGATTAACAGCCTGAATTAGCAGGGTAAGACAGGAAAAGACAGAAGGATAGTTCTCTCTGTTTTGTCACAACTTCTATTTACATGAGGAAAATGTTAGCGTTCTTTATCTCCTCGGGGTACCCGTCAGTGCCCCAGTTCCAGCATTTGCTATATCGCTCCTCAGGGAAAGCCTTGAAGCCATATGGTTCACTTGCTGTTGCTGCATTTCTGTGTGCCTAAGGAGTTGTTGGTGGTAGTGGTCCCTATTCTTTCTGCTGCTTTGCTCAATGTCTCATTTGCTTTTTATGCTTTTTCCAAATTAAAAAAATGTCTGTTGCACTCTCTTGCTTTCCTCTAGCTCAACACTAGTGTCATATAAATATGCTTCTGCCAGCACACATGTATTACAGCAGCCAAAGAGATATAACTTTTCCATGTAAAGGTATTAGGAAAATCAGGCTTATTCATCTTTTAGGTATAGTTGATCCTCTCTTAGGTAAGTTGATGGACTAGATTTTGCTTCCAGTATATCCGTACTTATCTCTCCAGGTCTTTTTCTCTGGGACTCTAACCCCATGGGAAGAGAAATCTGTTGTTGTATTTTACAAAGGCCAAAACCAAAGAGGTTGATTTAGGAGGGTCCATGCATGCGTGTGTGTAGCATGGCATCGCTGGCAAATAATTTCTGAAGTGAATGCACAGAGGCTGTTACAGGAAAGGCCTTTTGATGGTGTGTACACTGTGACATATGAAAACACCATGTAAGTGTTTTCACCAGGTAGGAATCCCCAGTGTGTTTGCAAGAGATGTGTTAGTCTCAAGAGACAAAGATTTAAAGGGTGTATAACCACCAGCTCAATTTTATCCTGCTGTCAGAGCTTGCTGGGGCTCATGTTTAGACACAATGAATGAAGAAATTCCACTTATGTGTCTGTAGACTACCAGTATGCTTGTTTTAAAATACATAAGATTTTGTATGAAGGTTGCATGACATTTAGTCTCCGCAGGCAAGGTCAGTGGAAAAATAACATGAAACACACTATCAGCAACAATTTTCCATAGCTACGTGTAAAACATTTACATACATATGTCACAGTAAGTACTAAATGATGTGAAGGTCAGTATTGCATGCTAGAACTGTGGTTCTGTCCTCCAGGATGCAACTGCTTTTATTCAAACCATTATATGTTCAGCAGAAGAACAGGAATTCATGGGATTATTGCAGGACAGAATATTGTCCAAAGTGTCTGTCAACAGCTCTCAAAACTGGAGCTTGCAAAAAGGCTGGCAGAACACTCATGGGAATCTACTTCAGCCTGAACCAGTGAACCAGTTCACATTTTTTCCAAGCAATTCAGTCAATGACAAGAGCTTAAAAGATCCTTCTCAAGGCTAACAATTACACCGAACCCAAAGAATTAGCACTTTTAGAGGCACTAAAAAGAATAAACTGATTTGTGTACCCAGAGATTTGACCATGTATCTCTCAAGGGGAAGGTTTTTGTGACACTATGGTGTCTTTGCAGCCAAGAACAAAATGGTAATTCAGACTGTAAAAGACAAAAAAAAAAAAAAAAAAAAAGAGAGAGAGACTTGCATTCATCTTCTGCAATGCATTATTTTGGATGTTTACATCTGAAATCTGCTTTTCTATGAATATATTTTCCTCCAAGTTCAGATTTGTAGTTTAAAATTTTACTGCTCGTTAACAGTAAAACAATTTAACATTTAACTTTTTTTCCCCAATTTAATTTTACTTAAGTCATTTGGGAGAAAAAGACACAGAGGTAAACAGAGATTCTGCATGCACAAACAGAGTAGTGCCTCTGTTCTTGAACCTATTCATCAGTAATCCATGTCCTAGGAAAGGTGATGGATACTAAGGCACCATATCCAGTATTTCAAGGACTTGGGCACATTATACAGCATATCTGAAAAATGGCTGTGTCATTATTTACATTGTACAGAACAAAGGAGTGTTTCAGAAAATGCCATGGATGATTAAAGCAAGAAAAAATGGATTCCATTCCCCATACTGCCACTAATTTTCTCTGTGTCCTCCTCCAAGTTTCATCTTGCAAGCTGTTAAGCACGTGCTTTCTGGATGACCCAACTCACTTCAATGAGAGGACTCTAATACATACAAGTATTATATATTCAATACATGCAAGTGTTTTCAGAAAGAAAGAAGGCCTTCAATTTTGCATGCCTCATTTCCCATGTCCTTAGCATCAGGAGGATATATTTATTAATTTTGTGGGACTGTGAGGATGTATTATTGTTTGAGATGGCAAAGGGAAGGTTTTAGCAAGTAGGATGAAGATAGAGATAGCAAAAAGGCCAGTACACATGGTACAAGTGCAGCTGAAATGAATATCTACCCTTTTCAGGGATTGTAATATATCCACTATCCTAGAATTTTATCTAAACGTTTCATCATTAAATGATTTTAAGCTCTGAAACAAAAGAGTGCTTTAAATAAGACTGCTTGCTACAAGAAAAAGGACATCAGAAGAAAAATATTTATACAATTTAGGATTACAGGCTCTTAAGGTATTTAGTTCAGCGTTTATCTAAAAGGTAGCCCATCCTTAAGCACATTTGTAGATAAAAACGAGTTATTTAGTGTTACACTTTGGTGTCATTCAGAATTCTTATTTGATTTGATAGTCAGTGGTTGTTAGGTGCATACACAGCTATGGTGGTTATAGTTGATTCTTACAGAGACATCCTTTGTCACATAAAATGGGTATAAATTGAATGTAAAGCAAATAGCAGGTTCACTCCACCTTGTTCCTTAAAAGGAAATTTAGTCTTTTGAGTGTTATAGTGTTTGGGTTTGTTGGTGTTTTGGGGTTTTTTTTTTTGTTTTTTTGGTTTGGTGTTTTTTTTTCTTTTTTAGTGGTTTGTCATTTCTGTGAGGTGTCAGCCTATCAGTCCTTCAGATAGCTGTCATGGTATGGGTAACAGTGCAGTATGATGGGAGCAAAGAGAGCAGAAATTTTATTTGAAGGTGGACACTACTGTAAACTGTGTTTTGTTGGTTTAAAGGACTGGAATTTTGCCTGTTAATTTGCTTACCTTTCCTGATAGTTCTGTACATTAGCGAGTCTGCAACAAAAGAAAACCCCCCAAAACTCCCTCAAGACATTTTTAGATGCAATAGCCTATGACAGTATATTTGTTGGTTTACCACAAAAAGAAAAACAAAGTTTTAGAGAAATGGAGGTGAAACTTACATATACACTAACAAGTAAAACATCTGTCTGTCCATAAAAGTGAGTTCTCCTTCAATCCTAGGATTTCTTTTCTTTGTAGCAGTATTTGTGATATGTCTTGAGATCCACAATGAAATCCTTATATTCGCTTCATGTTGCCCAGAAGAGAACTGTTGGGACAGGTACAATTTTGTTACTTGAGCCCACTGCTAACTTTTCATTGAAATTGGTGGAATTTAATGCCTAAATGCTTTCAAGGATCTCAGCCTTCTTGGTTAGTATGGATGACTAACCCAAATGTAAGAAACCCTGTATTTTGCTTTAACTCTGCTTTCAGAAAATGCTCTATTTAGACATATTTTACTGTGAAAAGTGATGTCCACCAGCTACCTTGCAGTCAGACATGTACTGTCACACAGTAAGAACTTCCTGATGTCTCTCTTGGTTATTAAACTGCTGAAATATGCAGTACTTTTGGATTAAAAAAAAATTTTCAGAATAGTTTTGCCTCTGAAATATTAGGATATTTGTATCTGTCTGGGCCTTAATTTCAAGAAAATATGAAGGAAGACACTTGTAAATACCTGCTGAAGTTTATTTTATTCATCACTAGGCATCCTCTAGTAGAAGTGTCTCCTTTTTTCTGGCTGTCAAGTTGTACTCATTTTAGATCAGATTTGACCAAACAGAAGCAGGGGTGAGGTGAGAGGTGTACCAGCTTTGGTTAACAGGTCAGAGCCCTGTTGCATGAGCACCCCACCTCCCTCATAAAGAAGAGCCGCCAGTCTCTGGTGCCAGTCCATGGAAGGAAACCAAAGGCTTAAGCAACCTCCTTTCTGTCTTCCCTGAGGCACTAAAACTTGTCCCTGAAGGTGTAATTTTCTTCTTGTTATTTTGTAATGAAGTAGAATGAGAAGATAAAAAAAAAACCAAACACTTCAATTTACGTACTATTTACTATATTGTGGCAAAATTGTTCCCTATGAATGGACCCTTCGAAGGTCTCTGAAATAAATGCTGCATTAGGGTGAACTCCACTTGAAGGCTTTGGGAAGCGCCTTCGTTCTCAGTCCCCCATGACAGTTTTCAAAACAATCTTGTTTGTGTAACCTTTAGCTATACTGTTAAAACGCACCTGAAAATCCTAGGCATTCTGAAAAAAAATTTGGCTTTATTTATAGGACTGCTTTTCTTTAACTTATCAGCCCCGAATGGGTACCTCATACATGTTTATTGGCTCCTGGCTATGCATAAAATCTTCAAGAATAAACGGAAAAAGACAGAATCCCTACCATTTTTATATACACAGACTTGGAGTCTGGCACTTGCTCATTTGCACAGTTACCTGTCTGAAGGCAGGCAGGTATTTGGACGGGATTAAATGAATAACCTGGCAGTCGTACTGCTGTGTCACACAGCAGGCGCAGCAGCTCCAAATTCTGCTGTTTGCTGGCTAGGACCTCCCTCTAGATAGGTTAATCAGTCCTGATTGCAGAGCTACGGGTTAAGGAGGTCACTTCTGCGGAGGTGGACCGTGTTTGGGGAAAAGGAGAAGTAGAATTAGTCACGGATACCTCTTCTTCAGCATACAGTTCATAGAGATTAAATGTTCTCTGTTACAGCTATAGACAGGGTGGGATTTGAGGCATGTCACAGCATAGAGCCAGGAGCAGCTGCTGTCATTTTTAGTGGCAATTCCAGAGCAAACTAAATTCAAAAACCCTTATGGTAAGGATGTCTTTATCAACTTCATCCTCACAAAATTATGGGCTACACAGATAAGACAATGGGTGAGAGGAATGTATACAAGCGTACATATGAAATGCACGAACTGAATAAAACGTGTATGTCATAAATGTATTATATATAAATAATATAATATAGATTATGTAATTATATATATAATGGAACATATGAACAAAAATTGTGCTTTGCCTAAAGCATGTGGCAAACTGGTGGTAGAGCTCAAAATTGTACACCACCTCGTGATAGGCGGAAGATCATTCTTCTGTAACTGCAGCAAAAAGCTGAAGGAAGGTTTATTCCTATATTAGCTTCATTTTCCAGGCAGCATTGCCATTCTGAAGATATCCTTTCAAAAGGTGGACCTTTTAAGAATGTCTGCAGATCTGGACTCCCTCAGATTAACTGGGGGCACACATTTCAAAGGGAAGTGGTGTTCATGGGGAATTCTCTGCCAGCCGCCCAGATCTCAGCTGCAGAAGTAAAGGATAAGTAGTAAAGGAGTTTAAATTTCCTCAAGCTGCCTTCTGTGGTGCTTCAGCTTTGATCTGCCAGGATTACCTCCAGAGGTGGGAAAAGCAGTTAATTTTCCACTTTTACTTGACACTTCCCCTCTCTCTAGGGGCTGCTGAGTTAGTGCCCACTACCTACTAGGTGAGCTGAATGCAATACCAGAACTTGTGCTTTTTTTTTGGTGTTGACTGACTTCACAGGCTGTCAGATAAGGGAGGCATTTGATGATTTTCACTGGTTTCAGCGTAGCTGCCAGCCAACTACATCCAGCGAGGTGGACTTTCTACTCTGGTCAGCCCATAATGCCACCATCTTTACCTTGTCTTATCCCATGCTTCCCCTGTGGTCCCACAGAGCCTTAGTCCCCAGGGAACACCCTTCAAATAACCTTACAATTATTGCTTTACCTTTCTCCAGCTCCAGATTAAAACCATTCTTTATGGCGATGCCTACAAAAAGACTTGATGACTTAGGTGACTTCCGCTGTGCTTATAAAGTTAGATATGTTGTCTTATTGTGTTATTTTACTCCCTCATCTTTTGTCTTTGGAGTTATATTTAGGTTTTTTGTTTTATTATTAATTAGACACCACCTTTTTGTTCTGCTCTTGTAGCATGTCAAATAATGGATTCTCAGCCATGGCCAAGGCTCCTGACTTCTTCAGTAATACAAATATTTGGCAACAGGGCACAGTGTATGTTTGTTTTTAAACAACCATCACATGGAAGCTCTCATGTCCTTGCCATGTTGTCAGCTGTCACAAAGGACAGAATAGCAGATGGTAAAATGGACTAGAAAAAATGACTAACCATGACTTCAGCTCTACTTCTGCACTAGGAGTGAGGGGGACCGGAAGTAATGCTGTCCTCGCCTCCGGGCTCCATCTTTTTGCACTGCTTTCCTGGTTGTGTGCATACTCAGCACCGGCTGAGGTTGGTCCTCGCGCTGTGGCTGGCTAACTGGCAGAGGCCGTCCTGGAAGGAGAGAGGTGGCGGTGGAGTGTGGTGGCCCAGCTGCATGTCACCTGGTGGCACTTCAATCTCAGAGGTGCCTTGCTCCGAGGTATGCTCCTTAACTGCAGTGTACTGTGACAGCCTCTCAGGTACCATGTGCTAGTACCATGTACCTACAGCCCATCATATAGCTCAGACGTATATTGCAGACTCTGTCCCGCGCAGCAAAAACAATAAAACCTGAGAAATACTTTTTGTTTCCTCTGAGACAGGAAGCAGAGGAGACCTCTGTCGTGGTAACACTCTGAGCCAAGCCACTCGGATGGTCACAAATATCCTTGAACTGATGTAGGTATTAGTGGTAACCTCCAGGACTTTCAACATGCCGTAGCTTTCATGGCAATACGTGTTCAGATCGGGGACAATTTTAAATCAGGCATGCAAAAAGCCACATATAGCTTCTTTACTAGAACCACGTCGTGTTATAAAGCATCGGCCAGCCCTACCACCATGGTCTGTGCTTGGAGTAAGCCTCTTCTGGCCTTCTCAGCTCTGCTCCCAAGACAACAAAGGGCAGATAAAATAGCATCATGCAATTTCTAACAAATGCAATGAGTCAGTTCCTGTTAATGATGAGACCCCTGTGAGTCAAATCATTAGCACTGATTTCCATTTCCATTGCTCTTGCTGCTTGCTTTTTTCTTTTCTTTTCTTTTCTTTTTAAGGGGGATGTTTTCATTTTACAAGTGTTTTTTAAGCTGCTTTCCTAAGGAAATAGGTCTTATGCAGTGATTATCTCTGTTTGCCCATCCTTCTTTCCCCTCTCAGGAACTTTTGTGCCCATCGACATGAATTGGTAGAAACAGCAATTTCAAAGTTGCTAAGTCCCTGCAACCTTCATGAAAATAGCTGGCAGGATAGAAGAAAAAGACCCTGTTAGTGCTGTGGTGAGAGAGATGCCACAAAGGCAACTCACTCTATTAGTCGCCAGAGAATCCACACCTCTAGATGGCAGGAAAAGCTTCGGAGTTTGCATGTTATTAGACCTCAAACAGAGACGCATCTATTTGAAACTAAAAATAATCCTCGCTGCTGTTCCCAGAAAAGCCGATTTTTAATTGTATAAAATCCATCCTGCAAAAGAAGTGTCCGTATCTCGCTCTGTAGATTCATATGCTCCCCTCTCTCTATACGCATTAAGATTTAAGGTACTCATCAGTGGGAAATATGTATAATCTCCCATAGGACTGCAGTCTCTCCTTCAGTACTAACATATTAAAACTAGACTTCTTAAACATTCATATTAATTAGTCTGTAAGGAACCATTATCAAAATATGGTGTGAATACATAATTATGAGGGTGTGTTGCCTGGCAGGAAAATGAGGGTTTGATCCTGCCTCCTCCAAAGTAAATGGCAGCTTCACCACTAATTTTCTTATAAGCAATAGTGAGCCCTAAGGCAGCAAAAACAAGAGACAATTTTCCCCTTCCTGCCTCACTGGAAGCACTGTCCCACCCTTGCTGAGAAAGCACTTCACCCCTCCTGGGAGGGGAGATGGAAAGGAGAGCGTTTGGCGGCTATTATCAATATTCATGTACAGCTGCAACTCACAGGCCTCGTTCCCTGCTGAAATGGGCCATTAGCTTCAGCGGGGCTCGACCCCCAGGGAGTGAGACGGACCCCTGTTCGCCACAGTTGGGCATGCCCGGCTGTCCCCTAGGTGCATCTACTGTCCTACTCCAGGAGCGAACAGCCTGATTCTTCTCCAGTGTCGGGGTTGCCTTTGTCACCTGGTCCTGGGGTTTGTGAGACGGGGCAGCAAACTGCCCTACGTGTGATGATGCTCCGGCATAGACTGGAGGCTTCAGACAGCGGCAGGAATCCAAATCCTGCCATTTCACTGGGCTTAGAACTAGGCAAAGCCTTTGTTTGCCCCAGATAAATGCAGTGCCAGAGCCTACAACATACAGCAAGCTATGTGTTAATTTTCAAACATCAAGCCTGCAGTTCGTCGCAGATTAGGATGTGTTTGTGTGTGTGTGTTTGTTTGCTTTCCCTTAAATAAAATAATAGTACGGTCTAGGAAATGCAGAATGGGACTGGAAAACTGGAAAGAAATCTTAGATCTTGTTTTTCTGCCACTGATCCGTTTGCAGCCTTAGGAGAACATGAGGATATTATTTCTCCAGCCCCAATTACTGTCTTGTTTATAATTTGGTGGAAGAGCTTTCCCTGCTGTTTCCCATCCCCAAGTTTCCCTTCCTCTTGGCTTAGCCATATGTAAGAGTAGCGTGGTTTTGCTCGCACTAGAACATTTCGCCTCTCTTATCCAGCATTTCTTTCTCTCCTGCAGCTCCTGTCTTTCCCATTCACTGCAGCAAAGTTGCACTGCATTGGGAAGAGCAAGAGTAGAACAGGGCCTTGCTCCCAGCTGCCACCTCGCTGCCCTCCCCATCCAAGTGCTGTGGGGGGCGACTGTCCTGACAGAGAGTCCTCAACGTGCCCAAAGTCCGGGTGCTCCGCCAGCCAAGATAGCTGCCCGGCTGTTTTAGGGAATGATGCTCTGGCAAGACGTCTGCAAAGGGATTACATTTCACATACGCTCTGTGCTGGTATAACTGGACAGGCGTGCTTAAAAACACCATCATGAGATTTTTAGTCGGGAGGATTTACTGACTCTTACTGCAAGATGGGCAGCCTTAGTGACGGAACTCTCCTAATTACACACATAACCTTGATAGTGGCAGTACAGACCTTCCCTTAGTGTCTTACTGTAACAAGTTCCCACCCCAGTTGACATCAATGACCCTGATGGTGGCTGGACACTAAAGACTGCATTGAAATCCCTACTGTATTTTTACCAAACAACCGTTGCATATCAGTAACGGAGAAGGTCAGTTACTGCTTTGAGAAAACTGGATGTATAACAGGGTTTTCAAAAGGGCAGGCATTCAATGGGATTTTCTCCATATGTGCAACGGGGAATTTCAGAAGTCCCTTCTAGGTGTGTAACTGTTATCTTTTTTGCATCCAGTTACCTCTAAAAATCTGGCTTTTGGTCACCAATCACCTGAACTGAACTGTTGTTTGTGAGCAAGTGGAGAGGAAGAGAGAACCTGTATCAAGTCAGCAGGCTCTTAACACTCGAATATCACCCTTTTTTATTAGAATTTCCCCCACTTGAATGTTCTATTGGCTTTTAGGAGAACAAGAAGTTGAAACATGTCAGGAGCTGAGAGAAAAGCTTATTGTCAGCCTCTGTCTAAACATCATATATCGTTGTGATTTCAGAGGTGTCCTGAGACTCCCAGTGCCAAAAGCTTGAATTTGGCTGAGATATACTTAGTCAGAAACAAATTCCCAAATCTTGGTATTTTCACCAACTTTCACCTCTTTCTAATTCAATATTCTTTCTGTAAAATTAAACAGCTAACAACCCCTGCAAAATGAACATTTGCCAATTGAATTTAGTGAAGTCAAGACTGCATGTTGATGATGGGCTCAATAAAGTGTTCAAACCTGGGACCTTTAGCACAGAATGTGACGCCAGCAGTGATTGTTTAACTAGAAAATGCCATCAAAACTGCAAGTAAAGCAGGCTGCTCTACTGACTGTACCTAGCCACTAGAGAGAGACATTATCCCATGTAGTAAACTGAAATGGTTCTCTTGCAAACGTCCAGGGACTTCCCCTCAGAGCGAAGTATCCTGTTCATCTGGAGCAGGTGACAGCATCGACTGACTGACTAAACCTTGGAGAGCTGTGGCCCAGAACTCATCATGCGCTGCATGGACAAGGAGGCCATGCCAAAACGCTGTACTGATGACACAGGGAAGGTGTTAAATTTACATTTATATCTTTTTCAATCAAATCAGTGCATCTGCAGTCAGACAAGGGGAGAAGGAAATTAACTGCTGCTCTTCCATGGAGCAGGGCAGATGCTCATCGAGACCATGCAGCGTGACACTCGGGCATACACAGACTTCTCGGGTTTGACAAACAGACCAAGAGCCAGATCTTATAAAATCTGTGCTGAGCTGCACAAACCTATAAGGTTTTGTACATGTTGTTGCAGAACCTTCAGCACCAGAGGTCCTCTGTGGTGTTTGCCAAAAATAAGTAATGCCGGCCTTGTTTTGCCCGGGTGTGTTACAATCCCTGTTTGCTCCAAAGTGCTCCCGTAGAGATGTCAGCTGCCCCCTTTCAGCTGTAAGCGGGGCAGGTGGGGGCTGGCTGAGCACAGAGCCTTTTGCAGTTGTAGACCTGATTTTTTCAGCTTTTCAGGGCTGACACGAGCCTTGTGTGATTACCGGATTTGTAACCCGAATGTAAGAGGGCCAAGGTGCGCTGTGCTGTCTGTTGGTGGCGATCTCGGGGGGGCTGCACTGGTGTCTGAATGGTTAATGTGGGCTGCCCAGTCCTGAGACTAGCAGGTGTTCGTCTGATCAGAAAGGAGAACTGGGCAGATTTTAGAAACTTTCATGAATTGATAGCGGAAACTTCTGTAAAACTAACACGACATTCAGGCTGATAAATGTGCGGTGCGGACTTGGATAATGCCCGGAGGTCAAAAGCTGCACTTCTATTTGTAAAGCCTGCCAAAACATTCAAGCTCCCAAGCACAGGAAAATCTAGTTAAAGTAACAGTGGTGGGAAATGTAGCAAGTCCGATCATGCTAGAAATGCATCTGGGTACAAAACTGTCTTGTCCTATGAATAAGCAGGGGAATGCCTGATGTGTGAGTGGGGCTGGGTATTTAACCTCAGTGATTTTCTGCAGTCAGGTATCAGCTTGGAGTCCCAGAAGGAATTCCTTGAGAGGGGAGTAAGCGCTGCCTTGCTGTTTTGATCTTTCACAGAGTACCGATAGGGGATCTGCTATTAGGATCAAGTGGTCATTTCCTACACGATTAGTTTTCTTTTAATGCAGGCAACGAATGACACCAGCATAGCATGAATACTTATGTGGGCTATTTAAGTTATTTAGGAAATCATACGGTTCTCCTTTTTGCTAACACGTAAACAGTAGATAACAAGCATTTGATTTATGACTTCTAATTAATTATTTTATATTGTTGGTTCTTTAACTTTGAGTTAGAATTTATATTACTATCTTTGCCTGCACCTGCACTTACTCTCAATTTCCCAAAATAGAGTAGAGACTCACATGTGAAAATCCCACTAAATTTCACAAGCTGCTTTGAAAATCTCAGTAGTAGCACTTTAATGCTCTGAAGGTACGGATTCAGCTGTATGCAAACATGCAAAGAGAAGTCTCAGCCATGGCTTTCCACTAGGACTTAACTAGGTGCATGTTGCAAGTGAGCATTCATTTTTTGTCTTGCAAATTAGCACGCACTCCACTGAGGGGAGTCCTCAATCATTATGCAAATAATAAATGGGTGAAATCCCCTTTTCTCTTCTTTTTATATAACAGCACACCCTTTAGCGCATCCTCAGAATTAATCAGTTTTAAGGATTGATTACTGTAAGGCACCGCAATCTGCTGTGATATTAAAACATTAAAATGAAGCCTCTTAAAAACCCCTTTTTGAAAAGCTAACCAAACGTGGGTTGCAGGCAGGGGTATTTCCTGGCCAGATGTGTTGATTCCGAGAAGCTTTTCTAGAATCTGGCACTACACTTTCTAGCATCTTACCACTGTTTCACACTTCTACTTTTACCACATTTTCTGACTACTGGAAAATTACCTATAAACATGAACATTTAAATGAAAAAATCATGTGTAGTACATACTCAGGTATCACAGGATGGGGCAAACAGCACTTGAAAATCATTAAAGGGTACTGTAAATCAGTAAAGGGTTTTGAGGTTATACGCTGAGTGGAGAATATAGAATTATATACATACGACTACCATCTTAATGGCTGATATTAATCTTCTAAGATGAGAAAAAAATTAAAAAAAATGTAAAGAAAAATGCTACCCTCAGTTTCCATGAGAAGAAAAAAAGAAAGTGCAAGAGATATTCACAGAAAGGAGAATTGTTTTCTGTTTCTCCACAGCTTTCCAAAAATAGACAAGGACAGGGCTTTCTGCGCCTCCCCTCTAACCAGCTGTCCAGCTCCAGGCCACCGTGGCATATTGCCATTTGCATTTGCAGTATGGATCCATCACCCCACCCTAAAATTCAGTAAATCCATACTGCTGTGCAGAGGGAAAAGGCAGAGGTTCAGGAACTTTCTGGAGACTTGAGCTCGGCTGTGAGGGGGCTTCACTTTTCCCCTTCTGAAAGAAACCTGCCGTGACAAGTTTGCGGCATTCCCTGCCTACCAGAAAATCTACACCTACCATAGAAACCTAACTTCATTAGAGTTGTGCATAGGCACAACATGATTAACCTGACTTTGCATAGAGTGGTTTATTAAAACTTTTCTTTCACCATTATCATTTTGCCTAATGAAAAAAAAATATTAAAAATTCATGCTCTCACCCTAATACAAATTACCTCTTTTGGAGGTTCAGAGACCCTTTTGTCTAAAAAGTTATTGCCAGTCTTCACTTAGATATGGAGGTGACATAGTGTTGGAAGTGTAGCTGCCGCTGCAATAGAAGAATTGCTGACCAGGACAAGGAGCACCCAGCTCAGATGCCGTTGCTTAGTGCACCCAGTCCAGTTTTCATCTGCGTGCCGAGGTGGGGATGCTGGGAACCCAGGTGGCCGTGTGCTTACACAATCGTGCTGTGTATATATACTTAATAACTTTCCTTTGCTGCTGAGTATACACTTCACCTTTGAGGAACTCCGAGGGTAAGTATTTTCAGTAGTTTGAAGATGGGGAAACTGAGATGGGAGAAAGCCAATGGCTTGTGTAAGGTCAGAAGTCCTGGCTAGCTCAGGGCTGTGAGGCACGTAGTTCTGTGTTCACACCGTGCAACCACGGCACTGTGCAACAACAACATGTTTCAGTTCATTCTTATTTGTGGAGGAAAATGAGACCATTCAAATAACTAAATAGGCCCCTTCCCTGGAATGGGAATACATCCCATTAAAACGTGTGTCATAAGAAATAAAGGTAGGCTAAGTTTGTACTTGTCTTTTTTTCCCCTTTTTTCTCTGTTAATTGCATTGTTTCAGAATACACTTTCTACAGGACTCTGTAATTGAAGTGGCTGTTTATTAAAAGGAAATTTCTTAGGGTGGCTCAGCTTAACTGTGTTCTGGCCAGAGTGAAACAGGATGCTTGGCCCAAACCCTATTTCCTTCATTTCACTCCGTTCTAGTACAAGCACTTTCCTGCATCCTGCAGTGCAAGACCGGTGAGGCTGCATCTTTTCTAGCCCGGGGCATTGGAAAGGATGTGTGATCACGGAAATTTTCATTTATCCATCTCAGAGGCAAAGGGGATGCCCGTGTCTTACCGTGGGTAATTCTTTAGAGCCACTTTTCCACTTTTCACTGTTTCCACTAGAGGGGGTTACACGTTCTAGTTCGGAGCGCTACGACAGCCCAAGATAAGATGGAGCTGCCTCTTGCCCACCTATATTTTTAACTGATGCAGTTAACTCACAAATACAATAATGAGCTGACAGTACTAGGACTTGAGGCCTTAAAAACCATTACAAAAATCATTAATTACCGGGAAATTAGAGAGGTGTCTGTTAAGTGCTTAAATTTGCAACCTTCTGTCCTCAAAGAAGAAATCCAAACGTTTGCCTGAATCATAGCTAACTTCCCACACATTGGTTATAAGCTATATCTTGTTTATTTCTGCATATATTAATCTCAGTAAATGATTAGATTTGTCACCCATGACCCCGTATGCTGTTTGCAATTATTTCTTATATTAAATTAATCACTACATATTTACTTTGAGAAATTATGTACGATATATCGACGCACGCATGTGTATAAGTGTATGTGAGCACATGAACTTTCCTGATTGCCTTTCCTCTTGTATGGCAAATTAGAAATAATGGCATTAATGCCAGCAGAGTTATGCTGACAGGGAAACTAGCACAGATAGAGGGGGAAAATCGCAATACAAACTTTTCTTTCTTTCATATTTTAAGTATTTCTACTTATTTCCTGAATTCTAAGGATATGGACAGTCTAATCTCCATGAGCAGATATATGAACACTTGTGGCTCTAAGTTTTAAGGCTGCTTGTCTGGACTGTGCTCAGCTTCGTTTTTTCCACCTCCCACGTCTTGTGGTTGCGCCTGGGTGGGGTGATCTGCCTACATATGGACTCTCACCATATCTTTGGCACTTTGTGTAGCAGTAATACTACCCAGATAACTACTTTGCACAATCAGATCCTTTGTGAGCTACTTACTGGGTGAAAGTAATTCACATGGCTTGTGACTTTTTCCCAGGTAACGTAAAGCCTCTCCTTTATACAACGATAATTAATTTGTAGTAGCTTGTTTTCTAGGAAAACTAAAGCTTATGCTATGTATAAAAAAAAGGACTTCCAGCAATTCAGGCTCCTGGATTATTTATTTTTTTTTTGTAGTACAAAGTTTTCTATCTCTCTTTAGTTTCCATCTAATCTTTTAGATTTTTCATCCTCACAGACTTCTGTTCTGTATTGTGTTTTATTTTTCATTGCAATGCTTTCTCTGTCTTCTCTGAACATAGTTTCTTCTCAGCAGAATTCACCCCCAACAACTTCCAAGTCTGAGCTGAATTTACAGTTCTGTTGTGTTTCAGTGGGTTCGAAATGACACAGAAATATTCACTTTTAATCTGTTATATTTCTGAGGTGCTAATTACTTTGCCACCTCTTATTTGCCACCCAGTTCAAACTAGCAACCTGGATGCTATGAGAAAGTCTTTTATTAATTACTCCATAGAATTTTCTTAAAAGATTTACTTCTGCAACAAGTAACTTGCTTCAGGAAGGGGATCACTGGGACCCAGACAGTTGTGACAAGGTGGATTTTGAGTCATAAACACTTCAGCCTGAAAAGAAACCAGAATCATACCTATTAAGAACCAAGGTTTAAACAACCTTGTAGGTTTCATTACTTTTGTCTGTAAACATATAGTGTTCTTTATCCACACACAAAAGGTGGAGTATGTATACATACAAAGTCCTTGCTTGACTTTTTGACTTTGTTCCTTGCTAAACTAATACTAAGGATGAATTCAGGGACACTGGATTTTACATCACCACAGCAAGGCAGAGATCGGAGGGAAGCGATATTGCTTTGAAAGAAATGGCCTCGTACCTTCACGGAGCGAGTACGCGCGTGAACCCTTATTGACACACAAATGAACTGTGTTTTTTGAAGTATTTCATTGTTTTGTCTTCTGGGCTGCCTGGAGTTCTTCCAAGCGCAACTAACAAAGGCTTGAGGAAAGGAATCAAAACATCATGAGGGGAAAAAAAAAAACACCAACAAAAAACCCAACTTTGCCAAAGATCAAAATGGTGTTTTGGTCTGTTTCCAGATGCGCAGGGGAGGGTGCACCGAGCTCATGTGGCGACAGCGAGCCCCGGGCAGGTAGCCAGCTGCCCGCACAGATGCCAGGCAGCCGCTCCTTCTCCCACTATG
>NW_009647222.1:5873918-5884211 GCF_000708025.1 Charadrius vociferus
GGGGGGTTGGGGACGACGGACGGATGGACATGGACAGGATGAGCAGGGTGCGGCAGAGCAACAGGTTTGGGGAGGGAGGAAGAGGGCATCCCTTCTGGGAGAGGCTTCTGTGTGCGCCGGCTGGAACTCTGTCTTGGGCTTTTTCTTGGTTGACTGCTTGCCTCCCTCCCCTCTGCTCCCGACCAACAATACGGTTCATCACAAATGAAAGAAACATCAGTCCAGTTAGACATTAGCAAACCGTATGGATTATAGACAGACTGATGTACTGAGTAGAAATCATTGTCTCTCTGTATAAAGAGAAGAACCTCTGGCAGTGAACTGTCTTGCCTCCAGAAATAAAACCAATGGATGGTAGTACCAGAAGCAGCCTGCTAGCCATAGAGCTGTACCCAGGTTTGCTCTTCAACTCAAATCTTCAGCTCAAATTCTGTAGGAGTTTGCTTTCTCTTTTGGACTTAAGAGAGGCTGCTATGCGCAGTTCTGATAGTAAGTTCCGTTGTGCGAATTGAAATATCCGGTGTCTGCTCACACATACAGTTTCATGGAAAATTATTTTACCGGTACCTGAACATTAAAGCCCCTTACTTTTTTGTATATAGATAACATACATTTCAGCTGGTTTTGTCAAAAAGAGTATGCTAATTGCAAAGCAAAATATCACATGGCTATGTGTGTACTTACTTGGTTCGTAACCCTGAAATGAATCTTTCCTTAAAAAAGAAATCCCAAACCAAATAGCTATAATTTGACCCTCAGTCTGCAATACAAGGATTTGGCCTACGGGTTCAGTTTATAGTGAGTACAATTTACCTATGTACTGTGTCAGTGGAAGACACCATCCCTCCTGTCTAGTGGCCTCCCAGTTGCACAATGCATGTGGAACGAGTTATTAGACGCAGAAGCGCGTGGAAACTCCAGCTGTCACCCTGCCAGGTAGCCCCAACACTAGCTGTGGAAATGCAGCTCTTAAAAATGCCCCCAGGACCTTCCTACAGGGCCATCTCCAGAGAACTCCTTCCCTTTTAGGATTAAAAATACCAGTGGCTAGCAGTATACCTGAAGAAGGCCCAGTTTAGCAGCTTTTAGCTGGTTTGCCTGCGCGATCACAGATCCCGTTGAACGTAGCTGCCAAGATGATAATCACTTTCAGCCAGTGACATTTTTCATGAATGCTATAGTTTGAGAGAAGCATATTTTTTGATCTGCTCTCCTTCCCTCCCTTATCTGTCAGAAGTTGGTTATAATCAATTGGCACTCGTACAACACGTCTTCTAACCAGCCAAGGATCTTAAAAATAGCTTCACCTACTTCTGTTCCCATTTCTTTCAGAGAAGGGATTTTGAAGCCAGAGAGGCTGACATGCCTCACTCCAGGTCACGCATGAATCGGTGGCAGAGATGCAGCTGGAACTGGGGATGAATGCTGTCAGTTGCTTTCCTATGCTGGATTTTCCTCTGTGCTTACCTTAAGCATTTTTTCCTCCTCCCATTTCTGTCTGACATCCCTTCCTAGAAATTTGCTAATCTCAGGATTAAGCAAGGGAGCATATTTTCAGTCATAGGATGCTCACATGCTTCATGGACCAGGGTGAACTTGAGTTCCCCATTGCACACTTGTTGCCTGATATGCTCGCACACACACACGCATACACGAGCACTGGCTGGGCGTTGATTAACAAGGAATTGATTAGGCCAAGAGAAGTGAAGATGGGAGCTTGTGAATTACAGTAACAAGCAGGATCACGCTTACCACCTCTGTTGAATAAACCTGTCCAAAAACCATCTTTCCTCTCGCTACAAAAATAATGCTCATCTATGTGCATTCTTCTCTGATGAGCTGCGTCACCACGGAAATGGTAATCCTGCCACTTGTCAGTAAGCTGCTTTTTAGGAAAACAGCGGGTGAGGAGGGTAAACAGGTTGTAGAGGAAGGTAACACGACAGTAGGATGGTGATTAGTTTTCAATGTCATTCCAACTATTTCAGCCACTAAATAGATTGTAACTCTGAACAAAGAAAGGTGAAATAGGAAAAGATAGCTTTTCCAGCTCCTGAGTGCTCCAAGAGACGCTGATCTTCCCTGAGTAAAACAACGTTACCTGCCATAAACTAAATACTAGTTATTTAATTATCCCGAAACTGGTGAGCCTTTCAAACCCCAAAAGGCTGGCAGCAGCCTAACTACCATAAGCAGTGTGAAAGCTCACTGCTTCATGGCTGATGCTCTTCAGGGCTCCTGTGAGACTTCCTTGGTGCTTTTTCCTCGTGCTCCACACCTGTTGTTGACCCTTTCCCTCTCCCCATTAAAATTCAGTCTCTGCTTCCTTGTGGCTACTAGTTATCTCACAGTCACTTTTGCCTTTGAAAACCTCCTTACCCAAAAAGGAAATTTAATTAATCAGCTGCATGAAGGCCCCTACTATTAAAGCATCAGTATGAATCTAAGAAAGAGAAAATAATATTCCAGATATAAACAGCTGGTGTCTGGGTGAGAAGGACTTCAGGAATATTATAGTTGGAGAGTCCTTGCTGTGAACCCTTGCATTTACTCTTTGTCTGCAAGCCTGGCTTCTAATCCCCACTCTGGGTTTACAAATACCAGCCCTGCTTCTGGCTTGGAGGATGAATACAATAGAGTTTTATTGTACGGGGTTTTTTTCTGAACAAGAGTCCATGCTACAGGCCACCTATTTTTTTAGAAACTTTTCAGTTTGTTTCTCAGTTAAGAGATTAAAAAAAAAAACACAACCAAAACCCAACCCAACTAATTCAGAGGCCCCTAACTGGTCTGACAAGAGTTCTGTATGAGGGTTTTTCATATGCTTAACATATCCCTTTCTGCAGTTTCTAGAGAGCCACTTGACTTTTTGTGTCTATCCTGATTTCACCCTTGTGGCCCGTCTTCTTCCCTTCTGTCCTTCTTTCCTGCTTTGACTCTTCTGCACAGTGCCCTCAAACTGGTGCCAGTGGGTGGCTAAAGCTCAGGTTTCCCTGCCCGGGAACGCTGCCCAGGGACTGGCCCGGTATTCCAGCAAAAGCTGGGACAGACCCGTGCTCAGCCACACCGCAGGCAGTGGGCTCTTCACCTACAGCAGCAGATCACACGCTGTCGGGTGTTTTAATTACGCGGTCTGAAGAGAAAATAAGCCCATTCAGACCAACCCAAAACAAAAGCTATGGTGAACTTCACAACTAGTGAAATTTCAGATTTACCAATAACAGCTCTTCACATAAGCATTTTCGGAAATAGAGCATTGGTTTACTCATCTCTTTACTTCGTTCTGTCCAGAAAGAAGCCGTTCTATCAGAATAAAAAAAAAAAAAAGGATAAAGACTTTCCTGAATGACCTTCATTTTTTGGCTAAAGACCCGTGATCAAGTCTTAGGTGTCAGAATGATTAAGAGTGGATGGATGGTGGGATACATGCACTCCTTGAAAGCTTTTATGTGCTGCCATGTGAAGCTGGGAAGCTGGATCACCAGTCATATGGCATATGTTTAAAAATATTGTTGAAATGAAACTCTTTTAAAAAATAGTATACAAACCAGTAGCACAAGAATTATGCACATACATTTTCTTTGTGCTTTTTTTTCTGGTGACTGAAACTGAGCTCCAGGGAAGCTATTTAGGGACACATATAAGTACCATTGACTTTCAGTCAGATAGCAGGTATGTAATTGCTTTTGAGTAGCCACATCACTTATGTGACAATTAGGATCGATGTATTTAACATGTGCACTAAAAGTTTTGCTCTTCTTCAGAGAGAGGGCTTTGGATTTTTTGGATGCTGAAATCAACATCCTGAAATGTTTTAGGAATATATGTGCCTTTAACTTGATTAGCTGCGATCTGGTTCTCACTGAGTGAGGTGCAGCATATGAAACCTCTAAAAGATTTAGACATTTTTGTGTGTTTATGTGTTTTTGCTACTTCATGTTGCTGATATCTGGCACTTCTATAGCTAGATGATATTTGCATATTGTATATAATTATTGTTTATGTAATATTAAATTACATTTCTGACTTAAATGGATCATTATATAAAGCTGTAAAGTCCCACAAAAAAGCTCTGCAGTGTAAAACACCATGATGTAAATTACGGCATACTTATTATGTGTTTCTTATATTGTGGACTATTTTCTTGTATCACAGAAGCATATGAAAATAGTGAAAAAGTAACGTCTCTGGGTTTGTTGGTTGTTTGGGTTTTTTTCCCCTTATGTTATTACTTATAATTTCTAATGCCATGTTTTACATCCTGTTTCACAACAAGACTCAGATAATCTTGCTTAACGGTTAAGGAAGTCTGAACAATTTGATCACAAATGAGGACAGCTCTGATTAGATACACTAAGAAAATAAAAGACAAAAGCCAGTCTCCTCTCCTGGATGCAACCTGACTGCCAGAGTAGTTCCCACAGTACTACACAGATAGCTAGGTTCATTTTGGAGCATCCAGCTGTGAGGTGACACACTTAATGCACCAGTGATCTGATCCAGTATAGAAAATCTTTGGGGCCTGATTCTCCAGTGCCTCTCACCTTGTGCAGTCATTTGTAGTGAACAGCCTGAATGCCTGCACACTGTAAAAGCAGAATATAAAATATTTTGCGCTGCTTTATCCTTCGCTGCATACCTGTAACCGTGCGAGCAGGTGTATGAGGTGAAACGGGCTTTGCCTTCCGAAGGGAATTTTGGTTGCATAGAACTGTTAAGACTTTTTGTTTTCTTTAAAGGGAAAATATAAAGATGTATGAGCCTTCTAGACAGCGATCTGATCAGCGTTACTATAGGATACTTCCAGAGCAACAGAAGGTGCACACATTTAAAAATGTGCAGGTCTCATAGTCGAAACGCAGACTAGGACAAGGGCTAAACCTGAGCCTTTCTTCAGAAATTCAGATGTCGCTAGTTGGTTTAAAGTGTTGTTTTCTTAACCTAGCAATCATTTCAGAAAAGGAGCTCCACTGCCAATTTTGAATCAATGATTGCCCTGTTACAAACACAAAAGATGTCTCATTGCATTGCAACCTCCTCTCCTCTTTGTTTTTATGATAGTAATTTAGTGATATTAGGAGCTGTGTTACCCCATGAAAGACGGTAGCGCAAGAAAACAGCTTTACATGAAAAATGTTGTAGCAAAAAATGCGCAGGCTCTGTGATTTTTCAAACTAAGATCCCAAATTAACAGAACTGACTTTCTTGTAAGGAACAGTACTTTTGGCTGGGGATTTGGCCACTTGACTTAATTTTTGTTTGGTCTTGTTAGGTTTGTTTGCTTTTCTTGAGGGCACTATTTACTGCGCACATGCTGGATGATAAACCTACAGCAACTGTGCTAAATTTTAAATGGGCTCACACCTTTTTTTGCAGATTTGTTTTAATATTAATTACTGCACCTAAATATATTAAAAATACTGTATTTTGTGGCACAAAGGTTAATTATATTCAAAATTAGAGACTTTTGGCAATGACGGGAAATTGAGTCATTTTTTCTGTCCTTTTACAGCATTTTTTTTCTTTTGTTTTCATTTAAGGAGCACCGTAGAGATACTAATCTTAATAAAACAGTATATACAAATCCCTGTTCCTGTTCTACTGATAAGACATTAAGTGCTCAGTCCTGCTAAAACTTACTCACAGGAACTGGCCTCTATTTTCAGAAGTCACAGATGATTTTGATTACTTCCCTTTTTCAGTCCATCACCAGTTTTAGAAAATGGGGCTAGATTTAAAAAATGAAAGACACCTGGTTTTGGAAAACACTGTGCCACCTGAGGCGCCACAATTTCTTTGACTTGTAGAGCACCCAAAACTCCTAATGGCTTTGAAAACTTTATGTTGCAGTCTTTGCTTGAATTGAATGCGCACGCTGTGCACAATGCTGCGCCACGCTGACATATCTGGATTACTTGGCGTTCTGGAAGTACCGCACTTGCACTGTCCTAATGGTCTGCCCTGACTAATTAGTCCTAAATGACCCCCACTGAGCCACGCAAGACACATTCCTAGTGGTCTCCATACGTAAGTAAGCATCACCACATGGTTTCCCATCCTGCAAGTGCTTCCTCCACCTCCAGTGGAGGCTCCACGGAAAACACTATTAATTAACCTGGTGGTGGGGTAAACAGCCAAGAAAGAAAGGGGACGGCCAGAATATATGCATGAGACTGCCAGCTGCGATCCTGGACTGGTTCTCTGGCTTTTGGTAGGCACGTAAGTGAAGCTAGGTTTTGGGGGTCTCTCTGCCTTAAGCTACAGTATTTCCTCTCCTCCCTCTGTGTCATGGCGTATAAACTGTGGTCTTGGAATGCTGTCACTTGATTAGTTGTTTTGCTGTCAAGAAAGGTACGTTCCTCTATTAGGGTATAGTTGGGGCAGGCATAGGATGTTTTCATGGCCTTGGTAGCACCAAGGAGTCACGGGTAGGCTGAAAAGTTGGATTTGCAAAGGGAATATATGGGAATATGCATCTTTATTAATCTGCTGGAATTTATGGAAAATTTTAGATAATGTCCAGTGTGGACTAAGGCTGAAATTAAAAAGAAATCTGGAACCATGCCGTTGGATTTGTGCCTAGGAAAGAAGCAAACCTAAATGAAGTGTTGTGGGGTTTCAGTCCTCCTTCCTTTTCTTGGGGAAGGGCTGAGGGGTGGGCTTCAGATGTGAGCTTGTTTAAGAGAGAGATTAGGGAGGATCTGCCCTGAATTGTAGCTTTGTAATCCCTGCACTGGGCCCACTTAACTGCTTGACATGTGAAAATATTGTGTTAATGAAGTTCCAGCCTGCTTCTTAAATCCATCCTTGTGACTGTCTTTATTCATCTGTGTGTCCTGATAGATTATGGTTATTTTTATATATGTGAGTAATCTCACTGAAATCTAAGAGTTACTAACGGTAGCATGATAGATGAGTGTTGCTTGGGCCTTTAATCCATTACTGAAACTGAAAGCTGTTTACAGATCCTTGTAATATTTAATTTCTGCTCAGCATGGACAACTAAAAGCAGGTATCTTAACTTTTTCAGCTGGCTTCCTTTTATCGTTCCATATGCCTGCAATAGTTTAAATTACAGAAGACCTAATCAACATTTAACTTAATCAACGTTTCCTGTTTCTTTCAGATTTTGTACCCACCTTCTACTAAAAATAAATATATTCCTTATTTAGTTAATAGGACTTAAATGTGGTATCCAAACTGCGTTTAAGAGCATCAGTTACTCTGCTGAAACATGACTCTTATGATTTAGTTTCAGGAACAAACAACAAACTGGATAGAGCGCCCTATTCAGGACAACAGCAGCAGCGTGTTTTATGTTCCTTAGGAAGTTATTGGGATGTCTTTTTGAAATATCATAGCTGGGATTCTCTGTTGCCGCTGGGGGAAAGGAGACAGGACCTGCATAGAAGCAGATTGCTTCAATTTAAGTAACAGAGGCTTTTCCTGCTAACAGAAATCAGTGCAAGTATCACCCTGATTTTATTATGGAGAAGCAGATAAGCCTTTCTGAATGTAAAAGACGAGAGCGATACTTTGACTGATTAGGACCACATAAGGGTGTTCTTGTGCTGATGCACTCTGATATGAAAACAGATGTTTGTGAGTTCCTAAGTGGTTTCTTCATTTTGATATGGCTCTAAGGTTATCACGGTACCTCAATAATTGGATTACTTTGGCACAAAGATAATGTTGTTTTATAGGACTCTGGCTTTGTTCTTCAATGCTGTCATTTATACCTCTGAAAGGTGGTAATAAACCATTTCCATATGAGAAAAGTAGCATTTTACACCAGCTTTTGTGAAAATGAGCACGCTGGTACACAAAGTATTAGAAAACTGGCTCTGAATTTTCTAGGAGGATGAGGCAAGGCGGTGCATACAGTAGCTCATGAAGAAGGGTAGTGAAGGGATGAAGTCAGGGAAAACTGAAGACGGATCAGCTCTGCGCAAGCAGATACATCTACCCGTATGTTTTTTCCTTATGGACTCATGCCCAAAAATGTAATCGTTGAACTTACAGGTACAGGGGTGGGGGCAATTTAGCGAAAGGGGACCTGTGTATAAACCACCTTCGCTAAGTATGCACAAATTGATTTCTAGGTGCACGCTGCTCTCTGTAAAGATGGGCGATACCTTTCATTTAAACACAGTCGTGTTCCATGAAGAACCAGACTCAAGCCATGCTTCCCTGGTGTTGGGAAACCGATAGTTAGCCAGAGTTTTGCAAATTTCAGATTTCAAATAGGCAGTAATCTTTGCACAGTAGCCTACCTTTCACTGGTTAAGTTGCACCGAAAATTTTCTTTTGTGCTTTCTTTAGTTATTCAGGGTGGAAAAGTGGCTCGAAGCTGTGCTCCCAGCTGTGTCCAGCCCCTGTGTACTAACATTCAACATCCTGTGCTCTCAAATACGCACAGCTAAATAAGGAGATGTCTTTAGGTTCTACTAAAAAGCATTTGCTTGACTGAAAATTTTGAAATGAGTCAATGCAGAAATGGTAACATGCTTCCTTTAAATGAAAAAAAAAAAAAAGGCAGAATGAATCCTCAGCAATACACAGTAAACGTTAAATTATTATTGGCATTCACAATTATTGTTTTAAAAAGTGTTTGGAAATAGGATGATAGGGTCCTTGGGGGATGAAATGTCCTCATTATTTAAGAAAAACTCAAATGCAGCTAATGCCAGTCCAATGGGGATTTTTTTTTTCTTAATTCTCTTTTCCACTGAACACCTTAATCCTATTGTAGAAGTAGAAAAATACAGCTCCTGTGGAGAGCATAATACAATCTCACACCATTGTGCTTTTGATCTGAAATAAAATGCACCCACATTTGGCTTTTTTCTCTTTGCTCCAGATTAGTTTTGGACCCAACCACCTTAATTCCTTTCTTGTGTTGAACTGCAAAGAACTTCATCATGATTGTGAGGTGGAGCTAACATAAAGCACAAAGTGAAGGGGGGGGGCAGTGCTTATGAAAAAAAAAAAAGTGGGAGTTGTATCAACAGAGAAGAGCTCTGAAAGATAAGAGGAGGACACACATACCCCTAAGGAGTCTGGCTGTAGGTTCCAAGGCTTGAGATTACCTGAGATAGAGCAGAGCTACATGCCCAACGCTATTTCACCATCCACACCAGTACCGGGGGTTGCCACCCATCAGAAGTGGGGTTTGCATGAGCGGGTCAGGACTGAGGACTTGCATCTCTGCTGATCAGTGTGAAAACTTGTGCAGAATTCAGTGACTGGGGCAGTGTAGGGTGAAACTTTGCCATTCAGCACCTTTCTCAAATGTCTGAATTTGATCCAGATAAGGCAAGTTTGGGTCGTTGGGGTTTTTTTTTTTTGGATTCAACTGGGCCATGGGCCATGACCCATCCAGCCTGCTTGGCTCACCGCAGCCAGGCAGCAAACGGGTCCCGAAAGCGACCCTGCCTCCCCGGCACCTCAAGCCCACGCCGGGTCAGAAATGCTGCTGCAGACCTCAGGAGTCCCATTCCTCTCCCAGTCTGGCACTTTCTCTGGTAAGAGGAGTTATGGGGCTGGCTGGGAGGGCTGGTAGTCACATCTAGGCAGTGCCGGGCAGCCTCATGCCAGGCAGCGGTATGTTAGATCTGCGCTGCTCCCATCCCACCCACAGGACTCCCACAGGAGTTCCTGCCACAGAGGTAGGGAGGAAGCCAAGAAAGAAACATTCCTCCATCTCTTTTTTTTTTTTTTTCTTTTTCCCTTTTCCCGTCAGGGTTACCACCCTCTCTCCCCACTCCTATGGAGAGGTCTGAAATCTCACTGAATCAGCAGTTGTGAATATTATCTGTGCTGTTAATGGTTTGCATCTTTTTGCATCAAAGGGTAAAATCACTTAGGGACACACACACACACTGAAAAGATCATATACAATAACGCATCCAAGTAGAAAAAAAAAAAAAAAGGTTGTAATGCTCATGAATTCCAGATGATGACTTTTTAAATCCCTGAGAAGGCAGTGAAATTGTTTGATTGTTCTTGTTAATTATTGGACTTGTCCCAGTATCAAATATTTGTAGAAGATAAGACTTCCCTCGTGGAGATGAATAATAACCGAACTTGCTCTTCTTTGAACAATTTGGCTCGGGGTGTGCGTAGTTGTGCGTTTCCCGCTCTCAGGCTCTAACCCCGTCTGAGCCGACTTCGCCGCTTCCGAAACGCACGTGCACAAAACGCTCAATTAAAAATAAAAGACCCCGTAAGTAAATAACGGAGAGAGAGACAGAGAGAGAAAGAGACCTCATAATTGCACAGGGTGACTTTATT
>NW_009647222.1:5886584-5900132 GCF_000708025.1 Charadrius vociferus
CGGCGGACGCGGGGGACACCGGCACCGGGGGGCAGCGGGGGTGGAGGGGGGTGATGGTGGTGGCGGGGCAGCGGGACGAGGCTGTTGACATATTTCTGCGAGGCGTGTTCCTCGCTGCTGCCGGAGCAGGAGGGGGACTCCGTGGAAGGGGCTGAAGGCTGCGGGTTCACTCGTTTCGGCTGCTTTCCCCGCAAAAAGAAAACGGGTCTGAGGCGGGAGGGACGGGACACGATCTGCCCGGGCAGGGTGCGGGGTCCCCGCCGGCCCCCGGCCGGGCTGGCGCAGGCACGGGTGGTGGGAGCGGGCTCTGCCTCCTCGGAAAAGTTAAGGGACTTTATTCCAGCTCGAGTGCGGTCCTAGAATAAGCGGAGCCGCTCGCCGGGAGGAACGTGATCGGCTTTTCCCTGGGGATGGCACGCTGCCTCAGCCCTGTACTTTGGTCAAGGGTAGAACCAATAGCAAGCTGTGGGATTTTGGGTAATAAGTGTGGGAATCTGCAAGAGGAGTAGGTCTAAGAGTGATTTGTTTTCTTACTGCTCATGAATAATGGCCTCTAGCTTTTTTTTTTTTTGCTTTTTTTTTTTTCTTTTTTTCCCCAAACCAGCAGGCCAACGAAATAGGCACGTGGGAGATTTGTAGGCGTTCAACATCGCGATCATCAACAACAACAACAATACAGTAGGGGCGTCCAGGAGGACGGTGTCTGATGAGAACTATTTTCTTTGAGAGGCTAGCAGCGTGCGCGCTGGTACAGGTAGCTTTTGTTATTGTGGCTACCGTGTAACTCTTGTAAAAGGAAAGCCAGCAATATCTTAAAATGAGGGAGGAAATGTTTCTGGTTTGTTTGGGTGGGTTTTTTTTTCTTAATAGAGGTGCATTTTGCTGCATCTCTGTCAAAGAATGGAATATTAACGTTAGTACAAATTAAAAGAGGAAGTTTGATTCCAGCTGTAGAACTGTAAGATAATGTGTCCTGGCTTTCCTCCTCCCAGTTTAAATCCAGCTAGCTGTCTGCAGCCCTGCTGAAGTGAACCACGCAGATTAAAAAGCAACTTCTTATAACTGAGGAGCTAGTACAAAGTTTTTCATCATAATATTTTATCACCCAAAACTTACCTGAGAGCAGCTACTTATATCTGCTGCTATTTTTATGTCGTCTTAATCCTTCCCGGTGCCGGAAAATACATTATTGCCTCAGAAATGAATTCTTCATCCTGCAAAATGCACTATTTACAAATATTAAACTGGGATTGCAAGGGGAGATTTTTAAAAATTTATTGTTATTTAGCTACAATATCTGGCCAGGTTATAGCCAGCTTTGTTTTACGAGGTTTCTCCAGCTGAAGAAGGAAAGGCTGGCATCAATGTGTTGCATTTTGCGAATGGATGGCATGTCTATTCTGGCATGATTTGAATGTGAGAACCCAATAAACACATGGCCATTATGCATGGAAAGCTCGCGGCAGAGCTTGCTGGTTGAACTTAAACTGTTTTGGTTGAGAGTTACACTATAAGGAGTACAAGACTCGAAAGCTGCAAGTGTCTTATGTAAACAGATGGACATTTGAGACGTATTGACTGTTTCGAGTTAATTCAGTTAACATGTGGGTGCACATGTATTTCATTTAGCCTAGGATAAGTTTTTGTAAGCGATGGAAGCTAATACATGCTTTTTAGAAAGAAAAGAAAAGCATGTGAATTTGTTCCATACACGTTGGAGCTCCAGCTGTAGAGGCTCTCAGGGACCCCGATCATCCTGTTGTCGTGATCTCGTAGCACCAGGTGAGAGTTAACAGAGAGCTTCCCATTTTTCACTCAAGCCTGCAGGTAGCTTGCTAATGAATTTTGAAACGGTAAGGTACCCTTCTGAGGTCTCTGTGCTGAGAAAATACGAAAGTGCTTAAACATACATCTTGCTGCACCTTTATCTTACGTGCTGCTTGCCAAAACCAGTTAGGTTGAGCAATATCATTAAACCGTCAGATGTACTGTTTACAATGGGATAGTTCCTCAGCGTTCAGGATGAAGAAACAGCAGTTTTCTGTTACTCGTCGTAAAAACGTACCGCGGCGTTCCAGGAAGGTTTGTAAGCGGCGTAGCTAAGTATCGCTGCATAAAGCATAGGAGGAGATTGAGACTTGGCATCTCTGACGGTGCTGCTGTAATGCAGCGTGTGTACGGGAGCTTTGTTTCTGCCTGCACTTCGTACTTACCCTGATATAAAACACTGTGATGTTGGCATATGGATACACCAAAAAATAGAGCGTTTGTTGAAAAATAAGAATTCCGGCATTTAGGAGAAAGTAAATGAACAGTCCTTCTAAAAATACAACAGTATGCTAAAATATTGCCAAAGCACTGCTGTGACGCTGTTGTAAGCTGTCATATTTTTTTGACCATTATAAATAGATTAGTATTATTATAAGGATTTTTTTACTATTAGCAAAGAAGTTTTTTCTCCCCGTTTTCTGCATCAGGATCCTCGTATGCCCCCTGAACAGGCAGGGCCGTGCTCCCACTGAAAGCAGTGGGAGTGTTGCTGGTGAAGAAGTGGGCAACTGGGCCTTACACTCTGGGAGTAGCCCTTGTAAAGCTTTGAAGTCTCCTGTACTGTAAACTCGTTTTCTTTATAATCTGTTTTGCTTATATTCTCCATTTCTTTTAAGACATTAGAGATGGTCCAGTTCATCACTCATGTATATATATTACTATGTAGTCAAATTCAGATCCAAATTTGGGTTAGCGTATGAGTTGGAGCCTGAAACAAGAATGAGCTCCTCTTTGGTGGCCCTGAAGTGTTGGGGGCTTTTGGGAGTTTTCTTCCTTTTTCGTGGTGCGCTCAGACCCAATTAGGAAAATTTCCTTTGAGATTTGCGACCAGACTGTAGGACTGGGGGAATTCGAAGCCAGATCTGTTTCCCTCTGTGAAATTTAGTAACAGATAAGAACATTCAGGTCAAGACCAAAACATTAGATTCGCGTCCTACTGCTAGTTATGCCGCAGTTACACCTTCTTTGGGCATCATGTAGAGGGCGGAGGCTGTGGGTAGAGTGGATTTCCCATGACTTGTGTACAGCCTGTTAAAGCAGCTCAAAGTCCACGTGCTGCTTGTGTCACTGATGGACATCCCAGATAAGCATAAGATGATCATTGCAGTACCTCTCACCGTGTCTCCAGCCTCTTCAAGCACATGGTGAACATGCACGGGCACATACACAGTACGTTCTGTATACGTAAAGCGCATTATCTGAAGAAGTTTTTGTTGCTGACAGAGCACACCTCCTTTTTAGTTGTGCATGTTTCTAGGTGAGGAAACCGTATGCTTCATGACAGCTTGAGGAGGGTCTCCTCTAATATTTCTGACAGCTTTATTTTCTGTCTTCTCCAGCCTCTCTCTTTTCCTTCGAGCGGCAAGCGTAGATTGAAACTCCGGTAATACATAAGAGGATCCCTTAATATTGGCTATTTTCAGAGGCACAAAGGACAATTACTTTCTCTTCCCACTACCCTCCTGCTGGCTTACTAGCTGCTTGGGAGGCTGGTGATTTTTAAGAATTCCACTTTACCCAGTGCATCAAATATGGAGCAAATCTTTGCTCACCAAGATCCCGGTTCCTACACCCCGTGGTAACACCAAAAATTGAACTTGAGTGGCCCAGAGCGCCAGCTCCTACTGTGATGACTCATACAACCATCAGCACTTTTTAGAGTTAAATTTGATCCATTGGCCCTGAGCAGTGCTGCAATTGCCAGCTAAAAGACCCTTCAGTGAATTGTCCTTTAACAGAAGTCCTTTTTTTTTTTTTCTTCCTCCCTATTTCCTGTTGTTCTTTTAAATAAAAAGAAATCCTGGTGACAAAGCTAAAGTGTATTCTGTGATTATTGTTTAAAGAAAGAGTATTTACCTATATTTCAAGGAAATGAATTGCCCGAAAATTGCAGGTCAAAGTTATTTTGTAAGGATAGTACTCTTCACTACTGCAAAATCCCCTCAAGAAAAAGAATTCACGCTATTTAAATTATATATTTATGTATGAGTATTTGATCCTTTCAGTGGTTATAGTTAAACACATGGGAGAGTCTGGACTGTATTAATACTGTACTAGCCTGATAAAGGACACTGAATGCTTAAACCCGTCTTTTCTGTTTGTGAGCATGTCCTGAGAGAAACTGAGCAGGCTTAAGTGGCAGTGGAATTTGATGACATTTCGTACCTTCTGCAATGAGCAGTTTTACAGAACGCAATCCAAATAAAACCACATCCCGTAGAGGAGTGATTTCCATTGTAGTCTCCTGGTCCCTTGCAGGGTGGTCTGAGTTTTACTTGAAGTGAGTCTAAAAGATCTTGAGAAAGCTGACGTTTTGTTCAGTAGGCTCAGATTTGCCACATGGGGTACTTGCCTTCGCTAGTCAAAGCCTAGGGGATGCTTAAGGTATACTGGAGTATTAGTAAAATTGTATTTAAGGTCCTGCTCTTAGTGGCAGTGATGTTAATGTATTTAATTTCATTTAAAACTGGGTTTTCAGCACTGGCTTTTGGCCTAGGCAGGGTCGAAGCTTGGCTAGGACATCGAAGAGCTGGTGGGACAGGGTGAAGTTGCTGGCTCGTAACTGGGCAAGAAGGGCTCCTCCTCTGCTCAGAAGTTGCTTTCCCCACGTTTTTGTGGAGAAGGGTCAGAATTCAGTTCAGCTTGCTCTGCTCAGAAGCATTGAGCTGGCTCTGAAGCAGATGTACAAATGGTTTGCACCATTTTCAGTTTCTAGGGGGGGTATGTATATACAACAGGTTTAAATTCAACTGAGTGCCACGCTGTTTTTTGTAGCAGTCTAAAGACACATTTAATTAAACTGATTCAGCATCTAAACTAGGATTATGTAGTCTACCTTTTACACTGCTATAAAATCCTTGTGTATGAGTGAGCTTTCAGTGTAATGAAAAGGGCTGGGGGACACAGTTGTAATCCTCAGCTAACCAATTAAAAGTTAATTTTACAGTCCATTTTAAAAAAAAGAAAGCAAAATACCTGTTATATGGCTAAGTCAGTGCCTTTGGTCAGTGAACGGTAGAGCTGCTTTTCTTAGTTTAGAACACCATTTTAATGTCACAACCGACCTTCTAGCGGGAGATTAGTCCTAATGGACCAGGTTTATGCTGAGAAAAATTCAGAAACCATTAGAGAAGAGAAGAAAATTAGAAAATGAATGGTTTTCAAGTGATTTCAGAGCAGACTGAATTAAAGGCAGATACTGACTTCTGCATTAAAGAATTCTTCACAAACACAGAGAAAATACCTATTCTGCAACAGTGATTCATCCAACAAATCCCATTCCAGTGGAGACTCTCCTTCTCCGCTGACTCTGGAAGGAGCCTGGGGACACTGAGGTTCCCGGGGAAAGGAGGCCATTGTGGCTCTTCGTGTGCCGCCCTTACGTGTGCATCTGTATATTCCACTGAAATGAGATTGCTCCTTATGCCATGGTATTAAAGATCATGCTTCTCATGCCAAAATATAGGCAAATGCATAAATAATCACAAGAAATGCAATAGATGTGTCAATTATACTTCCGTTTAATAATAAATTGAACGCATCTGCTACGATGGGTATGCAAAATATATAAGGAGCGTATGTAGTTGCAGAAAAGTGAATGTGCTAATGCAATGTTCTCCTTTACGGATTCAAATCTGAGAGAAGAGTGTGTTTAGTAGGAGATGCTGTGCTCTTTGCTGTGCTTCAGAGCGATTGTATATTTGTAATTGTATGCAGGCAGCCGCCAGAAGCGGGACAGTCTGATTCTGAGAAAACGAAATGATTTGTTCCGATTCCTGGGAATGCGAGTTTGTTTAGCGGCACCATGGTGCATTAAGTGCGTTGTGGTTGAGATTAACAGATGTAGGACAATTAATTAGTTCAGGTTTGTAAGTCATGCATAGATACTCGGTCAGCGGGTGCGCACGTAGGGTGAGCTTTTTAGTTCTCGCTGAAACTTGTTGCTGAGATGGGTTTCATGCCTCCTGCCGATAGTCAGAGAAGACAGAGCTGGAGTAGAAATACTGAAGTACTTGTCACTTCTGTAAAACAGTTTCCTTTTGAAACCTGAAATTACATATAATGAGGCATTCCTATAAACAGGGTTGCCGTAGGTAAGTAGCAGTTTGCATGGAATGATGGAAGCTTTGCGACCGTAGAGGAATAATATTAATTCTCATGAGAGATTACAAATGAATAAATGCTGATGAATATGTACCAATACGTATGTGTGGATTTAGTCCTTCTGAAAGGCAACTGACAGTTCTGGAAATGGAAGGCCTCTCTCTCTGCCAGGAAAGTGCCGGAGAGGAAAGCAGCAGTGTAAAAATGTGTGGGGTGCATCCCCTCCCTGGGGTGAGCCGGGGTGTGCTCTGCGGGCAGCCCTGCCAGGGGGGAGGAAAGAGGGGGTCAGGTCCGCATGCATTCGGGGTCCACTGGGTAAAACCCCTTGCGAATGGGATCCTGGAAGCACGCGTGTCATAGATTGCTAACGTGTTTAAAATCTGTGCTTGGGAACTTGACGTGGATGCTTTACCTCCTCCCCCAGTCGCAAAATGCCATGAGACCAGTATCTTGCTTTATGTGAGACGTTGTCTTTGAATGATCGCAATATGTGTGTGTTTATGAGGAGTAACGGGAGGGGAGGGAAGTGAGGCAGAGTCTTGCACCTTCTACTACATGTCCTGCTGTTCTTTTAATAACTAATGCATTGTGTCGGTACAGAAAGTGGCTCCTAGTGAGAAGTAACAGGCTGAAATGGGGTAGAAAATGGAGAAACCAAGAGATTCGTAAAGGCATATTGCAGGTAAAGGTGTGGGTAAAGCGGCATGAAGAGCAGCAGTACTTCTATACCCAAGCACCTTTGCAACGCACGCAAATACACCATAAAGAAGTAGCAGTAAGAGGCTACGTGGAAGAAAAATGCTGTTGCGCAATAGTGTAAAATTTTAAGAATGCAAAATTTTTCTTCTTGCTTTGCTTAGTTTCAAATGATGTGTTTTTATGTATGAGAAAAAGGAAAATGTTTACTTCTATAACTATACAGCGTTATATAATTATTTTTATCTCAGCACTGTAAGTTTTGCTCCTTCTAAGCCTAAAGTGCTTAGAAATGTTTCTGTTTGCACTGTCCATTTGTAATTAACTAAGAATACGGCATGTGAGTTGTAGAGGTGTGGTTTATGGCCCTGATTAAGAACAGTATTTGAGTATAGGCGTAACTTCAGCAATGTGGCTTAGTTCATTTAAATTCAGCAAAACATGAGTGTTTGCGCAATTGCAGCGTTCAGTTAGAAAAGTGAGATTTCAATGCAGCCAAAGTCCCATTTTTGAAGGTAGCGCAGACAGTGCCTTGTTGACCTTCAGAATGATTTAGGTGCCTAAGTCACTCTAATGAAGGGAAAAGTTAAGAAGAAGTTGGTTTCCTAAGTTATCTGTGGTGTTAAACATTACTTGTCTGCTGTGACAAGTGAGTGTGAGAGGTGTCTTCCAGGAGCTCCAGAGACTGCAGGATTTACGTGGATTCTAGTCTTAAGGAATGATAGTGGGGCCATTTTAAATGGTTAATAGTAGCAGAGGTTAGCTTCTCTAAGTTCTTGTACATTTTTGTTTTCTTTCATAGCACCAGGGGTGGTGGCCAGGTTGGACCTCAGGTGGTCATCTGGTGAGGCCACCTGCATGGGGCAGGACCAGTGCTAGTAGCAGATCAGGTCAGCCATGGTTTTGTCTAGTTGAGGCTTGAAAACCTGCATGGATGGAGGTGCCACAACCTCTCCAGGCAGCTTTTGGTTTGGTTTGGGGTGTTGTCTTTCTCTGATTATATTTCAGTTTGTGTTACATTGCTGTTAAGTACATCTGTGTTCGTTTTATGATACTTGCTGGTCTTTTTTTCCTGGTTGATCCTAGGCCCATAATGTGAATGTATATAGGATCTTTGTTTATAGTTTACATGCAAAGGGTAGCTTTAACCAAATGAAGCTGATCCTTCTTGGCTCCCTCTGTTGATACAGAGAGCGAGGCTTCTGTAGAAAGTGCCGCAGAGCAAGAACTTCCATATCACCATTGGCTGTCATAGGGACAACTCATCTCGGTAGACCAAAGTTGCCCGTGTGAGAGTGAAGCTTAAGCCATGGGAGGTGAGCGTTACGCGCCTGGGTTTGAACCCGCTACAGTCAGGGCAGGCTTTGCTATTTGTTTTAGTCTGTTGATGCTAAAACCCTGAGGTGGTGAGCGTTTAGAAGCTGTAGCCACTTGGGCATGCATCCACATGGGATTTCCAAAATTGCAGAAAGAAGTTCAGCAGTCAGCATTCACTGGTGTTTAATGGGCTTGGGAACACAGCTGTTTCCAAATCCAGATGTTTAAAAAAAAAAACACAACAAAACTTTCAAAAAAAAAAGAGTGAAACATTGAGAGTTTTGCTATTAATTTCCTTTATTTAGTGATACAAGATTTTGCCCTCTTTTTGCTGTTTAGAAAGTGTGGAGTTTTTTCACTGTCTTAATAGGTTTTGGTTCAGCCCCTTGTACAGTTTCCCGTGTAGAGCTTTTGTTTGTTTGTTACAGCTCCAGCTTTGGAGAGTAAGGAGTGGGGTGTTTCTGTGGAGCTGTGGACTTCTTTTTATTGAATCAAACACCTAGTTTAAAGAAAATGGGGATGGAGGGGGGCAAATGAAAGTGTATTGTTTTTTATAAAATATCACCTGCAAAGCGCTTTTAAATAAACCCCTATATAACCATGTATGTTTTTTTTTTCACTTGAAAGACAGTATCTCCTTCTTCTAAACATTTGCACAGCAAAGTAATGCATTATTGCATTTTCATAAATAATTGAAAAGCAACTTAAAAGAAAGTAGGCCAACCACAAAAAAAAAAAAAGAAAGTGTCGGTTTCAAATTTGAGAGAAGAAAAATATGTTTCCTTCTTGATAGCAAGTCAGTTAAATGTTATTAAATCCCATTCTCCCACCCCAACATGACCAAAGACAAATCTGACAATTGACAGTTTCATTTAAAAGAGAGAGAAACGGGGAAAAAGGTTTTGGAACGCCGAGTCTGGTTTGTTTTGTTTTTTCTTTTTTTTAAATTTTTTTTTCCCCTTTGGTAAGAAAGGCAATCGTGACCCCTTATCAGTTTGCAAGTGACTGAGGAGCAAATCTCTGGAGGTCTGCGTGTTGGCTTTTCAGCCCTGTTCTCCGTGCTGGGCTGTAATAATGCAAGCTATTTTAGAACTGTGCATACGTTAGTGTTCTGGCGCGGCATGATACAATAATGTGTGAAAAAGCATAAGATCACACCTTGGTGAAACTTGCAGATTTCCTGCATAATCCGACAGTGAGCTCTTGTCAGGTTTTGACTATATGTAAAGTGAGAATAAAGTTTCCAGAAGCAAAGCGCAAGCCTTGGATGCATTTTGAATGGCTGTGCAGGGATTTTGGCCCTGACGTGGTTACGAATGTGCCTGACTTTAAGCACGTTAGTCCCACCATAGCCAGCAGGCCTCCTTTGGCGCTTAAAATTTGGCGCACGCTGTAAGCCCTCTGCCGAATTGGAGCTTTATTTTTGCTGGTGCTGGGCAAGATCAAAGAGCCAGAGTAAATAATTTCTTAAAAAACAACCAGTAACATGAGCAGTTTTCATATAACATGCTGTGCGATGTATCTGGTGACAGAACCAGGTGGGAATGGTTGATGGCCACGGGTCTTGTCACCGGGCCGCTGGCACATCGGTGCAGGGCTGGTGTGGCTGGGAGAGGACGGGCAGGCTGGAAGCGAAAACATACACCCACGGTTACAAACGCCCTCAATGCAAGATGAGAACCAGGGCCTTTATTCCAGCAGGGGCTTTGCACAGGCTCTGGCCCTGGATATGTGCCGTACTGGAAGTTAAAGGGATGCTGCAGGAATTACCGGGTGAGGTTCTCGTGCTGGGCAGGAGGCCTGACTGGCAGGTCCTGATGGTCTTTTCTGGCCTGGAGATCAAGAGAGCAGTGATTGCCGGTATTAATGTGTTGCTACGTGGTGTTTTAATGTCAGAGCTACTCCAAGAGTGGACCCCGTTAGGTGAGCCGCCGTGGGTGGAAGCTTCACACAACTGATCTATCCTCCAGAGGAAAAAATGTCAGCATGTGCGTTCTCCCCCGCTTTCCTCCCAGATTTACTCCATCTCCTTTTATTTTTCATAACCAGTGCGGCTGTATTTTAAGTCACTGCCCACCGTTTCCAAAACGTGTGATACATTTGTTAAGGATTTGGAATTTGGGATACTTTGATATAACTTCGTGTAGGTTTTATAGAAACACCTGACGTGTATGTTTAGTTCCTAAACACCTTCTGTGCTTGATTTATCCTCACAGGTTGTCAGGGTATTCGGATGACCTGAAACTGAGGAAGTGAGAGGGAGCTCAGCTGGCAAAAGTCTGACATCGAGTCTGACTGCGGCTCAAATTTGTTTTGCAGAGTTGAGCCCAGGCTGCGTAGGCGGTGAAGAAAGCCTTCTTCACCTTCGCCACTGTATCCAAAAAGCTCTGAGCAGCATAAATTTTTTTGCAGGTGATGAATAACCTAGTTAGCTCACATTGTTTCAATCCAGTGACAGTTCTCCTCTTGATGAGGCATGGTGGTGATCCGTAATAGCACACGCGTGTTCAGGCTCGGTGGTGGAGATGCTCTGGTGGTTCTTTGGTAGGTTTTTCTCAGCCAGAGGAACCATGCGGTCAGCCGTCTGCCGTGGACAACCATGCAGGAGTTACTTCTTTACTTTAGACACTACTGTTTAATATGGCTCTGCAGGTTGGCTTCTAGTGTAGCAGACTCACAACTTTTAACTTAGCTGGGTATTTTCAGGGTCCTGTGGCAATTGTGATCACCAGAGGCATGCAGATCCTAAGGTTAAACATGTGGAAGACGCTCATAAAGTGGTGTCATTTTCTGTTGTCACAGAATTCCCTTTCCTTTTGGTTGTCCTGGCCGGTGTCTCTTAGGGTGTAAGGCCAGGCTTGTCTGTCTTGGGGGGTTTCTTGTATAGGTTGAAGGAGAGCTTTCTGGGCAGAAGACAGAGTCATATTGTTAACACAGAAGAGCGTGCATCATCGTTTGTGTTATTACTGGTTTACATTTTTTTTTGTATTTGTAAGAACAGCATATTGATGGCTGCATGTTAAAACTCTGTCTTTTAGTGGCTCATTTTCTTGCTACATTCTTTCTAAGAAAAACCCAGAATTATATTGGAACAAGAACTAGTGCTGTGTTCATACACGATCAAATTCAGGAAGGTTAGGGCACTGTGTATAAATTGCCTTCGTGTTCGTTGGGTTAGCAGCTGTCAAATAAGTGATTATAGACGTTGGCAAAGCTTTTCTTTCCATAATCACTGTGAAACGGGGATGGAAATGTAACAGATGCCACTTAATATGGACCAGCACCTAGGTTCTGTTTCTGGGTCTGGCTTTTTATTGCCTCGTGGCCAAAGTTTCTTAGCATCTATTTTGCTTTAATTCCTCACTACTTATAAATGGAGATAATAGTACTCTCTCACTTTACAGGAGATTTTTGAGGCTGTTTGTTAAATCGTTTGAGATCCTTTGACGGAAGATATGAAATATATGCAATAGCATTAATGATAGGATTAAATAGACTAATTCTGTTGAGATTGAGGAAAATTTTTGCTCCTAGGTGAGCTTTGCTTTGCTGGGCAGTGTTAACCTTCTGCAGGAAATAATTTGGTCCGAGACTGTGTTGGGGTTTCGTTTCCTGGGATTTTTAAATTTGTTATCTGACAAGGCTTTTTGATATCAGGCACTACACTTGAAGTCCTGTTGAAGAGCAAATGAAGCGTTGTGATGCTATTTTTTGCAGCATAGGAGTCTATGGTGACTCACTGAGTGTTCGTAATGCCTGTGACAGATTAAAAAAAATCAAATCAGTTACTCCCAGTGAGACGGATACACTCAGCCAGACCCTATTTGAGAATTATTTGCTGCACAGTTAAGACCAAAGTACACATCTTCCCCCTCCCCCCCGAAAGAATCCAGCTTATCATGAAATGTTTATCAGAGCCATATAAACATTTCTCGACTGCTGAATTTTGAAGGGAAATTCTTTCGGTCTAACATATGTATTGCAAGCAAAACTCTTCATGGATTAAAAAAAAATATATATAATTAGCTTGGTTACAGCCCTAATTATTACCAAGCATGCCAGCATCTGGCAAGGGTACGGCGATCTGGGAATTCACTGCTTGAAGCCTTGGAACAAAGTGTTCTGATCCGACCCCAGGCAGTGAGTCCAGGACTTGAACTGGAATCTTCAGGAGCAGAGAAGTCTTAAGTGTCTGGAAAATTGGCCTGTTGAGTCACCACGCAGGCACTAAAACAAAACTAATTTTAAGCAGGTCAGAGTTCAGTGATTCCCTCTGGAATCTAATTTTTTTTTTCCCTTAAAAAAAAAAAGTCTCATGTTTTAAGTGAAAAGGGTCAAAGTTGATGCACTGCTACAATTTTTTGAATGCTTTCCCTTAAGAACAGCCACCCAGGCTAGGATTAGCATGAAGGGCTGCTAGGCTGGCACTTCAGTGTCTGGGTTAAAAATATTTTAAAGCAGTAAATGCAGTCAGAACGGAGAGAGAGATCCCTGGGAGCCTTCCTGTTCAAAAATGTGCGAGCTCAGGGCAGCAACTGCAATGTAATTTAGGGCAGTATATGCTTCATAGCTTTGGAGAATATTGCCTCTTGTTAATGTTACATCGGCGGACAGTGGGATAGTAGTAATTTTAGAAAGGTGGCATTCCTCTTTGTTTTACATTGGAAACTTCAGAATAAATAAAAAGAAGCATCAATTGAGGAAGAAATGTAACTGCCGAAACCCAGCAATGAATCCACCTCTGAGCAGACTATAGGAACGACAGGGGAAAGTGGGTATAGAAACATTTTCGTGGGAATGCAGCTGCAAAAGGAACTTAGCAGACAAAGGCAAAATCAGGTACGTACTTTAAAAGGCATGTGGGCAAACTTTTGTCTGAGAGCCCAGCGAGAAGCCTGCCCACATGAAATTACAAAATGTTTGGGGGGATCAAATGACAGAAAGCTTGTATTGCTTTTCCATTGCTGAAGAAGTGGGGCTGTCTATAAGCAGGGATGATTCAAAAAAACCCCACCAAAAAACAAAACAAAACCGCCTGCGAGAGTGAGGGAGATTTTTTGTTCCCATCCCTTTATTAAGATGATTTCCTTCTTTTTCCCTTCGGATCTTGCGGAGTTCCCTTTACATGTGCAAGTGAAAAGGATGGGGTCTGTGCTACCTAGGGAAGCTTGAATCTGAACTCTGTTTGTGTCAGGCGTTGCGAGCTTGGTGCTCTCTGTTTATCTCTTAGGAAATAGTCATGCTTGCACAACAGGGCAAATGCAATGCGCAGATGTCAGAACAGCTAAAACAAAGAGGGCTGTCTAGGAAAAGCCATGCCAAACCTAAGGGTTGGAGTGAAAAAGCAGCAGCTAGGACTTCTGGCTTCTTTTCTCACCCTTC
>NW_009647222.1:5900178-5906104 GCF_000708025.1 Charadrius vociferus
GTGAGTTGTAGCTCATGAGAACTGTACTGTTGATGGGAGGATGTTGGGGGGAATGGTTGCCCACATACGGGTGCAAAGATTTGTGTTCTGGTCATCGTTGAGATAGTCGGACTGGTCACCTATACCACAGTTCTTCCCCTTTGAGGTGTAGTGATTGCTAAGTTTGTGGCTTTTTGAGTGAAGGGGCTATAAAGCTTAAAATTTATTAAGAGAACCTCAGTCTGCCTCCACACTAAGTTATTGTAATGCTTCTCCTTTGTATTCCCGCAGGTATACAGTGCACAGGGATTTGAATGGGAGGATGTCTGAGGCTCTGAGATCCAATTTGTCTTCCAGGTTATGGCAAGGCTCCATTTTTCTCAGGCTTAACAAGTAGTGACCATGGTTTATTAAAATACTTACTTAAATTTAGGGAAAACTTACTGACATGCACTTGCTTTTGCATTTAAGATCACAGTTTATAGCCCTTCGAAGCCTGCATGTTTGAAGGAAAAATAAGTGCTTAGGATAAGCTGAACTTGAATTAAATTGTGTGGGCAGGTAACAGATTGAATTTGCGGTAAGGCTCGTTTTGCTAAGGAAGTAAGTCAAGCAATGAGTAATGCTGGGCCAACTTGTATCACAACAGGAGGTGGTGTAGCTTTAGTGCAAGGTAGTGTGGTTCACTGAGTCTGAATTATGGACCAGTTCTTCTAACTTCAGGGATGATGATAGTTCTGAAGAAAAAAAAGTTCATTTATGATTTGTGTAACTTTATGATTCACAGTTGTAAAGCTGGGAGAAATCACACAGACTTCAGCCCTGATACTTTCATTGCAGTGATTTGAAACCTGAAAACTACAAAGTTTTTAAAGGTTTGGTTTTGTTTTTTGTTTTGTTTTGTTTTGTTTTGTTTTGTTTTTTTCATTTTGAATGATATATTTCTTTTCGCTAATATGTAACCCAGTGGAAACTTTGCAATAAGAAAGAATTTTAGGGAGCTGAGGCAGGCTGTGTTTTGGGTAGTTCCGAAATATAGTACCAATTTTTTTTTGTTTGATCTCTGCATTAGTAATTCCACAGTTGTCCTTGTATCCAGCCCCTTTTAAATCTTCCGTTAGCGCAAGAAGGTTGCAGTGTGTTCATGCTGTGCTGATCCTTTTTGTTTAACTGGCGATGCTTGTGCACTCAAACTAGCTATCAGAATATGATGGGTCAACAGGATCGTTCTCTTTATCACGAAGCACACCTGAAATATCTGCTTGGGTAGCGCCTGTGATTTCTCAGCAAATATTCAGCCCAGTGGGGAGCTGCAGGACTCACCTCCATCTCCCAAGGGTTAACGGTAACCTATAATAATAATCTTGTGGCACAAAAGTGCTTCTTTTTATGCATTACCTATTTCCAGAGGCCTAATTTAGGTTTTGTATCAAAATGGATATCACAAACGCTTGAGCTTCGTGCTGAGAAGGAAAGTGCTACCGAGAGACTTCGTTCTCTGTTATTCTCATGGTGTCCGGGAGGGGTGAGGAGGCAAGGAAACAATTGCTGATATCTGTAGCAGTAAGTATAAATAGTAGCAGGATGGGTTGCAAAGGTGAAATAGTTTGACAGTATTGTTCCTGTGAAAGCCTGGCCTTAGCTTTTGGTTAGAATATATATATACATGTGTGTGTGTGTAAATATATGTGGCTTCCTATACGGGGCAAATTTACACACCAACAAGAAAAAAAGTTACATTTTGTAACTGCAGAAAAAAATCACCTGTCATTAAAGGAAAAGGTAATTGTCATGGAGTAAAATGAGATTGTATATTCTTGCCTAAATATACAGACAGCTATGCTGAAGGATCAGCACGCGTGTGTCCCTTCTCTCTCCGTGTACTTTTCATGCCAGATTCTACTGTAGATCCAGTTGAACTGTTTTCATCAGTTACTTTCTTCAAGGATCTGTTTGTTGAATGTTTTCACATACAAAAAATTGTGTTTGGCTTTTTTGTTGTTGTAAGAAGTAGAAACAAAGAAAACAAAAGCTGGATTTTAGAAAAGAATTTCTTTTTTCAGATTATAAATGCTTACTGAACTCCCAGATAGTTTCTTCCTCCCTGGTATTGATTTTCCATTGGAAGCGCATGTGGGAGGAGAAGGAATATTTTAACAAAACCTAAAAAATACTTGGGTTTCTGAATTTCCTGGCAGTTGCTATTTTTTCCTTCGCTTTTGTCCCAAACTTGGTTATATCAAATTTGTCCCAAACCTGTCCTCCTCCTTCTGCCCGTGCAGATGCCCTCAGGGATGGAGGAGCCCTTGCCTCGCAGCCTGCCTCCTGCCCTTTTGGACCAAAGGATCGCATGCTTTGGATGGGAGGGCAGGTCCTGTTGGGGAAGCCATAGTCTTTCCTTGGTCTCTGCAAAGAAGGGGTTCCCGGGGTTACCCGTTGCTTTAGCCTGAAGGGTTCAGGTGCTGAAATGTGGATGGGGTGGAAAGAGCTCACCTGGTCTCCCAGCTTGAATGAGCGTAGGCATAGTGTTTTACACATGAAGTCTAACTGGGCACAGCGGTGGGGTCTGGTGAGAAGAGGACAAGAGTCCTGCCCAGCCCGTGATGCAGGTCTGCCTTGGTGTGTTGGCCAGTGAGTAGGCCATCCACGTTGGATGTACGGTGATTGAGCTTGGGGCTGTGTGTGTATGTGTACAGGCTTACGTGCTATGGGAATAGAGAGGACAGAACCAGGTCGGGTCTGGTGGGATTTATTCAGCTGGTTTCAGCCCTTCGCACCTAGGGCTGCATTGGCTTTGGCCCTCAGTCGCCTGGTTGAGCATCAAAGTGGTCCTTAAGCAGACCGGCATTTGCCATCCCGAGTGTAGTGGATGAGTGCATGGCGGAGAGCATGGAGAGCATGAGCTGCGGCACCGCTCTGCCGCTGAAGTGCTCTGGCGTGCTGCGTAAGTCTCTTGACCTTTTGTTCCTCGGTTTTCTTGTGTTTAAGGACGTACAGACTTACCATCACACATGGGTGTTGCAAGAATTAATTAATTACCATGTTACGGTTTTGAAGACTTATAACCCTAAATAAACAAGAACCTAATCAGTTATTTTTCTTCATATTTATACTATAGGAAAAATTTACTAATTTATTTCCAAGCGCATGACACACAAAAACTATCTTCACACTTCTAAGTGGAGCTGGGGCTCGATGCCAACACTTTTTTTTCCTAGTGAATATGGTATACTTGTACACTCAGATAGAATGGTACAACCTTACAGTTTCACTTAGGAGGTGGAAATTTTTTTCTTTTACTGCATTTTTGTACTTACAAGCTGTAAATACCAGGCGCTTCCCTTTGGTCAGATTCTTCATCCTTGTGACTGCACCCATTGCCAATGTCCTTTAGCATATGAACTTACTCCTTTGGAGTAGCTCTGACTAACTAGTAAACTATACGTGTTTTTTCTCCATATGTTCTGCAGTCTCCTTACACGTTAGTTATTGCACTTAAAGAATCTGGGAATCAGAGAAGGAGAATAGAAGCAAAATATAATAGGGGTGCTTGTCACCTCTTGTCCTCTTGCCTCTGCGCATGGAGAAGCCCCTTAGTATATTGCTTTGGGAAGGAGGAGGAACTCGTGTCCCACACCTGAAGCAACCCTCCAGAAATGCCGTACAGTGCCCTGGTTTAATGTAGAACATCTCGGCACAGTGGAGTGAAGGAAGTCAGAGTTTGTGACTATCTCTGCATTTGCCATCATAAGGGAGTTAAATCAGAACGAAGGGTTTTTTTCTTTTGTGTTTTAATTTCCTTTGTTTTAAGAAAGTATTTTTTTTTTTAAATGAAGTGGGGGAGAAGGGTAATATGCCACTGACATGCTTTGGGATCTGAGGCTCCTGTGGACCCCATAGGATGTCAATGGACTCATTAAGATTTAGCCAAGTTTTATGCATTATTCATAATATACATTCACAGCATGCACCCTAAAGACTGTCTCCTGTGAATGCTTAGTCAGAATCATTTGCATTCTGTATTATGGATCCATAATATAGAATACATTTAGCTACATTTTGTGTATTATCCTTTACGCATATTTCCAGCCTTTACTCTTCTGGCATATGCAGCAAATGTGTTTAAACAATAGCACGCAGTTGTGTTTTGTTGCTCCATAAAAACTAATGCATAATAAGGACCCTGATGAAAATTAATTATTGCATAAGAGCAATGGACAGGCTTATTCCTCTTTTTAGCTTCAGTGACATTTTAAATTTACTTTTCTAACATGTTTAGGAAGTGTTTTAAATTCTGGGCTGATATTTTGTAATTTTTTTGTTTCAAATATGCACAAAAATCATTTTTGATGTGGAAGGTTGGCAGATGATGAAACATCAAATTGAAGCGGAGATGCTTAATAATCATAAGAGTTGTTTGCTGTGAGTTTACTCTAATCCTACAAACATTATTTCTGCTGTATATGACAAGACGAAAGAGTCAACAAAACACCACATCAGAAAATTAATTCTCTTCCTGTCATCTGAAGTGTTGAAGCTCCTCTGTTTTCTCTTTTCCTCGGCTGCCATTACACATGGTGGTTGGTCTGATCTCAGCTTTGCCACCGATGCACCGAGTGGCCCAGACGTGTTGCTTAGCACACTTCTGCCTCAGTTTCTCCACCTATTACACAGAAATAGCCAAAATGGTGCTCCTTGAAATCCTCTGTAGTAGCTGTCTACTTTACTGCCAATTTGCAGTAAAGTCAAGGAGGTGTAAGGATTATCTTCCTTCTGTAGAATCTGTTAAGGGACCATTTTTATGAAGCATCTTCCAATTTGGGGACCGTAAAAGTACAGAGAGGCAAAATCCAGGATCTTGTGGTATCTTTTGCAGATCCATTTCTTTTGTGGAGCAGCCCCCGTATATCTTCAGGAAGATGTAGGGAATGTCAGCCTTTCATCCGTAACGTCCTTGCCTTAGGAGCCTGGCTCACGGTGGGCAGCAGTGGTTCCTTGAGCCTAAATGTACACAATATACACAAAGGATATCAAGTGACTTACTATGTCAAGTTTTTTTTTTGCAAATGTTGTAATACTTGATGAATCCAATGCTTATAATACTTAAATTTAAAAAAAGTCTTTAAATCACATAAGATTTACATGTTTTTTTCCCATCATAAGCTTAACACAGGAGAACGTTTTGGCAAAGTACAATTGGGAGGCAAATAGTTGGTATAACATCAAGGTTATTTATGTTTACTTTTTTCTACTAGTTCTTCGAGTTTACCTTTAGGCAGCATTCATACATACATGCCCTGAAGATACAATAAAAAGTTAGGAAGGATTTTGCTGTGGCCTAAGCAAAGTGGAAACATGCTATCCTTTGGTCCAAAACTGACTGTTGAGTTCTCAGTAGAGTAACATCTAAATTGTGAACATTTTATTGCCTTTATGTTCAGTTGACCAGTTTTGCATCAAAAATTTTCACAAATAAATTGAGAATTGTAGATTTGTTTATAAATATGTTTATTTTGCAGCATGCCACGGTTGTCACTTGTTCCTTTTGCTTACATAGCAATTGACAGTTCACGATGTTTAAGTCTGATGCATAGAGGCAAAATATTCATTTTTTTTCTTTTATCTGAGATGTAGTGCAGTGGAATCCTTGTCTATGTGTAGTGTAGTAGTAGTCTATGTTGAGTGTAGTAATGTAAAGTAAGACTAATCATTGTAGAGGGAGTATTGGCTTTGAGAGCAAACTTTATTGCATGCATTGCATGGTGGGTTTGCGAGCAGGGGAGCGAAGGTACCTTTCCATCTTAGTTGCTTGTGTTACTGTTGCATAGAGGGGACAGGAAAGAAAGACCGCAGGTATGGGGCTGAGATCCAGGCTTCCCCTCAGCTTTGTGCTGAAGTTTTTCTTGTTATCTCCGTTGAATCTTGAGCTTGCCTTCCGTGTTCTTTC
>NW_009647222.1:5906138-5927816 GCF_000708025.1 Charadrius vociferus
CACTTCTCTGTTCCACCCTTTCCTCCCTGCTGTGCCCTGAAAGCTCTAGCATAAAACCCAAACTAATATATGCATCAAAGATTATTAGCTTGGTCTTCTGCCACATGCTTATGGCACTTACATTGTTGGTCCACCTTGCTAGTTGGACATCAGCATCTGAGACCAGTGAGAAGATATTTTTTCACGTTGCAGATCAACAGAACAGGAACATAAATGACACACAAAAAACCCAAGACATCAGAATACCCCTTTCAGATTCACAGATGTGCTATATATAAGCCTAACTTCCAAGATTTTCTTTTATTCTCATGAATACAATTTACATTTGAGCAAATGCAAATTCATTTCTACTTTTGATACTCTGGAAGCTGCTTCTGAAAAGTGAGTAGAATGTACCTTTTAGTCATAGAATCATACAATCACAGAATTGTTGTAGCTGGAAGAGATCTTCAAGATCATTAAGTCCAATCGTTAACCTAACACTGCCAAGTTACCACTAAACCATGTCCCTCAGTCCATCCCAGTTCAGGCCCCAGCACTGTGTGTACGACACCTGGATCTCCAGAGCATTCGGCAGTTCTGCTCTGTCTGTTTTTCTTTTCAGCAATCTAAATTCACGTTATAAAATGTGCAGTAGTGCCATGAGCGTGGGTTTTGTTAGTGTTATTAGGCTTACAATGTGGAAAATAAAGAACTTCCTTCCTACTGTTTAGCGAAATTTCTAGGAAATTCCTAGCAGTTTTATTTAATATTTGCAATAGGTAGCTTTATCTTTCTAAATGATTTCTTCAGTGAACAGCTGTTTAAATAGGAACTAGGGTACATAGAAAATGAGCATTGTACATTAGCTGGACTCACAAGGGACAGTAAGAGAAGGAGAGTTTTCTTTTCATGTACAAATCTCTGTACCTCCATGGTAGTATCTGGCCTGACAGAGTACCTCTACACCTGGTTTTAATTCAAGACTCCTCAGGTACTGTGTTATTATTAATAATTACAGTATAGAAGCAGTGGTTTGAATGGACAGATTTTAAAGGGGTTTTGCTGGGTTGCCTACTGTATTGTCATTCCATTTTGCAGATTGAAAGGTTTTGGGATTTTACTTCTGACTCAGTTCATCAGAGGAGAGCCAGACTTTCCAGTTAGCTGATACAATTGTACACTTCGTTCTCTTGGCGTTCTCTCAGCCCTTTGTCCAAAATCATCTGCACAGTATTTCTGTCCATCCATGGTGTTAAAAAGTCTAATGTCAGAACCCTCACGCATCGTGGGGTTTTAAAAGAAGAGTCTGATTTCCTTTTTATTAGCCTTGGTTCTCAGCCTTTATAGTTCAAGGTCTTTAACTTCACAACAGTAAAATTCAGTGCTTTAAAAAAAAGAAGCTGAGATTTTCATATGGTGACAAGGATGGAGGCTATAAGGAGAGTACCAGGTATTCCAAGACAATAGAAAAAGTTCATGGGTATTTGCAACCCTGGAACTTCCTGGAATACACTATTAAAAGGGGCCACAAAGACTCACAGGTTGTGTGTTCCTCCCGCACAGAAGATCTTTCACCTTGTGGTGTTTCATGGGGTGCATAATATCCAAAGAAGAAAGGTGAGACTGTGCCTCTTATATGCCCATTCTCCATACAGTAGAGTTGGAAGCAGAGGAATACTGAGAACAGTGAACTGCATTTAGTGAAGATAACGCCATCAGATTGTTATTTCTGCTTAGGTAAAATTATCAGAGGAATACTTTCCCCTGAAATTTAATTGAAGGAGAGGTGCAAATTTGCACAGATGTTTGTCCTGGGCATTGCTCTGCTGCTTTGACAGACTCTGAAGACCTGTGCCTTAGAAAGGAGTGGTCCTCATCAGTGCTCTAAATCTGGCCTCTTCCACTGGTCTTTGCTTCATTCCTTTTATCATCATGAGGGCAGTGAGCGGAGACCCTCCTGTCCTACTTCTCTGTTTCCTTCTTTACAAGAGCCACAGAAATCAGCCGTGCTCAGCCAGCAGGGCTCTTCACCTCCCAATGTGAACAAGTCATCGTCCATATTCTTGGGTTTGTTACCTATCTAAAATACTCAGGTTGCTGAAATAACCCTGTTCAGAAATAATATTCTGTGCTGTTTTTCTCTAACATTTTCTGTACACATACAAGTTCCTTGTAGGGAATAACACCAAAATTCCCCCCACCCGTTTTCTGGTGGTCACTAGTAAAGCTTGAAGTCATGTTGAGGATTGCTGTCCTTGCCAGGCTGTTCCTTCACCTCTGTTGGATCTCATCCTCAGCCCAATTAGCAAGATGTACAGTAGCCTGCCTGTTATTTGTTCCCAAGTTTAAAACCCTAAGCTTCCTTTTCACCATTTTCTCACTTTTGCCAGTTTTCCAACAGTGGCTCTGATCTTACTAATTTATCTTAGCACTGAAACCATTTTGTTGTGGCAGATGAAAAAGCACAGACAAGAGTTTAGAGCTACATTCATGCATCTCTGTGTTATTTTAATGCTAAATCTCAATGATAAACATTAGTGTTAGATTATTCCTGATTAAAATGTACAAGAAAAAGAGCCTTGTTTCGAAGATCAGCCTATTTTACTGGGTAGAGGGGATGAGATCCTTGTTGGAAAGGGTAAAAGATGAGGAGCCTAGTAGGTATGTCCATTTTAAATGTGTGCCATGTGTGCTGAGGGTGACTTGGTTCACACAGAATATTTGCAGTCAAGTCAAAAATAGAACTCATAACTTGCATGCTTGTGCTTCCTCAGTCCAGTCCCTTCAGAAACAAATCTCCACATTACTTTAAAAGAACAGAACTGAAACATGACCGCTGGAGTTTGCATCAATTGCCTGGTGATCTAGAGTGAGAGTGAGGAGGAAGGCAAGGGACAAAAATTGGGACAATATATTGGGAGGCTTATGCAGATGTTATGAATGCCGTACCTGCTCTGCTGTGTAGTACTTTGGTGTTCATGGGTGTCAGTGCAGCATCTCCTTTAACTACTGGATTAATACAAATATTTCAAAACTAGTATTGGTACAGTGATGATGTATTACTCTAGTTCACCAGAGCTAGGGATTATATGTAGTAAATAAACTGCAGACTATTGCAGTCTTGGTTGCAGCTGGCTTGTTTCCTAAATATTAATACTAATACTGCACTGAAAAAGTAAAACAATCTAAAAGAACTGGTTGGAAAATCTGTACAGGTGTAAAAGTTAAGCATATGGCAGAGCGGAGATTGCCAATGAAAATGACAGATGATTAACATTCATTAAAACTTTCAATTAACACCTTGAAAAATTCCATAAAATAGTACTGCATGTAAATAATGTGTGATCTCTCCAAGCATTCTTCTACCTGTTTTTAAGGGAAGGGAAGAGAGAGAGAGAGAAGAGGGAAAATGTATTCCAAAAGTACTTACTACAAAGATTTTTTTAGGCCTTGGTTTGTTTTGGAGTTCAATGGTCTAGTGATGAATAAATCAAGTTTGAGCTGTCAGTATGGGAAAAGATTTGGCCTGGATAAAAGTTTGTCCTTATGTTCCCAAAGATGAGTAAAGATTTTCTTATCCCTATTTTTATTGTGAGCATGAGAAAGAACCCTCAAGAAACTGAAGGGCGATATGAAAGATGCTCTGGTCAGTTAGCTAATTGCACAGATTAGTACATGACAGTCGTTGCAGTCCTGCCTGTGTCGTTATACATTGCTCTCAGTTTTAGCAGAATCTCTCCACGTTATGGAGAATTCTAGGTGTGTGTCTTTTTTCGGTGCATACACATGCACTAAGGAAGACAGATTTGTCTCATCTAAGTAGGTTTTGTGACAGTAAATTAAAAAGTCAACATTAAGAGCTGACTTAGATGTCAGTTCTTAATGTCAGCTGTTAATTGTACTGAAAAAAGCTTTCAAAATCATGCTGTGGCTACTTTGACTCAAAGAATTGCGTGTCTGGAGGGAAAGAAGCGTCTTGATTTTGTAAAAGCAGGTGTATAGTTTAAGTAACGCAAGTAAATTCATGTGACTATTCCTTACAGATTCTTTGAACTGTGGGATTTGACTTCTTTGTTTCAGAAAGAGTCCATTAACACTACCACTTGCATTATTTTTTCTCTTTTTCATTACTGAGCACTTCTGTGGTCCTGGCTAGACTCAAGTGCTGCAGAGCCCTGGGGTTGTGGGCATCCAGACTTCAGGCTTAATTTCTTCTACTCCACTCCTGTTTGAAGTTCTTGCATTCGTTCCTTAACCATCTTTGTATCTTCTTCATAATCGGGTCCAATCAAGGCATGAGTGTGTCAATTTGGAATGTGAACCCCCTTTTCCTTCCTTTTTAAAATGCTGTTTTGTAGGCTTAGAGTGTATGTCTGTATGTTGCCATGTTTTCACACTGTTAGCATGCTAGAGCTACCATTTTTTTGGGGCAGCTGAGGACTCATGAAGAGGATGTGATGGCTACTCAAAAATCCTACGAAATAGTTCCATTTGTAAAGCTCTCTGCCTTTGGGGTTGTGGGAGGGTTGGAGGGATAAATAAGAAGGCCGCTATCTAAAATGCCAATGAAAATACTCACTGCCTACTTGGGCCGCTGTTTTATACATGTGGTTAAGAACTATTTTTTCCTGTTTTGAACTAGGCTGTTACTGTGTTCCTCTTACCACCACCTGCAATTATTGAGTAGACTTTGCCATATCAAGACTGCGGCTCCTTCCCCACCCGACCACATCTGCAGTCCCGTGTGGGCTGTACGAGGCAGAGAGCTCCAGCCCCGACACCAGCTCTCTGGGCTGGCATAGGTCCCTTATGCTTAGGGCTAACGCCCTCTGCATTGAACTAGCCACCTCCCTATTGCAAAGCTCTGGGCCTGTGTTTTTTTCTTGATCTTTGTGGTGCGCCTGGGATGGTTTTGTGGCACGTTTTGAATTCTGGCAATTCAGAATGCCAGAAATACTGAGCAGATAGCATGGCAGAGTGGTGGTTTGGGGGTGATTTTTCTATAATGCACCACTGGGGTGTGTGTTTTGTGTTCTGGGTTGTTGGCTTGTAGGTGTTAGAGCATGGGAGGTCTGCCAGAAAGGTTGAAGGAGCCAAATTTGGCATTGCATGTAAACAGACTCTTTGGGCAGCATGTATGCTGGGATGAACTCTCCTGTCAGACTCTTTCCCCATGGAGGGTCCTCACAGTTTGTTCCAGAAGGGAGCCAGGGAGAAAACTAGTTTTTTTGGCCGTGTGGATGATCAGGGCACCTCAGCACAGGAGTAAAATAGGAAGTGAACTATATAAACCCTGTGCACGCACCCACCCTTCCAGCTGAGGGCTAAATAAGAAAGCTGGGTTGGAGAGACACCATCAATTTAAGCATACTCGCAAAGGCCTCTGACCTCTCCATTCGGTCCTGGGGCCCCGCTCCCTGAAACAGCATGCAGATGATGGGGTACAGTTAAATAAAACTGTAATTAGAAGCAACAGCAGGGAATAGAAAAATCTGTCAGTCTGCTATCTTTTTGCTTTGGACTTCTCTTGGATTTCTGTTTTCAAAAGTGATCCGCAGTGGCATGTCTTGGCTTCCAGGAAGGCAATGGGAATTTTATAGCTGACGTCAATAGGAGCAGAGTGAGACTGATGTTAAGTGCTTTTTTTACAACCCTATCCCTAGTGTATGGTTTCATTGTTTTCCCTGATATTTTTGTGGGTGTTATACAGATCAAGAAGGAGAAAATAGTACTTAAGAAAGACAAGTTGTGACTGTGAAACCACAAAACTGTCGGAGAGGCTCTGGGGGGCAGCTGTGGGGCTTGGGACTGCTGTTAATTAATGTTACAGATTTGACTAGATTTTAGTATGACACTATTACTTTGAGCACCTTTCCTTCCCAGAGGACATCATCAGTAAAGTCCACCCTCTCTAACACAAGAAAATCCAGAGCAGTTCTACTGATGAGCTCATGATTTGCTGCAAATGAGAAGAGTTTGGTCCTTTGGATTCCAGTTTGTGTTGGCCACCTGAAGCCTGACACCACTCATAAGTTCATGCATTTGGCGTGGGTTGAACACGTGTTTTACTGCAATATTTTGACAGGCTGGTCCGTGGTGAGACCTTTACACTGTTGATGTCTACTCTCCCTTGATCCATGTCTGACTTTCTCTAACACAAAGGGCCGACACACATGTGTGTAGAAGGGCTATTTAGACCTAAGACTTGCTTATCCTAGCGCTGAAGCTAATCTCTTTCGCTCTGCTACGGTCAGGGTTGAAAGATGACTCCAAAGAACAAAGAAAGGGAAGACAGGTTTGAAAATGTATACAGGGACAGCACACAAAATACACCTCTGTCAATGCTAATTTGTAATCTCCCCCTTCCTCTCTTGCCATCCTTTTTTCTTTCCCTGTCGCAGGTTACTCATAAAGTATTTATTGAAACACATAGTAAAAAGAATTTGTCTAACAGTTGAAGCGCTGATTTTGGATGGATGGATGAAGCAATAGGTGGTGGATTTAAATTGGGAGGATTCATATTTCAGACAGGGTTGAGGGTGGGGTCAGAAGCTACCGCTGGAAACTTCGACTGTCTGACAGTATGTGTTCTCACGTGATGCAGTAGAATGGTGTTCTCGTGGTATGTGGGGTAAAAATTGTGATATGCAGGACAAAAAACTGATTAGGCTGACCAGCCTTTGCCCCATCTCCAGGGAATTGCTTTTTAGGTCAATCAAGAGAAATCTGTGTGGAATGTAATGGCATTTGTTGAGCAATCAAGAACTTACCCTTGACCCTACAAACTGCTCTTGTGGTATTTAACAGGACAAAAAAAAAAAAGATAACCTGTGTTGCTTTTGTGAAGCTTTTTTCCTTCTCTTTAAGCAAGGAATAGTTGTTTGACACTGGCAGGACTCTGTCATATTGTAGTTATGTTACTGTATTTAAATGAGTTGTTTAAAAAAATCATGTAAGGGATAGTTTAGTACAGATAAGTTAGAGGATGCAGTAAGCCTATTTTTCAGTAGTCATGTACCATCATACATAATACAGTATTTTTTGAAGTTATAAATGCAGTGTAACTTATGGGAAGAAGCCAAGCCTTGCACTGAAAGCATTGATTTCATCGATCTATGTTCTGTATATTTCTTTGGGTTTTATTCTTTTAACAATATTAGCCAAAAAACCCCCTCTCTCTTTGCCTCAGTTTCTTCTCAGTAGAAAGAAAGAATAAGGCTTCCATGTGTATCACTTTTATATCTACTCTGAAAACCTTACATGAAAAGAGCACTAAAATTATGATTAAGTGCAGTAGGTTTGTAAAAGTGGACTCTTTAAGGTAGCATTTAAGTGTGTAAGATGAGATAACTTCCTGCTCCTGAGCTCATTTAATCATTCGTATGAACTCCTGACATAAGAAGAGTGGCAGAACTCTGACTGCTGTACTGCCAAGACGGTAGTCATTTCAAACCTCTGCAGCCCCTCAGATGAGTGTTTCTGTCTACCTGTGATGGGTTTTTCTTCAGTGTGAAATACATGGTCATTAAAGCCTCAGTTGTGCAAGTTGTTTTGCCAGAGGAGGACCTTTACTGGTATTCTCGTAGCAGCATGGGAGTTGAAGAGGCTTTGCATGCAGCCGTCTGCACGTATGTCTGGTTGGACTTTGGCCTAAGTTCTCTGGGTTGTGAGAAGAGTTCACCCTTCAGTTGTGAAGAGGCTGTTTTTTTTTTTCTTTTTCTGTTGTATATATAAAGCCTGAGGTTGTCTTTGTTTGAAAATAATTTTGGTATTTCTTTTGTTTGGAGCATACCATGTCATAGCATCATCTGAGTTTAGCACAGCATTTACTTTCAATGTTGGAAAGCCAAAGCCCTCGTAAAGATTTTAAATTGTCTGATAATATTTAATCAGTTCATCGTCTGTGTGTGCTTGAATAGAAAGCACTCCTGAAGAGCTTGCACCTTTAAAAAAAAAAAGTGAAGTACACTGATAATATTGCAGAGTGTAGAGAGGTTTAAAATTATTGGAGCACTTAATTTTTTCTATAATTGCTTCAATTTGAAGGGAACTAGGCAAAATACCAAGCTGAAAATGAGTTGCATTAATCGAAAAATTCATCAGTCAGAAAGTAGGATTTAAACCAAAACGCCCAATTAAAACAAAAAAAGCACGCTAAAAATGTTGGAGCTAAAGCCTTAAAGTGATGGGGCTCATATTCCTCTGTGTTGGCTGTTGACTTCAGAGGATATTAGAATAGCTTCACACATTCATTTCGCTAAAACCAGCAGAAGAGCTAAGGTGGAGACTGAGGCGTGTTGCACGGAAAGGAAAGCAGTGCACAGGGAAACCCTGGCTCCTTTCGATGCACCACAGTGGATAACAATCAAATGTGAGGATAGATCAGCTAAAGGTTAAAATCTTTTTATAGTAAGCTGACAATACGCTAAAATATTTAACACCACTGTGCATACCTTATGGTGGGTAAAGAGCTTTTTGGTACTATGTAATTATACTTCATAATGATTTAATAAGCTTTATTTAAAAAAAAAAAAAGCTGTATCACTTGAAAGGTACCACACAAACCAAAGCAAAAATGAGGCACGCTGCCGCAGTTCAAGGTTCTTTTTAAATTTTCAAGTCAGTAAGTTTACCATTAAAAGTCAAATTTGGCTAACAGATTTTTGGTTTTGTTTTTCTGGTCTGTCTTAAATTTAGCATAAGCACTGATTGTTACTAAACAAGAGAGAGCTAAAAAGAATTTGTTTTTGAAAGAGGATGAAATATTAGAATACATGTTATACGTCACTGGAACTTAGTAGGTCCTAAGGAGTCTTGACCACATATGGTTCCAGTATGCCACATGGTAGATTTTAATATACCAGGTTTCACTGGGTTGTTGGCACTGATCTAGTCAAGCAGAGGTGACACCCAACTTTCACTAAGTACTCATCTTTGAATCCATGGGGACAGCTCATGAACTTCTCTATGGACTTGCATATCTTTCTGAACCTTGTTCACCCGTTCTTTGCCATCATGCAGATTTTTTCATGGTACTGTACTTTGGTAGAATGTGGAAAACTGCTGTAATTTCCTATTTTACCTTTTACTTTGCAACATGTAGGGGGTTATGATATGCAGAGGCATAGCAAGTGAAGAGTGGCAAATGTCCGGGGGAAGGCACTCAGTGTGGATCCTGAGAGCGTTTGGTGTGCTGGTCACCTCTGGGTTGCTATGGAGGTGGCACCGCTTGCATTTTGTCCGAGATCCCTGTGGTGGCAGCTGGCTTCACAATAATGCTGGCAACAACAATTTCCTTGTCTCAGATCACCACCTGCGTTGCTGCAGGATTGCGTGCTCATTGTTCCTAAACTGCACGTAAAGAAAGGTCATGGGGAAGTTCTGCTGCTGTTGATCTTTTTGCCGCCTCTCGCACAAAAATGTGTTTGGGCCAGAATGCGTCACCAGTGGGTAAGTGGTGTTCACATTCATTTTTTAGTAAATCATGAGTGGAGAAAAACAATGCACTTCCTTTTTATTTAAAGTCTAATAACTTAACGACTACTTTGAAAGGTTCGTTCTCCTTTTGTTCATACAGGAAAATGCTGTGGTTTGTGTGTGGCCCTGTTGACAGGACAGGGCTGGACCCACAGCCCTTTCCAAAATGGCAAAAAGGTTTTTTGGGTGGGAAAACTGCATCCACATCCGTGTGTTTTTTAGCTGGGGAATAATAACCTGACCTGCAGTTGAAGTACCATCGCTTGGCCTGAATGCAAAGTGATACCTGCCTCAGAATTTAATGTTGGGAAAAAAATATTTGCAGCCATGGCCTCCACCCTTGTCTTACTGGGAGGTGCCACCTTATCGCACTGGGAGGTCCCAGGGGATGCCCGGTGTCGGCTGTGGTGGTAGCGAGAGCAGTGGGGCTGGAAGCAAGCAGTGTGTGTGGGACTCACGTCAGAGCAGCAGATGACGGGGACATTTCTTGGTTCATAAAACCAATGGAGCCTGGAAGAGTTGTAGTCTTCTCTTTGCAGCTTCTTTCCTCCTCACCCTTGTAGTTGTGGGAGGACTTGAGCTGTGTGCCTCACGCAGAGCTCAGTGGAGCTGGAGTAAGGCGAGTAGGTTGGAGATGGGCAATGATGGAGCCTGTGGGGAATACAAGTGCTCAATTTTTTTAGCCAGTTTTTACTTCTGCTCTTCCAGAAGCGCATGTTGCTTTTCAATCGAAGCCACTGTGTTGAGATGAGTTCAATATGGGCTTTCGGACCAAGGGCCCAATTTGTGAGGCAAACTAAAGGAAAACACTTGTAGCTGTGAAAACAGTGTATGGTCAGGACTATTATTATTTTCTAAATAACCTGCCTTATTTATTCAGGGATGATGACTGATAATTAAAATTATGTAGTATTTGTCCAAAGAAAGGAATGAAGGATCAGATTTTTGAAGGAACTTGAGCATTACTCTGGTCAGGGCTGGAAAAACTTCACCAAAGCACTGCCGACATTATGTGTGAGTTTCTATTGCACCCATTTTGGTGTATCAGCCTCCGCACACATCATTGGGTCTTCTGTGGTGTGCCCTTCTTGTGCCAAGTATACCTCAGGTTTTCCTCATTCTGATCTTTCAGCTGCGGTCTAGCCTGCTACAGATAGTATGCAACTATTGAGCTGAGCTAATACTCTGAAAAATTATTTTTACTATTTTATGCACTTTTTTTTCCCCAGAAATGTGCACAATAAATATTAATAATTTCAAAGTACTTGATTGCCTCTTCAGATGATCCAATTGCATGCTAGATTTTTACTTCTGATGCTCTGTTTCGGTTCTTTTCTTCTCCCTTCTTTTTCACCCCCCCTCTTGCTGGTGGTAGTATAAATCATCCTCAGGAGCACAGATATTCTGCAAGTTGCTGTGCTGGAAGTTAATACTTTAAATAGTCACAGGTTTGGGTTTTTTTTTTTCTCCTTTCTCACCTGCACTTAATCCTATCTTCAGTGCAGAATGAAAAGAAGAAGTGAGAGGAACAGCAGCAATGGTTAGCTATATTGCAATTCCACTGCATTTTGATTAGCCTTAGGCTCAGTTTGCTTGGGTTTGTAATCCACTCATTGAGGTGGATACAAACTCGGAGAAATGAAACCCCAGCTGTGTTTTTTGAAGGGATTTTGCTCTTCTCCTTTTTATACTGGAAACCAAATTCACACCATTAAGCAGTGGCGATGGGAGAGGGGAGAAGAGAAGCTGCTCCCTTTTGAAACTGTGTGCATATTTTTAATTTAATTTTTATTCTTCCACTGCTCTGTCTCTGGTAGTATTGAAAAGAACTGTTGTCCAATATGCTTATTTAAACAATAAAGGTTATTCTTTTATACTTCTCAGTGAATGTTACTTGCTTTTAAGAGCTACAAAGCTGGCTTGTATGGTCTCTTATCGTTCCTCCTGTGTTATGTCTCCATAACATATCTGTGAATACCTGTGAACTTTCCCTAAGATTATACCGTTTCTGGAAATAAGTATTTTGGAGCAAATACAATAGTGGGTCACAAACATTTCAATCATTGATCCTCTGTTACCCTGCATTAAGATGTACGGTGCATTCTGTTTCTTGGTTTTAATAATCCTTTTTCTGTTGGCTTCTTGATGCCCATAGAATCACAGAATATTGTAGATACCCACGGAGGGCTTGTGGCTCAACCCCATACTAAAAACAAGGCCAGTTAGATCCTATTTTATAGTCAAATCAGGTTGCTCGGGTCACCAATCATGCTAAGCACCTCTGAAGGCTAGGCAGCAGATAGAAGCATGGTTGTACAGATTTTCTCCACACAGCCTGGCTGTGTGAACTCCAGCACCCACACTTCACACGGGCACCCTGAAGAAGAGCTCCCCAGTTGCTGGCGCGCTCGCCCTCTGCTCCCTGTGAGGGCTCAAGGACCAAGGGCTTCTGCGTCTGCGGTACCTGGCTCTTTAGCAGTGACTTTGTGGAATAGAGGCTTCACAGCTGAAATGCACAGTCTTAACTTACTTGTAGGAGGAGACTTTATTTTGAATGCAGATATGACTGTTTTCATCCACACATGCATTAATCTTTTCGAGTCCTGCCAAGCTCTTTTAGCTGGCTTCTCGACTTAATTATATGTTACAGAGTGTCTGGATCTTTTTATATTTCTTGGAAAAGTGTTTTAATTTTAAATACATTGTATGCCATTTAACTGTGCGTCTCATATTAAGGAAAGAGGTAAATATGAGCAAATGATCTCTGCACCATTTACCATTTTGCATTAATGCCCTCTATGAACCACAGAGTATTTTTTTCAGGATGTCATGTAAACGTATCCCACGCTTCTGAGTATGGGAGTAAGAGGAAAGAGATTCTTTCCAATTTGTCCATTTTAAGACAGAATAATCAGAACTAGCGCCACTGGCAAACATTGTTTTTAAAATAGGAGGCTCAGTCCACAGAGAATTTGATGGGAAGTTCTGCCAGTTCTTTTATTTCAGCAAGGTACAATCTTGTTACAGGAGTCCTTTTTCCAGCCTTTTCAACCAACGCTGAATGATTGTGGACTACTTCAAAGCGCCTGTCAATGGTAGCTGGGAAAAGCAAGTGGTTCTCAATAGGCTTGAATTTGTTGTCCAGGAGCCTGAGTTTTTACTGGGAAGTGGTAAGGTTTCTACAAAGTAATGAAGGTCATAACGTATTTTTCTAACTACTGATCTATCTTAGAATCAATGGGCTAAAAGTGAAAGACTCAAACTGTACCTGTATAAGCACTTCAAAGTGTCACCAGAATGGGATGTCACAGTATAAGGCGGTCATGCATCCTTTCTAGTGCTCGGCAGTTGTGCGGGGAGCCAAAGCGAGGGACTGATCTGGCTGCAAACTAATGTTCAGTTTGTTTCTAAATTACATACCCTCTCACATAAGCATCAGCAACTGCCCTAATGGTGTAGCAGGAACACAGGGCTGAGGGGCAAGGGGAGAAAACTCTCTTAGCAGACTCTGGCGTTTGCATTGGCTCCTGGCTGACCCTGCTTTGATCACAGCCGACCTTGCTTTGAGCAGGAGGTTGAACCAGAGGCTGCTGAGGTCCCTCTGAACCTGATTTTTTCTATGATCTCGTGGAAGCGATGCGGAAGCAGGAGCCGTGAATGCCTGCTTTGCATTGGCATGCAAGGCAGGGACGGTGGGGAAACACCATTGTGGGGGTTTATTCTGTCTCAGATGGCAGAGGTATACTGGGATCTGCTTTGGGGCCAAGTATGGACTGGTATTCTTTTATACAGCTGTGAAACTGCCACAGGAGGTTATGGATAGTCAGACAAGTGGATGGAATAAAAGTTCAGCGGGGCTGTTGAACACAAAGATGTAGATACGGCCTATTTTGGGGTACTTTGGAAGTCTATGAGCTATAGGTTGCAAGGAGTTGGGGAGATATACTGGAGGAAGAATCACTCTGTATCTGACTCTTTTTCTGTAGTCTCTCCCTGGGTATTTGTTCCTGACAATTGCTGGAGAAGGGAATGGATGGGCCTTTTTTTTTTGGCGGCGTATGACTCTTTGTACAACCCCTTGAAGTTCTTTTGAAATCTCTTTTATATGGTTGTGTGAATTGGGGAGTGCAGCTGAACTGCTGATACTCTTCATGGTGAGAATGTGCTACTTGGAGTTGAAATAGCTTTGAGCTACTTGATGACTTGTACTGCCATTAAAAAACCCCACCAAATATGCTAAATATTATTGTTATCTTGTATTATTAGACTTCTGTTTGCAGAACCAGCTGTCATTGTAAAGCAAATCGAGATCCTGACCGTTTAAGTTAGAGCCCGTTAAAATGGGCGAAAGACTGAATATCCCACATCAAGCTGCTTACTGTTGTACTGAAGTATGCTCGGGTGTGAGTACTGATCCCCTGAGACCTTAACAAAAAACTAGGTGAGACTTTATGAGCCTCCTCTTCCGTGCAAAACTGATCCACAAAGCTGACTGTGCAGCATGGCAATACGGATAAGGGATTAATGATTGTGCGTTTAGATGCTATTTGTAAACAACAGGAGAAAAGAAGCTAAACTAAATATTTTTATAGATTCTCCTCTATGAGCTGCATTTTAAAATAGCTCTTACAGTATTTCTTAGGAATTAAGGGTCCAAATCTTGCAGTTAGGTCTCTGTGCTTTTGCAGACCTAAAGTCAGCAGGGCTCCACAGCAGCACAGGGGTTTGTCCACTAGGATCCAGCTGCAAGCCTGGAAGCAGACTTTGTTTGTCTGTTGGTCTTAGTTGCTCTGGACTGGAGCCAGAGTTTCGCCTCTGCTTAAGGGCAAAATTGTACTTTGACAGGCCTTCTGCTGGTGCAAAGAGCTGCTGGGCTGTATGCTGATCCAGTCGGTTTTAAACGTATAGTGCAAATTAAATCAGTACCCCTAACTTAGTGTCAGCGCTTCGACTTTTTCCCCTGAAGCCTGCTCATACTTGTATTAAAGTTCATGCTCATACTTATATTAAAGTTCATACTCACACTGAAGTTAGTGACAAAGCCCTTCTTCACTGTGAGCGAGGCCTGGTTTTAAGAGGCATCATTAGGATTGTGTGTGCCTGTGTGCTTCTTTATGGGCTGTAGGATTTGCATAGCCTCATTTGTTTAATCTTGTAGACTGGTTATGGGCTTACATTCTTTTTCAATGTCTGTCTGGTTTGTTTTCTCAAAGTGATGGGCAGGCCTTTCCCAAACAACTCTGATCCTCTAATTGATCTGGTTTTGGAGCTCCCATTGAATTCAATAGATGTTCTGAGCATGGAACAATTACAGGATCAGGACAATGTCTATTTAAGTTCAGTCAAGTCATATAAAAGTGTCTTTTTTCCCTCCCTTCCAGCAGGAAATTGATTTCATGCTTTTCAATCTCCCAGCATATTTATTAAACTATTATTTATTCATTTAGTTACTTTATTATTTAATTTTATACCAAAATGTGTCTTTGGTCTCCAGAAGGAAGAGTGGGAAACATTTAGATTTTTTTTTTTCCTCAAAAAGTACTTATGTTCTTGCCTCTTTTTTAAGGTACAACACTACTGTGCACCTTGGAACAACACTGGCTAACAGCTTTTAACAATAGGAGCGGGAATAATGGCAAGGGCAGCAAAGACGTGAAGAATTTTGAAAAGCAATAGTCTTCAATGTTGGGAAAGTAATAAAAGGTCAGAACGAAGCTCAATAGAAAAGCCATTATGAAGGGAATGGGCAGAATTCTGGTTTTATGTTGCTGTCAAGGCTTTGGATTTGTTTTCTTTCCATTCTGACAAATTTTATTTAGTTTAATTCAGATTATTATTATTATTTGCCTTAACTCATGCAGTTTTACTAGGTGTGATTTTTACGGTGCACAACTGTAAATGGCTATGTTTTAGAGACTTCTTTCCCTTGTGCTTTTTTTATTTAAAACCTTCTGTATAATGAATTCTTAACCAAGAATTATTGTTTGATATTATTTACTCAGAGCCAGGCTGTGCTACCGAAATACAGACTGAGTAGCACCATACTCTGCTGTTAGCTCTGCTACCTTCTGTAGGACTGCTTATAAAGGAGAGTGGGTGCTACTGAGTGTTTTGTACTGTTCAGAAGTCCTTGCCATTAATTGAATTTTGCTGTGTCTGCAGTCAGTGTTGAAATCTCCATTGACTTCCATGCCAGCAAAACTAAATCGGCTGTGACTGCTTTTGATAACATCATCTTAGAATTTACTTTCTTACCCCTAATTAATTAAAAAGACATTCTGCCCCCTGATACTTACGGCAAAAGTATGATTTGAAAATAGGGCTGATAAAAGAAAATATGTATGGCTGAAAGAGATACGTAACAGGTATCGATGCTGGAATCCATCCTCATTTTCTTTTGGTTTTTGATGTAAGAAAACAGTTCTGTATGATGGGTGCTCATGTAAAGCACAGTTCCCTTTCCCTTCCCTTATATGTAAGAGCAGCAAAGTTGGCCAATGCAATCTGAAATCGGCATCCTTCAGATAAATCTTTCTTCCAGGTATCTCACTGGTTGTTCACTAGATGCTCAGTCAATGTGTCCAGATAGCCAGTAATTTGGTCTATTTCAAACCTAAATAATGTGTAGTGACTACATGCTCGGAGAGCCTGCATAACTCACATTTATTTCCTCTCTATTGCATTTCATATTTTTTCATCATTTTCATTTCTCCCAGCAATGTCTGATAATAAGATCCCACTGTAGATAGTGCTGGAAGTCTGGAAGGTCTATAGAAATGTCCTCCCAGAGCTGTTAGAGACAGATTATACATCCATTTCAGCAATGAAATAGTCCGAACCCTGGACCAGTCCCTCTGGGTAGTTTTATGCAGACATCTTTTTTGTGCAGTTTTTTCGAGCGGTTATCAGAGGCTGTTTCTGGTGGTGTTTTGTAGTAGGGGGTGGTGATTTAAAAGCGCTCATGATTTCTCTCTGCTGCTGTGGAATTAAATACTAAAGCTCTCATTTACCTCAGAGGCAGATGAACTGTGCTGCAGGCTGAATGCCTGGAAATCCCCAGCCTGGAAGTCTAATGATGAGCCCCATATGCAATCCACCACTGCCACAGTAGAGGTTAGTCTCAAATATAAGCAGTGAGTGCAACAGCTGTCAGATTGCTGCTCAAAAGATGCAGGTTCCCAAATAAACAACTTATTTCTTCACCATTTCCTCTTCCATTATGCACGGGGAGGAGTTTTGTGTTTTCTTTTATGTGTCTTCATTTGTTTTTGCCAAGTGCACTTAACAGATGAGAGAGTACCCTTCCTTGCCGTTGCTGGATATCAGCGTTCTGAAAAATGAACACAAAATGCATTCAGACTCTCTCTCAGGTCCAGAGGTTGGAATTTCAAATAATTGTAATTGAAAATCTTGCTTACAATTTGAGTTAAGTTCACCTTTTTCATCTTGCCATTTTTTTTGTTCAAAATTGCTTAACCAACATGTGTCTTGAAAATTGTTTTCTTACTGGGAAAGGGAAATGTTTTCGATATATGAATCTAATTGAAAACTGGCTTATCCTTTTTCTTTCCTTTTTTAACCTCTCCAAACATGTACTTTTCAGATTCCTTCTTAGCTGTCTAAATTTCCCTTATGCCCTTTCTGGTTGACTTTGTTAGCGTGCTACATTCCTTTTATGGAGTTCTACATTTTTCATTTTTTGTCCTTCAGTAGATTCTTCAGATGGGATTCTTGGCCGCCTACATCTGTCTCATTCTGGGTACCAGTGTGTACTATCATCTTTCATGGGAAATTGGGCTTGCATCCCTCTTCCCTTAGGGAGTCAGCATGGAGAATCAAGGTACAAAATTGTCCCTTGCCTTAACCAGGGCTGTTGATGAAAGCGTGGCAGAGGAAACTTCTTTAGATCTTGTGGTACTTGATAGTGCGAGGCATTTGTCTGAATTTCTCAGCTGACTGGGTGACATACCGATTTCCTTGGGATTCTACACTTGGCATGTGCTTCAGGCTCTCAAAAGTTTTGTCTGCTATGGTGCTTCTGTATGCACTTCTTACTTTTGAGGAAAGTGCAAGTGACCAAATTATCAGGTTGACCAACGCTTGCTTTAAATGTTGGATGAGCTTAACAGAAAACTTGTCCTTTTAATCTAATGGAGCATCCGGTAATGCTCTTGATTACAAAACTGGAAACCAAGCTACTGGCAAAAAAGGGTGGGACAATAAAGTACAGCTCTAGATTGTATTTACAGCCTCCTCTTCTGTTGCAATAGTGCTCAAACTGATGTGAGGAGTGACAGCCTCACCCCCACCTGTACCGCTAGCCCTGAAAAATTCTCTTGTACTACATTTTTGCTCTGCTTTCACATCGGATGAGATTGCCTTTCACCGGTCTTTCTGCGGTGGGCTCTGCACGGATCATACCGCTGTTCAGTGCAGACAGAGTGAGTGGGATCTCTGCTTTCCCAGTCCTGAAGGCTGCTTTGAGTTTATGGTCCCTCTGTGGTCTTTAACTAGCACACTGATCCCAGCTGGAAGAGTTTATTTGCTGTTTACAGCATGTTCCGGAAGAAGTATTCTTTGCACATACATGTTAGATCTTCATAGGGATCATGTATTTCCTAATAAGATACAAATGATAGACTTGGTACTTGTAGTGTTTTGCCCCTCTGTCTTTCTTCAACCCATCCTCCTTCCACATGTCTTTTTTCATTCCTATCATGTGTCAACTGCATATTGTAGGCATTGCTGTCTATAATGCGTTGTTTCAAAGCAATTAACTTGTTATGAACAGTAGGATAAAAAGCAATGAACAAATTCTAAACATGTGGCCACTTGCTTGGTCAGGTTTGAATGCAGCCCTACCAATATCATGAAGGGCAGGTCCCACAAAATAACAGAACAGTCTACTTTGCCACAAGGAAACCCATGCAAGCATAACCAATCTATGTGAAATATTCTTGATACTGTTTCTATGATCTAGATTAAATTAATATGTCAAGGTTGGAAGCCTAATTCCACGTTGCAGACATTTTTCATGGCAATGTCAATTATGTATCATTCTCTAATCCAGTCGTGACCATTGTTCGTCTTTCAATACAGCATGGTTCACTACAGTGTACACAGAAGCCAAAACAGTAGATGAAATCATAGACCCATCACTGAAAGCTAGAATTACTTCTTCAATTTATGGGTTTGGGTTTTCTTTTCCCCCTGAGATTATTCTATTTTCTGTCCTTCTCACCGTCTCTCTCTCTTACAGGTTTACTTTCAGATTGAAGTAAATTGTTATTCTGCTCTGCCTACTTCAAGCGTTACAGGAAAACTTAGCTTGGGTTTTTAATACATTGAAATGACTGATTCTTAATCTAATTGCAATTTGTTTAACTTTATGTCCAGTTTAGAGCTTTGAACTTCTTGTAAAACACCGTATAAAGTACTGGGTGTTCTTGTACTTCCTAATTCTGTCTGGCATTTACAACAATTCTTTCACTATCTGTGAGGGTATGGCTCCTAGCTCTGCCAAGACGGGCTTAGAGTCTGATCCACTCCATAGCTATGAATAGGAGTCTGTCCATGGACTTCAGTGGGAGTTGATTCAGACTCTTTAGTGCTTCACCTTTACAAACTGAATTCCAGGCTATTCTCCATGGTGAAAATCTTGGCAGTATTGAAGTGAATGGGATATTTGCTGTGGAATTCAAAGGAGCCAGGATTTCAGCTAGAATATTTAATATCTCACAATTTAAAATAACCTATTTTCAGCTCTTGGATTCGACTTGGACACTCTGCTTTGAAACAGATACGGGACATAAAGGTGAAATAAAATTTCCACACTGAAGCTTGATTAAGGTCAGAGTTACTATTAGCTACTTGGTGTTAACTACAGCTGTGTAGGACAGAGTTTGCAAAAGTCTGTAATTTGCCCATTAAAGGAAATCCTGAGACATGTCTGAGTCAAGGGGATACCACCCAAGTGGTAACTCTGACTTTAAATCTTGTGTGTCAATACTTGCTTTTGACTAATAAAAGTGCGTATGCTCATTGCAAAAAGGAAACAAACAGTGTGTGTGCGGGGGTAGATCTAATTGTAAGTTTATTTATTTCTGTGTATTTTACGGGGCAATATTTCATACGTTTGTGAGCCAACCAACGAACCCTGAAAAGTCTGATGATGACTGCTCTTGTATAGGCTTCGCGGGGGCCCTGAGAGATTTTTCCATCTGTGAGCTGAGTATTTCTCTTGTAACATTAATGCTTACCATCAAATGCAAAATCAAAACACGAATCACAACTATTTAGGACTTGATGTGCATATGGTATCGTGCTTAAATCTCCCACCCTCAACCATAGCACCTTCTTTTTGTTTTTTTAAAGTGTATTATGACTAGTATTAAATACAGTTGTATTTCCTTCTGCCTTCCAAGAGAACCTATTAGAGAGCCAGGTAACTAGTTTACTCTTGGATCCTTAAATTAAGGCAAATAAATATTGGATTTGTTAGGAACCATAATCAGGAACCATAATCTTGTCTGAATTGTTACTATAATTTTCTCTATAAGTCTTTCCAACCAACTGAAAAAGAAAAAAGGTATCCAGTAAACTTGTTAATGTGGTTCATGTATCTAATATAGAAATTTCACTCATAGTATCTGTGTACAATAATATACATTAGAATATATGCCTGTGGATATTATTATTTATTACATTGGTCTACACATATGAACATCTCTACTTAGAATTTCAGAAAGGCCAAGGTTGCTCTATGTTTCATAATGTTTTAATTTTTAATTTTTTAAAATCCTTTTCACAATTACCAAGTAACTAAACTCTTAAACTGTTTCTGTCTGCCCCAAGGGTTTTTTCTCTTCCTCTATGTGTTGAAGGGAAATCTGAGCCGAAGAACACTAAAGAGGAAAAACATGTCTCATCTACTTGTCACGGCATCTATACTTTGCCATTTTTTTGCCACCCAAATGTGACAGGGCAGCACATAAATGTGTGAAGTCTGTCACAAATGGCAGCCAGAGCTGGGAATTCAGGAAAATGAGCTTTGCCTTTTTGAAGCTTTTGCATTTAAATCCTGCAAAGTGCTGAGTGCCTTCTAAAAGGTTATGCTAAGCCTGCTCAGTGTTAGTTCACGGGAGGTGTTCACCTTGTGGGACTCAGCCTGGAAAAGGCCTGTCTTCTACGTGGAGCCCTGTGGGGCATGCGTGGGGTAGGAGAACACAACATGTCTCCTGTACTCTCATATGTCTCATGTATGTGATGTATCGTACGTCAGAAATCACAGGGGTGGCTCCCAAGCGTGGGAATGACGACTGTGGAGACAGAAAAGTCTCTCTCCATCCGCAGAAGAGAGCGGCAGCAATGCAGGCGGCAGTGGTGCAGCCTCACCCCGTGCAGCAGGATTGTCTCCTTGGAAGCGAAAAGGCGTTTACGGTTCCACGATGCCTATATCATAGTTCCTTCTTCTAAAGTGCTGTTTAGTGTCTATTTGTGTCCCACATCTGCCGGAGCTCCCAATATGCTCATACTGAAGAGACTTGAGGATAATGTGACAACACTGAGCAGGAGGATGAGGCCACCACATTGATCTTATGCTAACACTTAAGAGAGAGCATCTGTGCAGTAGTAAAGATGGGCTGTGTTTTAAATTACCACGTGAGGCTCCAGGTGTTTTGCCAGTCTGCAACCATTCGGAGACTTGGACTTCATATTCAAATCCATCTATATATGTCTGCCTCTTTGTGTGCCTATCATATGTGCATGTATTTTTTTTTATTTCCTCGGCAGCACTTTACCAACACTGATCCCTCCCCCTGTTACAGCCAAGCCCTTCTGAGGGAGGCTGCTAGATGTGACCCCAAGAGGCTCTGTTTAGGCAGGAAAACAGCGTTGTTGCAGGTTTTTGAAACAAGAACCGCCCATGTCACCATGTCTTACTTTCTAGCGCACATGGCAGCATGTGTTCCTTTTCTTCTTGGAGGCGAGGGTAGGTGTGGTACCTTCCCCTCCCTTTTTTCTCTCCCACAAATGCATTACCTTTCCCGTGGCTGGAGGGCAGTTTGCGAACCAGGCGTATGGGCAAGCTGCTTTTCTCGGGTGTCTGGTAAGATGGGCAGCACAAAGGATGAGCAGCACGAGGTGTGGAGTGGGCACGTTAACTTTGCAGTCCCTGCTGTCTTCTGTGGGGAGGTATTTCATGTGAAAGGCGGGGGG
>NW_009647222.1:5927884-5931118 GCF_000708025.1 Charadrius vociferus
GGGGTGGGGGGGTGGGTTAGAAGGAGAAGGGAGGGGGAGAGAGTGAAATGCAAACATCACCACTATCCTCAGTTAAGAGATTTAGATCTCCGTGTTGGCATAAAAAGGTCATTATGGGCCTGAGGGTTTTGACATTGTTCCTTTAAGTTAGACCCACAACATAAACTATTTTCAACACTTGCCATGAAGAACAAATGACCTTTAGTAACTTGCCCAGAAGACAAATGGTACGTTAACACAATAAATATACTTTGCTAGTATCGTGCTTCTTGCTTTAATTTTCAATTAGAAATGTTACCTTTCCCTCTCCCTTTTCCACAAAGGACTGCACTTTCATGCTTTGATTTTGTAACAGATTTCTTTGCCCTCTGTGGGATTGGTAATATTCACTGATAATTACTGGCTATACAGTAAATTTCCTTCTGTTCAGGGACAGCATTTTGTAATCATCTGCTCAAAGTGGGCTGGATGGAGGGTATCTGTGAGGGAAGGAGGGGATAGTTAACGAGCATCACCAGACAGGTCTGCGGCAACAGCAGAGGAAAAGGAGTCAAAGGGACAGACAGCTAAGAGCTGGTGCTAGTAAGTATACTATTTGTTGGACTGGGCTTTGGTAGCATGTAAAATGAGAAATGAGATTGGGAGTTAAAGCTGTAAATGGAAATTCTTTCCATTTACATCAGTAAAGGCAGGAGGTGTGGATGTTGGCATGTTGACTTCTGTTCAGGGAAATGAAGGGCCGGCACTCTTCTCTGCGTTCATCTTTATTCCAGAGTGAAGGTTTCCAGGCTGGGTTGTTATGAAGCTAACTGCCAAAGCACAAACTCGTTGAAGGACCTGGAAGTGCTTCACTGGTTCCTGTGAGGGTGGGAACACCTGGGTTTCTGCTGGGGATGCTCAGGCCGTGGCTCGGCCAGCTGCCGATCTCAGCCCCCCGCTCCCGTGACACGGTGGAAGAAAGGGAAGTCTGCAGTGTGCTGGTGTGGGAGGGGAGGACACCTGAGGGAGGAGAGGAGAGGGGAAAAAAAATGAGTAGGGATGTGCCAGCTCTCCTCCATGCAGCCCTATGGCTTCCCTAAAAGAGTGGAGAAAGGAGGTGGGCATTAGGAGTTGCTTCCGGAGACATGAGTAAAGTTTTGTCAAGGGGATGATGGAAAAGATGTCACCGTCACACAAGCAATAAACACCTGGAAGAAGGGAGGTGGTGGTGGTGGGAAGATAGTAGATTGAGGGATGGCACGGTGGCAAGGAAATATTTAGAAAAAGGAGAGTGATTTGTCATCCATTGGAGTTACAGATTCAGTTCACTTAACATTAATAGCATTTGGAAGGTAGGAAGATCTAATGCGTAATGCAGAGGCTCATTTGGCATTCCTTAAATGTTGGTTAATTATTTCTGGGGTTGATACAGTGCTCTTCATCCCAAAGGGATCCAGAACACTACACAAAAGTGGATTTTTCAATCTGCTGATTGGTTTGAGGATTACAGTTATTTCACATCAAATAAAAACATTGTGGAAGAAGGGTGTTTTTTTTGGGGGTGGGGGGAAGATATTTTCTTTCATCTGAGCAGAAGTTGCTTTACAGAACCAAAAATGAAAGCTTTCTTTTGTGTTTAGGATCATAAATCCTTCAGAAACTTACTGAGGGTGTGTTTAAGTAAAGAACTTTTAAACAAAGCCTCTGGAAATGAAAAATTGAAATAATTTAAGTTGAAATAGCCCTTTTACATCTCTAGAAATGTTTGTTTCTTATTTTGGATCAGACTGGCAACTGAGCCTGACCTTATTTTATACATAAATTAGTCATCCAAATTTTTTCTTAATCAGCTGTAATAGTCTCAAATTATTTTTTTTTTCCCCAGCTATATGTTTATGCCCTTTTATGATCATTGAAGTGGGACTTAAATAGAGCTGGAGAAGTGTTCTGCTCTGAGGCAGTTTTATTAGGGAAAAGCTGAGCTGGGGAGAAGGAGCTTGAAGTGGAAGGAAACAAGGGATGAATGAACTGAAAATGAGGGAAAACTGAAAAGAGTTGGACAATGTGAGTAATGGTGACAGTTACTCCCTAGAGTAAAAATAGGAGCGAGGAAATGAGGATTAGGGATACAAAGATGAAAAAGGGAATAGAGAGGAAAAAAAAAGCTGACTAAAAAGGCAAAAATAGGACACTCCACCTTTATTTTAGTGAATACTTTAATTCTCCATTTTCCTGAGAAATGCCATATATTTCTAAATTTGGAAAGGAGGATAAGATGGCTATTTTTAGGAATTACTAATGTTTCTGGCTGCTTGCGATTCTGTAGTTAACCAGAGAAAAAAGAAAAATACAGCAATGTAAAAGTTAGTGGAACTTAAGAAAGTACTTTTGAAAAAGAAGACCTCAGTAATACCTGAGCTTTCAGGTTATTGTACTTCTAAGGGACAACACGAGGCCTATATTACTTAAATTTCATGTGAACGTTACAGGCATAATCCTGGAAACACTTAAAGGTCATCCGCAATTTTTTTTCTTTTAATGGAAACTGATACTCCTTTGCAATCAGGTGGTTTTAGAAACTAAGGACTCGAGAAAAAGACTCAATCTTGCTAGACTTGTGATAAGAAATCACAAAAGTTGGGTGTGCTTTTTTATGCCGGTCTTTAGCCCCAGGAGGGAATTCACCCTTGAAAGGTTTTTTTGAGTGATTTGTCTTCAGACATTACAACTGTGTGTGCCTGGTTCACAGCTTAGTGAGCCCGGTGTCCATTTATTTAAGTAGATGAGACTACCAAAAACTGAAAATTCCTTCTGGCAATCCTCAATCCCCCTTGTTCTTTTTTTTGGTTTTCTTTTAAATTTTACTCAAAATTAATCAGTTAAAACGGGGTACTCATCTTACTGGCCCTCCTGGGACCCCTGAGGTGGTTGTGCTGATCTCTCTCTTTCGATTGTTCGTCCTTTTATAGAACAACACTGGGAGCCTTGAGGATATGTTTGACTAGCAGCCACAGTCAAGCACTCAAGATGTGAGAAGGGGGAAGGAAAAAAAAAAAAAAAAAGACCTAGGTCAGCAGTACAAACGGGGAAATGACACCAGCATGGTGGTGAGACTGAGGATTTCTGCTTCGCTGGTAATTTCTAACTTTCTTTTTAAATGGGTTGTAGATGTGTATTTTCAGATGAGCTCTTTGAAACAGAGACAAGGCTATTTTTTACAAGAAAAAAATACGAGGGAAAATTAAAATTATCCTT
>NW_009647222.1:5931128-6019124 GCF_000708025.1 Charadrius vociferus
TCTCCGCCCTCTTCTTCCCGTGCCGTGGTGTATACAAAAAGGGACATGTTTATTGATACGTATATCCACGGTCCAACTGCATTCAAGCTACAGGGAAGGTATGCTGCAGTTACCTGGGCAGGGGACATGGTTTCATTGCTCTTACTGGAACCCCACTACCACCTTAGGTCAGTGCTTCTGCGTGGGTCTGTTGTTTTATTAATGACATCGTACTGGGTCACAATCCTCATCCCATGTCACCGATGTTGTCAATGGGTATTTTGTTACTTCATGAAATTGGGTTTGGTGTCAGATATTGCATGGGTTATTCTATGGTTCTCTTCTTGCATGGACAACACAAGGTACATATACAGTTGTGAGCCTGTTCATCATCTCTGAGTCATGAGTTCTTGTTCTTAGGAATGTTTTTTTATACAACACACATTATTTTTGCATTTGAACGTCTTCATTAAATTCAGCTTTCCATCTCTGTAATTTTACTTCAAAATCTGAAATTCCTGCTTTTCTTATAGGTCATGACTGAGTTAATTTAAGCCCTCATTTTTAGATGGTTATGGTGGGTAGCGATAACTTAGGTAAAAACAGTATTAATTTTGTTTTATGAAAAGTTTATGGAACTTTTCAGAAGAGCTAAAGTTTTGCATTATAGAATTAATTTTCCTTCGTGACTAAGAAATTAAGAAACCTTGGGTGCAAGTATAACAGAAACCTTTAGAAATCTCATTTATAGATGAAAATTCAGAAAATAAGATGTCTGCTTTTGTATGTCAGCTTGGGGAGCCAGTATCTCTTTAAAGTACCGTAGGAAATGGCAGGTTGGCAGTTCCACCTCTGAACTGACCTAGAGCAGCAGGATCCACTGAAGTCAAAACTGAGGAAACAAGATAGAGCATTGCCAGCGGAAGAACAGGTTTTCCAGGGAAATATCTGAGTGGCTGCGTGTGTAAAACCAAGCAGAGCTAGCAAGAAGACTAAGGAAAAAGAAAAACCGTGAATGTGAGCAGCTTCTGTGAATCAGACAAAAACCTGACGGGACAGCCTCATGAGTCTTAGGAGTTGTCTGAGCTCTAATGATGCAGTGAGCATATGCGAAGCTGAAAGCGAGAACAGGAGGGAGGCAGGACCTGAATGAAAAGTCTCCTTTGCTGGGGAAGTCAGATCATCCGCTTGTGCTGGTGGCCAAGGAGCAGGTCACCAAACCTGGGGAGGCCTGATTCGCCATTGCTTCTGCATGTTGTAGTCATTCAGAGCGGTGCAAATTGTATATGCAATGACAGCTGTTAAATTCACTGCAGTCCCAACACGTGTTGGCGTGTGGGCATGGGGCAAGATGTGCCCCTGCTCATGGCTGTCTGGTAGCAGTCTCCCCCTTGTGCCCCTCACCACCAGAACCCATGTAACTGCCTCAGCGTGGCACTGTGCCCTGCTCAGTGGCCGTGCTCACGGTCTGCATGGCTGTGCAAGGGAGATGGCATGCAAGGCCGTATTTTCTTGTTTAAAGAATCATAGAATCATAGAATGGTTTAGGTTGGAAAGGACTGTTAAGATCATCGAGTTCCAACCCCCCTGCCATAGACAGGGACACCTCCCACTAGACCAGGTTGCCCAAGGCCACATCCAGCCTGGCCTTAAACACCTCCAGGGATGGGGCCTCCACAACTTCCCTGGGCAACCTGTTCCAGTGCTATAGAGTATGCGCTATATATACATATATACATACATACATACATACATACATACATATATCTATATGTAAGAGACTGAATACTTAATACAGGAAAAATATAAAAGGTATATTAATGCGAGTGACCCTTCTCTTCATTTATTCACCTTCTAAGATGGCTACAAAAGGAAGGAACCAAAAGTACTCTATGGAAAACAGCAAGGATATTTGGACCCTAGAATCTCCTGTGCCCTATGGAGATCCACCATGTCATTTGGCATACTGGGAGTAAGCCAGGGTTTGGGGATAGCAGCAGCAAGAGGGTAAGTTGGAAGCCTGTGGGTCAACAGGAGATTGGTTGAGAGGCTTCAGGGAGCTTGTTGATGATGGGAAGAAACTGAATGCTAGTAATACTTGTTTAGTAGAAATACTGGAAGTATGTGACAGTTTTGAGCTTGAGGAAAGGGAAGTCAGTGGCAGGAAAGCAGATCCAGTACAAACACTTAGGAGAAGTTGGAGCTCTGTTCTCTGGCATGAGTTGACCTTCTGAGGAAAATGGGCCAAATCCGGTCCCCACAGACCCGATTTGGTTGTGCTAGCAGAGAAGACTAAAACAGAATGAGGTTGGAAAATGGGACTGTCACCTTGATTATAAAGGTTCGAAAGCAAGACTGCTCTTCTAAGGGGAAGTCAATCACAATGTTAATCAGCCTAATATGTTTCCCAAGTTCTGTATTTTGCATAACTTCAATAGAAAAGATTTTTTTTAAGAGGCTAAATTGGAAACAAATAACATGACAGTAATATTACTTAGTCTCATTGTCTGAAGTGTAAATGTGATGTCACATCATAAAAGTAGTCAACAATAGTGTGGACATAAGCAGGAAGGACCCCCAAAAGACAGATGTGTATAGCAGGAACAGCAAAGCCATCAAAGTAACCTTTCAGTGTAGGAGAGTGCTGTCCTGGGGAGTGTATATCAGTTTAAGTAGAGTCATGGTAGAAAATCTGTGCTATCAAAATTAACTGTTTCTCTACAGTTGCATTTTATTACATTTCATTTTAATTAGTCATTGCCCAAATGGAATTAAGATACTAGTGCAGTAAACATTTCAAATTCCTCTGAAACGGAAACAACTTCATTTTTTTTCAGATTTGTTTGAAAATTGGTTCTCCCGTCTGTCTAATGCTGCTTAGTGCGTTAATTATTAAGTTGTGCGGTCTGTTTTTCTTGATGGCTTCTTTAGCTTTAATTCTTTCCTTGCATTTGATTTTCTACACGGAGAAGTTGGTGGTGTGGCTCTTCAGTCCCGCTAGGCAAAAAGCCCTCATTGTCAATATTGCTGGAAGATTAAACACACGCAGAAACTGGGCTGCTCTCGTCCAAGTAAAAATGAGTCTTAAACATGAGCTGGTGCCGTGAGCTAACAGCTGCTTTGCCTGCAAAAACATCTTTCCCCACTAAAACTTTATTAACAGTTGTGTAGCTTCATCAGTGGGAGTAATGGTAGGAGGAGGCCTAATGTAAACAAAGCACAGGTGGCTGTGTGGGGATTTTATCGCTAAGGGCATCTGGACCTGTTCTGAACAAAGCTATACATATATATATATATATGTAAGCAATCCCATCATTGCTACCACTGGGGAACAGAACTGGTTTTAATAATGGTGGGAAATGATAGGGAAAAGGAGTCAGTGCCACATGAGGGAGCGGTGGCTTCTTGTCCCCTCCGTGTGTCTCTGTAGACCTCTCTTTGCTTCAGCTTCCCAGCTGGTGAGTTCAGGATAGTCTTTACAGAGGTAGAGGATAAGGCTCGCAGGTAGTTAATATTTTTGAGCTCAAAATGTGTGAAAATGATGAAAGTAGCAGCGGTTGTTGCTATTCCCGATTTAGCATGAAGTTGAAATATTGAGAGGCTAAAGCTCTCTCCGCTGGCCGGCCTCAAGCCCCAGTTTGACTGCAGAGGAAATCTATTACTCATTTCCTGCCTTTACTTAAAATAAAGAACACCCTGCTGCCCAGTACCGTGTCTAAGAAGACACATCATCACTAATTTTTTTGCCAGAATAATAAAAGTGACAGAAGGGGATTCCCCTGAATGTTTGATGCTTTTCTGCCGCGTGGCTCCGGCAGTCCCGGAATAGCCGTGCAGAATCTGCACCGAAACGGGAAGTCGAAGGGTACGCGCTGGGCTCACACGTGCCTCTTTGCTGCTTTGGCCTTACTGGAAACGCGTGTCCTTGTTTCAAGAAATAACTGAAGGGGCATTGTAGGAGAAGACCGATGGACTTAAATCCAGAAAAAGGTGTCATTAAGGAACGGAAGAGAAACTGCCTCTTTTCAAAGAAGAACTTGAGGGGAAGGCACTGGAATGGCCTGGGTGCGAATTCACTGACTCCTTACCCGTAACACAACCTTATTCTCTGACATGCTGAAGGCATACATGCATTAGTTATGGGTATCACAGTTCTGGGTAAGGATGTGACATCTCACTGGTGGGGTTATGCAACACAAGTCCTAAAGAGAGTCCCGACATCATGGACTTGGGGCGCACGTGCCTGTAGCGCTATGCAGGGTTAGGCACAGAGAGCTTGCAGAAATGGTGCGCTGGTTTGAAGACGGTTGTGTGAATAAATCCACGTCTGTACTTGTGTTGAGGTGAGCAATAGATTATATAGCTTTAACTATATCAATACAGATAAATCAGTACAATTTTTATATGCTGACGAGATATGGACTTTGTCAGTGTGCACTAACTGCATTATGAATTGAAGGCATTCAGCTTGCCTTGGCTGATATTTCCCATTCTTAGGTTTGGCCTCTTTGGAACAAGTCTGGCATCCGCAGTGAGGCTAGACTTGAAAACCAGGTTTTCATGTGTGGAGATCTCAGCATCCCAAGTAGTTAGGCAGATGTGCACAATGGGAGATCTTAAGTGTAGAGAGGACTTGAAAATCTGTGCCTTGTTCAGGTACCTGTGCAGACCCCTCCAAGAACCCTGTTTAAAATATGGATGTTGAGTACCAAAAACTCTGGGCCCAGTGTCAATTTTTGCAGTTATCTAAACTTTGGTTTTGAGTTACTAGAATTTTGCAATGGGGATTACATGTCAAGAGAAATGCAGTGCTGAGGCTGGAAAACAGGAACATGCCTTCTAATAGGTCTCCATTGAACACTGCGCCCTCCTAAGTAGTTGCTGACAGAGAAATAAATATACTGATTACCTGGTGTAAGCAGAAACTCTTTAAAATTCATTCAAAACTTGCAGTATGCTCCAAAAGGGTGTTATTTCTACATCCTCATGTTAATTTACAGACAACAGGCCACCACTTAGTCAATTCTAAGAAGTAGAGTATATTACCATTACTGTTATCATCACGCTGACAACTCAAACATCATTTTCTAATAATTGAAATAAAAAAAAAGTCAGACCCATAGGCAGCATAAATCATATTAATTCCACAGGCTTCAGTGAAGCTCCAGTGCCATTTGGTAACTGCACGTCACATGCCCCATGGTGATCTATGGTTTGCATTCAAAGAGAAGCAACACGATGATCCTGAACTCATGCAGCCACAGCAGTATTTAGGTAGTACATGTGAGCATCTAGTGCCGTACTCCCCAAATATCTGGATTTAAGAGTATTGGAAAGAATCCCGAAGCGTGCCCCTGCAGCAGCACCACTCCACATGGGAGAAAAGTGGCTGTTTTGCAGGGGAGCAAGTTGCCACATCAGGTCACGGGGCAGACATGTACCGCGTGTCCCTTCCCACATTCCCCAGCGTGGAGCCGAGGGGGTGTGCAGGCAGTGCGGCCCCAGCTGCAGAGTTTTGCGTCGCTGAAGTCAGGTCTTTGCTAGGGGAACCCCCTTTTTGGCTGCAGTGGAGTGCCGTGGCCTCCTGCCTGTTGCCTCTCTTCCAGGTTCACAGGCAGGGATGTTTCTGGAGAGGGAGAGAGCATGGCCCAGTGCTTCCAAGGTGGGAGATACAGGCTAGCGATGGGGGAGCGTAAGGAGGGAGCCAGTTGCGTGTCTTGTCTTCACCGCAGAACGCTGAACATTCCTGTCTCCCGTGGGCTAAAATACGCTCACAGGAGGGTATCACAACGTGTGTTTTCGGTACCTGATTTGCCCTGCAGTTTTTGCTTGACCTTGGCTGAGTCATAAGGGGTTACCATCCCGTTTGGCTTAACTATAAAAGTGAGAAATAAATAGATACAGGAAACGAATAAATACAGCAAGAAAGAGAAGCCAGAAGAAAGCTCTTTAGCTCTTCATTAGTATTTTTAATGAGAAGAGGAAAAAGCTGCTCTTTTTACAAACCACACATTTTAATATTGCCTACAATAAATGGTGCTTGAAAGTGTAAAGGCTCTGAGGTAGCTGGTGAGTGTCAGTAATTCCAGAGTCGAGACTTTGACGGCAATACAGCTTCTCCCACACAGAAAAATACACCCATGCATACATATATATATATGTATTCATATATAAGAAACAGCACTACATATGATACTTCGTGAGTATGAACTGCGTGAGCACATCTTCTTCTCTTTGATTTTTCTTTCTGGCAGAAGCACCACTAAAATGACCAAAACGTGAGTTTTGCACTTTTTGTTGGGGAGTCTCTCTGGGAGGAGCACTTTCTTGGGTGGTTTCAAGACTCGCTGAGTTTTCAGAAGAGCTGACTTCATCTCTCTGATAACGAGTAGTACATAAGGTTGAATTCTGCCCTCAGCGGTACAGACGCAGCTGCCATTGACTTCAGCGGGAGCTGCATGTACACGTTCAAGGGCAGAACGTGGACCAGAATTGTTAGGTGCATGTAAATGCCGTTGGAGGCTAAACAGAGGTCACGTAGAGTTGCTGGCGTAGAGCCACGTGTGATAAAGCAGACTTGTATTTTATCTTCCTCGGGATACTTACTTTTAGAGCCTCTTGTGTTCTTTAGAGATGAGGACATAGAGTCTCTGCAGTTGGTGAATTTTTTCTTAATTATGTCTAACGTGTTAATTTCTTGCTGTGAACTGTGCTGTAAGAGTGTTGTGTGCTGTTCGTCGGCTCCTGGATTCCTCTTGAGAAGTGGCTGCATTTTCACTGATTGACACTATGAAAATGCTGCAACCTCGAAGATTAACACATAATTTTAATCAATATTTCTGTTAGGTTAAAATATTTACTCTTTTTTAATATGGTGATAGGATGAGATCAGGAGAAAGAGGAGTATGTACAGTTACACTGTTTTATATTAGAAATGTTTCCATGTGACCAGAAGTGCGTTAAGGAAACAATGCTTATGCTTACGTGGCATGCCACCAAAAGGTATGGGCTTTTTTTATTGCTTCATGTACACTGAAAGTATGGAAACTAAATTAAGGTCGCACTGATGAGCGACTTTACATGCTCAGGTTCTTTTGAAGGAGAATTTGAGACCTGTAGAAGGATTTTTCCTGAGACCTTTGAGGTTGTGCTGAAGTGCTTTAAGAATGAATTTTCAATTTGCTTATTTTAAGTGCTGCTCAGGTGAGCTTTAGATCACTGTGATTAAGCCTATTTTAATAAATCTTTAAAATGCAAATCAGCTTCTGAAGTTTGTGAACAGCTCATGGAAGAATGTGCAAGAAACTTGTGTGTATATAGGATATGCATGTATGTGAGTGCATATATATATGTATATACACACATTGATGGAGACATGCATTATTTTGATATTTGTGATATTACTGAAGTTATTCTGTGTGAGAGAGAGATCCTGGAAATCTATGAAAGTTAATTCTGTTGCATGATGGTGTGGTCTAAGGATATGAATCTTCTCACATGTTCATGTTTGAGTTTTTTTAATCCATATGAAGAATATCTGAAGTGCCAAAATGTTTAGGCATTCTAATCCAAATGATATGAGTAAGAGGGATAAGTATTCTTCATCTAAGAAAAGATTATATAGTTGCAATGAACCAAAAAAACCCCCAAGCTTAATCTGTTTCTCATCACAAAAAATAATTTTGCTTCTAAACTATCTCTTGAAGCCACTGTGATGCTAGCCCAGCCACCTAGAAGAGGCCCTAAAGATTAATTCCTGACAAAAGGCACTTCCTTGACTATGCTCTTTGATTTTTGTTTTCTTTTTTTTGTGTCTGTTTTCCTTCAGCAAAGAATGGCTTACAGGGGAAATTCTGTTTTCAGATTCTTTTTCACTTGGCTGAGTGATGAGAGCAAAAATCCCATACTGGATTGGACTTACTAGGAGCTGCATCTCAAAAAAAGCAGGAGACCAATCAGGGTGTATATTTGAGTAATTCAGACTGCTGGAAAGAACTGTAAAGTGGAAAGGACAGTGTGAGCAAAACTGGCTATAGTGATGCTTTTTTTAGTAAGCTCAATGGAGAGGAACTACTGGAGGGGAATCTAGTTAGTGTCTTACCAGAAATTCTGAACGCTAAAGGCTAAGGAGGAATTGCTGGTGATTAAACTTATTTTAACGTACAGAGTTTGGGCTTGATTCAGCAATATACTTTCTGAATCCAGCTATCAGGAATGGCATGTGTTTTCCCTTTTCTTTACATGCTGCATGTGAGCTTATGAATGAGGTTTTGATAGGACACTGCTCCACCATGTAAGATAGCATCTTATCTGCAAAGGGGTTCACTGAAGACTCACTTTTGAATTGTTCCTTCCTAAAAAAAGGCCTGCTCACTAAGCAATAGTTGTGAGCTGAAATATAACTCCAGTAGACAGCTTACAGTGAAATTCCCTCTTCCATAACTCGCTTATCTGAATGTCTTCATTTGCAAATGAAACCTCCTGCTTCTGTTGCTGATCCTGCCACTGTTGTTATGAAAGAGTTTAATATGTACACTTGAAGTGTGCGCCTTCTTTTCTTTTGTCCTATGCCAAAAGCTCGTGTTCAGTGGAAAACACAGCCTGAATGGTGTATCTGAAGAAAACATATTTATGATAGCAAATACCACCAGTACAATAATCTAAACTTCCACTAGTGCAAGTGGCAATGCAAGCCTACAATATTTGTATTAGCAAGATGATAACCAGAGCTATGGAAAGGTGCCCTTTGGCTGGATCCATGTGTGATACCACGGTGTGGTGCTTACACAGTCCAACAGTGGGGACTTGGCTTTTTTTTTAATCTGGGCAGAGTTGTACTCTGCTGTAAAGCTGTAACAAGCGACAGGGCATGGCTTGTCTTTGTGCCATACTATTACTCAGGTATTTTCTCGTAATGAATTCACAATACAGGATATGCAAGATGGATAGGTGGGAGGTATTCTTCTTTTACTTGCCTCTCTGCACTAAGAATTTCCATATTATAGATCATCATGGCTCAGTAAGTGTCCAGCCATAGTTCTGATATGAAAATAGGTTTTCTTCATGACAGAAATCAGTGAACTAATTTAGTTTTGTTCCAATTTTTGAAACTGTACTATGATTGGTGTGTAGCCCGGATGGATTTATTCAAGCACAGTATGAAAATGGCCATTACAGAAATAGGCATAGTCTCTCCAGTCACAATGTAAAACCTGACAGAGGTAACACTGTAGTGTGATGTAACTTCATAAAATCACATTTAATGTTCTGCATTCAATAAAGTTCTCTTATTTAGGTATTGGAATGAAAACATGATTTCTACTTTTGGGTTTGGTTTTTCCAATGGAAAACATTCAATGTGAAAGCTTCAGTGATACTCTATACCACTTGCAAATTCCAACACACAAAATTTCTGCAACGTTCCAAACATATGTTATACCTTTTTTTTTTTAAAGTAACCATAGAGTATTTCTGCTGCTATGGGAGGAACCCTTTGAAAACTTTTTGGATACAAAAACCCCCACCACATTGCGGTATACATTATTGTTTATTGATTGCCTCTAGTTTCTTACTCTCATCCTGCTTGTGATGAGAGTTACTCAGTTACTGCCATATTTCTTAGTAAGGTAAATTATGTATTTGATTTTAACAAGAATTCCTAACACAGAATTGCAATAAAGTGTACTACTTACTTTAGACTTCGACTCTAAATTCATCAAATGAAAATACTTTAGGTTTGGGTTTTTTTCAATTTTTAATGCCTAGATTTGCCACACTTTTTTTTCAGAACTTAATTTTGAGGAATTGGCTTGTTATGGGTTATTTATATGTTTCCTTTGGAAGAAGATTTATAGTTATCAAGGGTAGTCGGATCTTTGGAGGCAAATTGTTTATGTCATTTGTTATGCTATGTAAAATTTCTGCTGAAAGCCTTGTTACCAACGCAGCTGATATTAGTAGTACTTAATTAGAATTATTTAACATCTGATATTAATGCAAAGTTGTCCCTTAGAACATCTCCTAGAAGAGAGAAGAGTTGGGACACAGACACAGAGGAGAGAATGTGCAAGGTTGTGTGCTTATTTCATGTTTGTTTTATGAGCTTCAGTTATGTTTGCTAAAATTGCCCTTTTAGGTAAGATGAAATACTGTTTTGTTTTGCAGAGGTAAATCTTGATGTAATTTTTTTTTTTTTTTTGCCTAATGTGACATAGGCAAGAGGAAGTAAAATCAAATTGAAAAGTAAATAGTTTCTAGATTCAAAAGTCAAACAGCTACTTTGAAAATTAAGAGCCGTGGTTGTAATTTTAGCTGTTTGAAACAATTTTCATACAGACCAGAAGCAAGCCAAATAATTGTTTCCTTGTGTAGGTAATCTTTTGGTTCGAAAATTGTGACAGATTTTACCAAGAGTGGTACTAAAGTAATTACAGCCTTTAATATTCAGTGTATAACCTGTTGACACATAAATACGGCCTGAATTTGAAAGTGTCGCTCTGGCCGTAGTGAGCTGATAAACCACCTGCATGTATGTATCGCTCATTGCTCTCCAATATGGTTGCTGACATGATGCTAGCCATAGGATAATGCTAGTATCCAGCTTGTTTTCTGACTTACTTTCCTTTTTTACGTCTTATTTCCCACAGTGTAACTCTTGTAGGCATATTTTGGCAACCTTGGTTTGCGCTTCTTGGAAAGCTGCTGCATCTTGCTGCCTGTCCTTTTTCAGGCAACAACACCATTGCTGTTATATGACTCTGTGGGGTTTTAATGTTTGAAAACCAACAACATGGCCTCGTCTAAATCGAATTAGCCCAGCTGTAGTCTGTTCTGGCTGCTGATCTGAAAGCTGAAGTCATTCAGTCTGAGATTCCCAGCCAGCAGCACAATACATCGTACTGTTTCAGTAGTAATGAAATTCCCCTACAGTATATACTGATGCTTGTTTTTGATAGGGAATATGTCTGATGTTCAGAGTTATATTAACAAAATATTTGAAGGCCAGGGAGATTGCTCTTGTGATGAAGTTCTTCTCTGATGTTGTTATCATTAAAGCTGTCTGAAAATGTGCCATTTAAAACTGGTTTTGGAAAGCTGAGTTCTGAGAAATTCATGTAGGATAATTTTTACTTTGCAGTTTCATCTGAAAACAGAAAAATCTTTGTATGCGAAGGCTGCTGTGGTGCCTCATGGGAATTTTAGGTCAGCTGCACCCTGCACCCTGAACCCTGTGTGTTCAGCGCCCTGGCTTTCCTGTGCATCCCAGCATGCCCAGAGTCACAGAATCACAGAATCACACAATGGTTAGGGTTGGAAGGGACCTCTGGAGATCATCTAGTCCAACCCCCCCGCCAGAGCAGGGTCACCTACAGCAGGTTGCACAGGACAGCGTCCAGGCGGGTTTTGAATGTCTCCAGAGTGGGAGACTCCACCACCTCTCTGGGCAGCCTGTTCCAGTGCTCCACTACCCTCAAAGTAAAGAAGTTCCTTCTCATGTTAAGATGGAACTTCCTATGTTCAAGTTTATGCCCATTACCCCCAGTCCTATCACTGGGCACCACTGAAAAAAGACTGCTCCCATCCCCCTGGCATCCTCCCTTTAAGTATTTGTAAGTATTAATAAGATCCCCCCTCAATCTTCTTTTCTCTAGACTAAAGAGACCCAAGTCCCTCAGCCTTTCTCCATATGAGAGTCACTTACTCCCGTAGTCCCAGGAAGAAGAGGGGCTGCAAACGTTTGAGGAGATGTAATCTGTGCTGTCAGCTCTGTGCCACTTTTCTCACTGTGGTATCTAAATTTCTTGCAGCAGCTCATTCATTAATGTGGCTGTCTTCCTTCCTAACTTGTGACAGTCTTCCTTCTCTCTGTTTCATCCGAGAGAATATTGCGTGTCCGGTTCAAGTCTCCAGATCCTTTTCAAGTGGGGCTTCTTTTGTTGTTTTAAACACACAAACTGTGGTGCATAGCATTAGGAAAAACAGGCTGAAGAAGTTCACCCGTCAGATGCAATGGGAATGATGAGGTTTTTTCACAGACCCTTATTCCAGTGAGAGCTGCTGCCACATTTTTTACCAGCTCCTGCAAAAACTCTGCCTTCTGCTGTACCATTGCCATGGTGGCATAAAAGCCTGCAGTGCCTAAGTGGAGCAATTGACTGTGATTTTGGAACTTTAAATGACATTTTGAATATGCTGAAAACATGCAGTCCCTGCGGTGTCAGGAAAGTAAGGACCTTGTCCTTGTATCTGAAGTATTGGGGAAGCCCGGGTAGTAGATGAGTCAAAACATGCCGCTACATGTATGATTTAGCGATGCTGAGGATGTATGTGGCAAGTTGCTGTACCGGAGGACTTCGTATCAAGAGGAATGTGGGGACATTGCAGGAAAGCATTTTTGAATGGTGATATTCTTTGTTTGCAGCCTAAAGCATCTAGGGTTTGTTTTTGTTTTTTTTTTTTTTTTTTTTTTTTTTTTGCAGGGGGCAGAGGGATGTTAGGAATTTCATTGGTGGGGAAAAAGGCAAGGGATCTTTTTCACATAACAAGAATAATAGTTTTGCTTCATTGCCTTACTCTGCAATGTTGCATGTTTTAATGGACTTGAAGAGCAACTTTGAAGCTATGTTTGAAAATAAATGGAATTTGTCTAACAGAAGTAACCAACATTGATGCAAAAAATGAAAAACCAAAAACCGTTGCCTTTAGTGCAGCTCCAGGCTGCATTTCGGGCTCCCTGAAGTTAGCTAGAAAACTGGATTGTGTCCCAGCACTTGCCCTGCACGTTACTTACCAGGACTTTTCAGGGACCTGAATGGTCTTTCTGTATATCCCAGAAGTTGGCAAACTGAGCAGTGCAGCGCTGCCTAGCCCCACTTCTGGTGCCAGGGTTAAATGCAGGCACAGAGATCAGAATGCCTTTTTCTTGTTTCTTCCTTTTCTACAACATTTTATTTTCTTGTCAGACTCTGTATAGAGATGCTAACCAGGCTTGTTGTGTGATGTGAAGATTTCACAAAATCGGATGCTGCTGGTGCACACTTGGCCCTGCAGAAGAGGAAACTCCTTGCGGGCAGATGCTCAGAAGACGGGGAAGGCTAGAGAAAATAGGGATGTAAAATACAACATTTTCGTGCTGGAGGGAACTGTGGCAGTGCCTTTCCACCTTTGGAACCCATTCCCCCTCTTGCTTTGCTGTCTCCCTGCTGTCAATCCAGAGAGTGTCTCAAACTTCATTTGCGCTCATTTCACACGGAGTTTGCTTATCAGTCTGAAAGGCGACTGTCTGATCTTTCCTTTTGCATGCTTTCACTTTTAAGATCTTCCCTTTCTTATGTAAAAAAGGCAATTAGAGTCGTATCTGTTTATTTTAAACAAAATGGCTGTTAATTAGCGTGATCAAAAACCCTGCCATTGTAGACTATGGGTTTCACTTTGTAGTTGCACTAAATTGCGTACAGTTTGGTGCCAGCTGACATGATAGCAACACAAAGTCTAGCTTTTTTTAACTTAATGAACAAACAGATTTATGAGGCTTTGTTATCTTCTGGTTTAGATCTATAGGTTCTGAATGCATTATTTAGAGTTCTTGTTTCTTAATGACTAATGTCATGTTGTTACTTATTAAGAGTGCTTTAACTTGCTGAAGAAGTTTCCCTCTCTTTTGTATCCCCTTTTTTCCATTTTCCTTCATTTTTTTTGATGGCTTAATTAAACAGTACGTCCGTGGTACACAAAACAGTCGAGATGCACTTCTCTAGTCACGTTCAGATGTTTCAGCACTAACTCTCTACTGCTGTTGTCCTCGTCAGGAGACTGGATATTCTCTCATCCCTTCAAATGAGAATAAGGGCAGTTCCTTAATTTTTTCCTTGCCTCCATCACTGCCTGGTGTTCATTCATAATGTCTGGGGGAAAAAAATGCCCACAACAATCCATCAGCACAGTCTTGCTTTGTTTTGGAAAGAAAAAGTTTAAGAATATTGGTGGTAAGCTGTGGTAGCTTGACTCCCAACCATCTCAACTCACGCATGTAGACCTGCCATCTTAATGTGAATGACAGCTTCTCCTTGTAAATGAAAAAAACATTTTAAAAATAAAGGCATTTTAACTAATAAGTGAGAATTTTGGGTGCCTTCTTTTTTATTACTGTGACTATTACTTTTGGAGAGAAGGTGCTCATTTAAGACATTTTAAAGGTCTGGGTTTTGTATTCGGTGTGGTAGCTTCTAATTGCCATTGAAACAGCGACTAGAACTAGTGAAAATGTAGAGTTGTACCTTGCTCAGAAGATCGTCTACTCGTGTCACCACTGGAGAGCTGGGAACTGCAGTGGTTTCTAGAATTTACTTTCCTTTGAATGCATGTATCCCCATCACTGAAGTTTCTGCTGCATCCTTAGCTAGCCGTTTTGATGTTAACGTCTTCTGTATGCTGATACAAGGCCTAATTGACCCAATATTTCTGAAAGTAGCTGATTATTCAGGTATGTCATTATTTCTCTGTCTTTTTATCTGTTGGTCATTATTGAAGGATTCAAGTGAAATCCTTATTTGCATAGAGAAAGTCAAAATTGAAGTCAAGTCATAAGCAAAGTCAGTGAGCTGGCATAAATTTGTTTAAAAGAAGGTGATATCAGACCATTTTATGAGTTGTGCTTTCATTTAAAAGTTTGCATTGAGTGTAACTCTTGGTTATAATACTCCAAGTATATGTTTAATTTAAATACATAAGATAATTAGTACTTTTTCACATTTTCATATTTGAGTATTAAACCATACACAATTTTATATAAAAATATTGAAGAAAATGTACTTGCTATTATAGAAGACTAAGGTAATAATATTCTGTTTGTTCTATGGAATAAAGTCTGTGTAGACTCATAGCAAGGGAAAAAACCCCAAGACCAGAGAAAGTGAATATGAAAACAAATTGAAAGTACTACAAGTTTTAGTGATGCTCTTATAGTTTCACATCTTTGTAACTGTTGCACTTGTAATTTCCAAATAGAAGAGAAATGAGATAAATTTGAAATTTCCAGTGGAGAAGCATTTTTAGAAAGTTTTTTGTTTGATCTGTCACAACATTGTCTTGAAATAAAATAAAGGGTTCCTTTTCTGTTTTAACACCATAAAATAAAAAAGAAGCATCAGGTTAAAGAAATTTTCAGATGATAATTTGTCTATACATATCAAATAGCACTTGTTAGGTCTAACAATTAAAATAGCAAATTTTCAACCTTCTCAAGGTTTTTCAAACTGAAAAATCATAAAAACTAGTGCATTTATTGAAAATGTTCAATATAGATGAAACAGAAATTTACAGTAGAAATAATATTTGCAAGTTTTTTGAGTAGATCTGGTTTTTTTTTTAATAGAGAATGAAAGAACAAGAAACAGTATACAGTTATACAAAATAAATAATTCTGGAGAGAACAGAAGTCAAGCACTGTGGTCCATTTAATCATTAAGTCAAGAGCAAGGTATTGGTCAGTGAAAACAGCAAGTGAGAAATTTTGATAAAATAAGCTTATTAAGCACTAACTGCAAATAACTTGTGGATCTTATTAATAAAACTAAATTGATTTTTATAAAAATGAAAGTTAACAAATCAAGTGTTTACATGAATGATTGAAGTCTGAAGATAAATAAGATGTGCTTTCTGTCTCTTCATTTTCTCCTTTATGCCTCAGAACACGCTTAGTCAAGAGATGGTTTATGAAGGCAAGTCTCTTATGGCAAGTTATTTCGTAACTGTTCAGTTCCAGGAGTTTTTCACCTTTTGATGAAATGGCTGATACTAGCAGTTGTTCTTCATATTGGCTAACTGGAATATTCTATTATTACAAATTGTATAGGGGTATAAAATTTATGCAAGTGCTATTTTTCATGTGCTAGTTAATTTACATATATTTTACGTTTAATTAACATATATAATATTTTTTCTGTAGATGTAATAGAAATGGGGCTTTGATCCATCCGAGTCCTTCAGCAGATGCTTAACCTTAAGTACATAAATAATCCCATTGTTTTCAGTGTCTTTAATCTGTGCCCTTAAGTGCTTTGTTGGATTGTGGCCTAGTATAATTATATGTTTGCAATAACAGTTGCTTATTAAAAGCAGTTGTTAGATCTCAAAAATAATATAAAAGAAATAACATGAAAAAATATGTATCAAACAGTATTGCAAAAATACATAAAAATTGTTTCAGAATCCTTATTTGCTTGTCATTGCCCATCACATTGCAGATTCTGCTTTTTGAAATGCTCCTTTAATTTGTGAAGTCAAACCCAAGGCATATTAAGTAAGATCCCACGGATATTTATGTACAAACTCAGGATTTTTTAATAAACTTTTATTTGCTATTAATACTGAATTCTGTCACAAAGGTGAGATTTTATTATATGTTTTTCTTAGATATCATTCTAAAGGGCTTAGAAGGACAATTGTTAGCTGTTTGTTCCTACAGGACTTTGGTTCTCTCTTTAATAAGAACAACTGAGTAGAAGTAGTGGTCGTATGTTAGACATTCCGGTCTCTGTTTCCAGTGTTTCATCTCTTCATGTAGTTACTGCCTTTCAAATTTCCTTACTCTTTTTGTTTCTGGGTCTGTTCTGTAATGTTCCACACTTTCAAACCCGATTTGTTTCTTTTAACCCAAAACAAAGATTAAAGACCTCAGGGTTAAATATCGTATTATACTGTGATAAAATATTCTGATGGGATGTGAGTGACGTTGTTCACCTGACTGCCACTCCAGCTGCATTTCACAGATACTTGCTATGAGAGTGCCCAGATTTCTAGATTGTAAATCCTCTGAAATTTAGGTTTGGTATTAACAGAGGTACATGAGGTTTCCGCTGACAAGTTTAAGAAACCATTTGCAAGGGAAAACCGCCCATCTTACCAAGCAGTGTTTGTGCCTGCAGCTCTGTACCAGTTTCTCCCCTCTCCATAAATTAATTTACTGCTTCCCTGATCTACCTGGTCCTCTGAAATATTTTTCAGTTTATTTTTCCACAGAAGCTCAAGAAAGAGCACAATAGTGGTAATTTAAAGGCAATTTTCCGTGGCCTTTTGTGTTTCTGAGTCAGAGCTTAGGTATATTTTACAATGAATGGTCCCTTCAGCTCTTCCAGCACAAGCATCTTGCCTGGACTGCCAGCCAAATTATTTGAGTGCATTTTTAACTAATGAGAGCGTGAGTGAGCACAAGCACACAGCGGCATTTAAAGGGTAAAAGAAATGTGAAATGATCTGTAAATATTGCGGCTGTGTGTGATAAAAAGGAAGGCATGGCTATCCTAAGTTAGAATATCCAGCAGTATTTAGTGAATATAATACCCGAATAAATTCAAAGTAAATTTGTTTCTGTACATATAATGGAGGTTCTCCTGTGGGTGCGATGGGGCATATGCATACCCTGAGTTGTTCCTTTGCAGAGGAGCGTACAGCCCGGTGTGCCACTCTGTGATTTCATGTACCTATCGTCAGATGCGTCACACAGAGCTCCCAACTAGATGGCCTTGTCTGAAGGTGCCGTGTATACCTATGTGAAGTAGTGCTGTTTGGAAAAGGTGAAAATACAGCAAAAGATCATGAGAAAGGCAGAATCCCTTCTGGTTGAAGTGGCAGAGTAGTCTCCTCCCCCACCCACTTGGGAAGTAACAATTTCCCCCCAGAAATTAGTTCATTAGTGTGTATTGCTATTCATGCAGGAAGGTGTGTGATGTCCTGCGGCTGTATGTATTTGAGTAGAAAATGTCACCTCATATCAGATTTGCAATACTCCCAGCCCGTGCTGGCCCAGGGCATATAATCTCTTGAGATCTTCCGTAATGCACAGTGACTGCATCACTACAGCTGAATCCAAACTTTGTCGTGTTCAAGGAGAGGATAATGGTTGCCACCTTATGCAGCTCAGATAAATGACAAGTTTGGGGAAGGTCACAGCTCAGTACGTAAAGTCTTCCACAGCCCACAAGAAAAAGAAGAAATCCCGCGTCCTGCTTGGTGCCTCTCCCCCATCTCTTTGCTTACACAGGTGGAAATGTTGAGATGAAATAGGCTCTCGGCAGAGTGACCGTGTGTGTGCGGCTGTTGTATTTTGATGTGGTTCTTAAATTGCCCTTCATTGTCAGAAGCTGTTAGGCTGAGGAGTGAAATAGGCTCCATGAGTGGCGGTGGGAATCAGTAATTACCTTTTAATTCTCGGCAGGGGGCAGGCGGAGGTTGGAGCGGACACAGAGGGAATAGGGGCGAGGGCCGCCCGCGACCCCGGAGTGCATTGATGGGTTGATGTCGTCCCCTTTCTCATCGTCCCCTGTGCGCAGGGAGTGCCATGGGTGGGTCGGGGTCCCCTTTGCAATGGGGCTGAAGCAGGGTGGGAGCTCTTTGCTGGGGCTCCCACCCTGCTTCAGCCCCATTGCAAAGGGGACCCTCGGGGTTGCGCAGATGAAGGACTGCACGCACAAAGGAGCAAGTCCCCCTGATTTTTTTTTTAGCAGGTCTGATCATCCCTCTGCCATCCCAAGCCCTCCGAGGCGGCAGCCTTCTCACCCCCAGGAAAGGCAGAAGGGTGAGGGAGGTACGTGCTGAAGTTGGGTGGGATGATCAGAGCCGTGGGCAATCCGCGCTAGGAATTGCTCTCAGCCACGGTTAAATGCATTTGCGATGATACAAGCAAGGTTTTGCAGTCACCAGCCCTCCAGTTGAAGCAAGACTGAAAAATGTAACACACCGTGCCCTAATCCACTTAATATGGTCCCTGTCCATGGCTACCCACTCGCTGTCTTACAGTAAAGCTGCTCGGTTTCTCCATGTCCAAGCAGAAGAGAAAGATTAAGTACGACGCCGCGCCGCGTAGTTTCTGGCAGAACTTCTTTTCTGCTACATGGACTGTGAGATGCGTTTTGTTTTATTTTCTCCCTTTCTTTTGAAAGGTACAAAGTACAGTGACAGGAACTATCATATTCAATTGGACATGCTTTCTACAGATTTGTTAAGGATTTACTCTACACATTTGTAGCATTTAGTTGCCATGGCAATGACCTCGGTGCAAGAGGGAACAGCCTTTAGGTTGGACCTCAGATTTTCCTTTCATTTCCATTTAATTTGATTTGACTGCGAAATGTCACTTCCATTGCATTGATTAAGCTTCATTGCGGCCACCAGCTCTGTTAGAAAGGTTAAAGGGCAGGCCAGGGGCTGTCATTTTTCTTTCCCCGCCCTTTTCTGATATCAATACAGATGTGGGTTTTTTTCCAGAGGAAGAATAAGGTTTTACCCCATGGTGTTCCACAGTAAAAGCAAAACTAATGCAGCAACAGTTTGAAGCTGTGCTAACCTGCAGCTTCCTCATACGATTTTGTAGCGCTTTAAAAAATAGGGATTTGTTTTTCTTTTTCTTCCTGACGTATGCTTCCCCCAGATAAATAGAAGCGAATGTACCCTCCAACACTAGAAACCATATTGGAAGGAGGATGGCCGTCTCTTCTTCAAAATCTCTGTTATCCCCAGGGTTTATAATAACTGCTTGCCGGATTCCGGGAGGCTGGTAATTACTGCGAGCTGGGTGCAGAGAGTTCGCCTTTGGACAGACTCTTTTGAGTTCGTTTGGTATTTGCTGGTTATGCAACAAGTGTAAAACAGGGAACGGCAGCGCATTGGGATGGGAGGCTCCACAGAAGACCCGGGCAAAAAGCAAGGATTGCTTAAGCATCGCTTTTATTAATGGCAAACAAAATAAAAACACAACTGTGGCATTCTTCAGTAATAGTCAAAAGCATTCTAACTTTGAAAGTGATACTGCCCATCTGTGGAGTAAGGAGGTACAAAAATTGTGCTGTATTTATAAAGACTTCCCCCTCTTGGTGCCCTAAGACCTCTGCTTTGTACTGTGTGGGCTGTCAAGGACTTAGATAAATTAGGTCTGTTCATTTAGGTATTGCAGAACCTAGGATACCTCTTCTGTCTGCATCTCTGTAATAGCAGGCATACAAGCCTTACCGGCAAGCTGTTTTTTTTCTGGAAGCCAGGTTTTCTGCCACATGCTTCAACATCAGCTAAAATATCGTCTTGAAATTTGCATATTGCATGATAACCAAAATTTTCTCCGATGTAGTTGGGTCAAAACTTAAGGTAAGAGTCTTAAAGTTACGTTGTGGGTTTTTTGGGTTTTTTGTTTAATGTATCGGATGCTCCTTTTGAAAACACTGAGAAACTGTTTTTATCTTACTAGTGCTGAAAATAATGCTGCTGTTTGTTTAGTCGGATGGGAATTAAAAAATGAATAAACCAGAGATACTAAAACAGCTTGGTATGAAGGGAAGGATGTAACGAAGGCTTATGAAAGCAGGCATGTGAGTACGAGCGAGTGGGTCGGTGAGGCAGAGGCCTGGAAAGGTCAAGGGAGAGAAAATGTTTGTCCAGCCATAGGGTAAATGATGCAAGGAAAAACTGAAAACCCAAAGTACTACATACGACTTGAAAGACTTTGCAGTTGAAGGACTGTTTTTCTTTCCTGACTGAACTGAGCTTCAAATTAAGCCTCTTTCCAAAAAGGAAAGGAGGATTGAACTAGTGTGAAGAAAACTCCAGTTCTGGAGCCTGTGTATTGGCTGATGTGGAAAAATAACTCACACATATGTGAGAAAGGGGGAATGTATTTAATTTCTCTTTCTCATTTCTGCTCTCTTCTCTGTGACATGCAGCATCTAATATCAGGGCCGCCCTTTCACAGAGACACCTTCCCATGGGTGGCAGTCAGGGCCGGGCGTGGAAGGTACGAACGTCTGGGCATGCACATTTTTACTTCCACAGCGCAGTGTGCAGGCAGAGAGCACTTCATCTGGAGGAAGGGCTTCCAAACTTGACCTGGCAGCCCTGAAGCTAAGAGCTTCACTGGCAATTCAGGTGAGGGAGCAAGCCACCTGGCTGTGAGCTGTAGCTCCGTTAACTGCGTTTTACACTGCCGGTGGGGTGACCACCAGAGGGGGGACACAGCTCCCATCATGGGTGCATCACCCACGCGCCCTTCCTGTAAGCATGGACTGTGCTGGCTCCTGTTAAGTTCAATGATTAACTGGGGGGAGAAAGAAGGAAAGGAGGGAGAGAAGGAACGAACTTCATGTGTCAAAGAGTAAGATGTAAAAAATAGCTTCAAGCTATTCGGAGCAGTCCAGCTGGTAGCCTGTGGGATGATGCGGTCTGACCTGCTTGCTTTTCTGCTCTGGCCTTGCCTTGGGACAGGGGGTGAAGGGGAAAAGTTCGATATGAAATGAAACAGCTGTTGAATACTTTTGCTTAGCCATGCAAATTGTCACCATGCCCACGGAGGGGGAGGAGGAGTTTGGCATTGCTTGAGCCCGGACATTGGCCTGTGGAGATGCCCTAAAAGTCAGGATCCTGCTCATGGCTTCGGAAGTACTCTGTTGTCTTGGCCTGGGTTTGTAAGAGAAAGTGTTAGTTCTCAGTCCTGTGTGTTTGTGTTTCTGACAAGATACTACTGTCGCTTTTTCTGCTTTCCGTTGTTTGGAAAAAGACAGTAATTTGTGAAGAAGGTGATCAGTTTTCCTTTTGAACAGAATAATGTTAATATTCCCAGAGTATAAATACAGATGCTGTGGACTTCCGCAGAAGGTAAGGTCTTCTGCAGTAGTGTTTCAAAAGCTCCAAAACTCAACATTACTTAAACTTTGAGTCAGTATTTGGAGATAAAGAAAGTGTGGCACCACAGATAAAACAGCAGATTAAGAGAAAGGACTTGACTTCTCTGTGGACTTCAGGTTTTAGTTCTTTAATATGGATCATGGTGTTCAGTTTCCTGTGCAAAAGCAATTTGAGGCCCGTAGAGATTTGTAAATAGTCAGTGTTGGTATTGCTAATTTTTGTTGTGATTTATTTGAGGACAATAGTGTTTAAGACTAAATATTGAATTTGGTGATTGCTCTTCTTGGCAGTTCTGCCATGTGGTAGGAATACCAGCTTTCTGAACTCTCAGCCACACTCTGTGACAGAGACGGGAGAACAACAAATAGCTTCCTTCAGATCTCTCCTGTGTCGTCTTCTCAGTTATAAACAGTGTCTAAAAAAAACTGAATCAGGTGCAGAAAGTTAAAAGCCAAATTCTAAAAATCCCATTTTATACAGTATCCTAAACCTTTGCTCAAAAATGAGAAAGAAGGGGTTTATTTGGGTAGTTCCTTAGGGCTTTTTTTTTTGGGGGGGGGAGTGGGGGGGTGGTGGTTGCAAAACCAATTGCCCCATCTGTCACCCAAAGCTTCTTTGTGACTGATGGTCTGAGCAATCGAGATGCTCCTCCGTGGAGGAGCTGCTGTACCTCCTTGCCTCCCTGAGGCAGGCGTGGAGGGGCTCGCCACCTAGCCCAGAGCAATTCCCATCTCCCTTGGATGCTGCCCATGGCAGCAGTGGAGTTGAATTGACTTTCTGCGTCAAGCCCATGTCATTTCATTTTGAGTATTTACGTTACACTATCAGTGAAAGACACTATCCCACCCAGGTAAGCCAAATTTGCCCTATTTAGCCAGTGAAGGGAGACGCTGTTTAATTCCTTTGCACAAAGTGAGCAGGATTCAGCAGCTCCAGCTCCGACACATATTTTTTTCTCATCTCAGCAGGAGCTGAGTATTGGCGTTTCTCCCACAGCATCATTCCTTGTTGTTTTCTCTTAAGCAAAAACAACAAAAAAGGAAGATTAAAAGGAAGAAGTAGACAGATTTGAAAAAGGATCGTTAGCTCCAAGGTCTGATGGGACCTCCTTGAAAGTGTTCACAACCCTGTGTCACCCGTGCCAAAGTCATACTCCAGTTTTCAGAACCTTTTATAATCCCCAGCATATAAACACTGTCTTTGTCTTTTCTATTTTTTTTCTGTTTGCTGTTTAAGAGAAACAGTTCATAGTAGATTTTGTCTATTTACCTCTTCTTTTTAGAATTTAATAATTACTTCACGTGTTTGTGTCATGGTATGCTATTATCTTTGTTTTGTATTAGCCTTCTCAAAGCATTTGTATGGAGTCATAAAAGGAGAGGAGTCTCCCCTAGTTTTAAGTTAAATTACGAATTTGAATGTCAGGCCAGGTTCACAAAAATTTCCAAGATAGGTGAGAGTTATAAATAAAATTGAATGTGTTACTGTTTTGGGGGAAAGCTGTGGAACTCAGGTTTTTCTTCCAGCTCAGCCCCAGAATAGATACATGCTGTTAGTTTTTCACTTTGAGATTTTAGGTTCCAGCAGACCTAAAACTTAGCAAAAAGATAAGAAGAATTTTATGAACTGGAGAGTGAGTTTCATGCAGATATGAATCAGCACTGATATCTTGGCTACGGTCATCATGTGAGTATGCTGTCATTGCGGCGTATATGATAAATTTGGGAATCTTAAACTGAGCACACATGTCCACTGTGCCTGTGAGGCAAAGCAGGGAAAAGAAAATTTTTCAAATGCCAGAAATAGTATTTTTAGAGCAAAAATATTTTACCTGTAGTCCCTTAATTTAGTCTGTAAGCTCCATTCAGATTTTGAGATGCAGGAGGACTTACTGGGGTTTTTTGGGCACCAAGCCAATATAAATATTAAAAATGAGAGGAAATCATAGAGCTTTTTTCTTATTGTTAATAGCATAATACGTCTTTTGTTGGGTTTCCTCTCTGCAGGACTCTCCCTGCTGCAGTAGGGCTATTTACCTCTGTCTTCTCTTGTAAACATAGTTCCAAAGTCCCTTTTCTTCAGAGCTGCTTCCACAAACTGCACTGAAGGCTGCAAAACCTTGCAGAGAACTGCACAGATGTGAGGGACCAAATAAACTTAATTCCCGGTGACAACAGAAAAATTAATTCAAGCATTTAGTGAGATGAGATTTGGGGGAGTTTATAGTGTTGCTCTATGAGTCTTTAATGTCTGAAGGCTTCGAGTCTGTGTTTGTAAAGAACCCTTTTCACTTTGCCCCCATTTTGAAGCAGTTATTTTCCTCTCTGCTTGCAAAGATCTTAAAAAGATCTCAAGTCTTTGTACTTGAGGTTGCTTTTGTTTGGAGTTGTCCAGTGTTTTCTCCCCTTTCATGTTTTTTGCACTGTTTGCTTTGCTGTGTGTGAACATGCAGCTTGGGCTGTGTGCACATTGTGGGTTTTAATGTAAAATTCTGGTGGGTGAAATTGTGCATATCTCCTCCTGTTTTGCCCTTTTGTGAAGAAACCAGCAAAAGGGAAAATGCTGTTACTGAACACATAAATAAATCATAGAGTGGTAGTTTCATAATCAGTTTAGCAGATTTTATTCTAGTTGATATATAATATTGCATGTTTGTATGTGAAAACGAAGAGAAAGTAAAAACAAAATTATATTTATCATCAATTTTGTTAATTACGAGAAACTAGTTCACAAATACACAGGAGTACTATCTTCAGCAAATCCTTTGTCTTCTTGTTTGTTTAATAAATTAGATGGATGTACCAAATAGCATGCTGCTGGGGCAACATTAATTTTATTATAGAATAAAAAGTAGAACTATTAGTCTCCGTTTCTGGCATGTTTGTAAGCTATCTGACCTATTTTCTTCTCCCGCCTCCTTTGCAGTGCTTACCAAATTCCCCTCTCCTCTGCCTAACGTAAAACTGTCTTACAATTAAACCAGCTGATAGTCAGCCCCGGAGACATTACCCAGTATCCTGGCAAATAGTTAAGATATATTGTTTTATATATTTGCGCAACAGGGAGAGACAGCTTCATCACTTTAAGCAAGGGAATAATCTGTTTACACTAGAGGAATAGGCTCACTTGGTTTTCTTCCCTTCAGTTGTGGAGATATTTTCAGGGGGCAATATTTACCTCATTTTTACCAATAGAAATATCTGGATGGTTTGTCTTAATTTTATTACGTTTTAAGAGATGCATAAGCTAGGAGACTACAGTTCCCATAATCCTCAAGAAGTGTATAATGCCTAATATGGACTTTTAAAATTGAAGCATTGTGTTTGCAATTAGTTTTTTGCTTCTGCTTGTCTTCAGGAGTTGGATGTATCTGTAATGTTTTTAGGTGATGTTCCGTGCAAACAAGCCAAACCAACCAGAAAAGATCTGCTACTTAGTATTGTGTTGTCACTGAAGATGAAAAGCAGGCCTTTAAGATTGAAAAAATGTTTAATTAACATTAAAGTCATTCCAGGTCTTCAAAAATCATGACTCTGATGTAAAAAAATCTGTCTTGACTCAAAAATCTTAGACACATTGGAATTCACGAGTCTTCTTTCCTCTAAACAACCGTCTTTCCTGCTTTTTGTTTTGCGCAGTTGGGAGATGACTTTCAGGTTTGGGGACATTGAAAGAGGTATACATTATTTAAGGTTTTATGTGTGAAAATAAAAACTACCAATCAATATAGCACTTAGTATAACACAACTTGGAACTTCTGGTATGACCTTGACCTGTTATTTTTTAGTAAGGGGCATGTCTGCAGGGAAGGGCATGGTCAGACTAGTTTGGAAGTCCAGAGACTAAGTTAATGTATCCCAGCACTGCAGGTGGATGGAGCATCATGCTAAGGTGGCTGTATGGACCAGGATGGAGTCCAGTTGGACAGGTCAGAGTGCAAGTAAATGTCTCTGCCGGCAACTCGAACTGCACGGGTGTTTGTATAGTCTTCAGCTTGGCCCGACTGACTGCGTACTTGGCCCGAGGAAAAGAGCCTCAGTAGCCGAGTTGGAAATGCAGCCCCATGTGGCATGATACCCAGTTCAACGCCTTAACCAGTAGACTGTGCTGTTTCCTCATTTCAGTCATCAACAACCCCTATTTTCTCTATTTTGTCCAGAGTTTTGAGCCTTCTGTCACACATTAGCAAGGCCAGTGTGAAAGATTTGGATATTGAGGAATGCAAGCTCTCAGGGAGAGTGATTTTTTATATTTTTCCACGTCCTGTATAACTTCCCTGTTGAAAGCACATTGTAAACTTACTTCATCTCATTAATAGCCAATAATGCAGGGATAGTGGATTTTTAATGGTAGTGGAGGGAGCCGCCTTTTGAGAAACCTCACAATGTGTTGAGATCCTAAAATACAACATTGTCTCCTTCTCCACCATCCCTTTGGTTCATATGTTCTTTCAAGATGTGCCAAAACAAGTCTTAAACTCTGTCTTCAAGATACTGTATTGTAGTGTGTGTTTCAGCCTCGCCAAGCTATCTGGGATGAATTTTTATTGCAGTGCAAGGTACTATTATTGTTCATGTACAATAATAGCAAAAATACTGATTTTTCATTTGTATTCTTTGAGCTTTGTATATACCCTAGAGGTAGATAAAGAGTTTATGAAGAAAGGTTATATTTAAGAGAAATGGGTATCAGTGCTATGAGATTATACCCATGACAGATGGTTGTAACTAAAGCTTCATCTTGGTGCTGAAAAGCTGAATGAAACAGTATTCAGATTTTGAAGTAATGTTGGCTTCATTTCAATGGGACTTTTGCCTGAGTAAGAACAGACTAAAAACTCACTAATGACTCTAATTTTTTGTGTCAGCTTTGAGTAGATTTAAAAAATTGAATTTTCTTTTTTCTTATTTTGGATTGATAAAATTCCAACAGAAAACATGGAGGGGTTGTTTGTTTGTTTGTTTATTAAGGAAATGTGTGCAACATTATGCCTTTGTTCGCTGGTATGACAAGATAAAAAACAACAGTGTTTTACTCACACTGAAAAGCAAAACCTCTTACCGGGAATCACGAAAGAGTTATTAAAGTAATTTCCTTCACTTTCAGAGTTGGTTGTGAACCTCAAAATTTCTTGAGGTTCAGTCTGAATAGTTATGTAAAAGTTCAGATGTTAACCTTAAGCAAATCCAAATATCTTGAGGCTGGAAATCTCTACAAGAACATATTTCCCCTTGACTTGCCTAATACAATGAGTTCAGTGAGGCTACACCCTGGGGAGTTTTGGCCCACCATGTAGTGTGTGTGCTTTAAGTGCTTACACTCAGCCACGAGGGTATTTTTAATTTCATCTTGAGAAACTAAACTGAGGGACTTCACAAATGAAACCATCAGGAAGACAAGGTTAATTCTGGCCGCTGTTTGTGGGAGTATGGTGCCTTCAAATACCAACACGTTTTTTTTTCAGTGGTGGCATTTGGAAGAATAAATGAAGTGTGACTCCCGGCATCTCTTTAGTTGCCCTGAAAATGGAATGTCAAACAGCATATAATCATCTTCCTTGTTTAAAGAAAGAGGAGCAAGTGAGAGACCTAGTTTTCTATTTGTGTCAGTTTTTGGATGTCTTAATATTCTATCTTGTCTAATTTTCCAGAGAGTGATAATAGAGTTCCTGTCAAATTAGAGGTTACAGACTTTTTAACCTATGTCACAAAAAAACCCCTACATCACTTGTTATTACCATGAATATAATCCAAATAAAAATTTAGTTTTTAATGCTGTTATGCTGAAGGTTGCATTCCAAGCATATAATTTTATTCATTATAAATATTAAAAATATTCAGCCTGACATTAGCCCGCTTGCTTCCCCATTGCTTGAAAAAAAAGGCTGAATTTGATGTCGAGCAAACGTGTCGTCGCTTGGTCTGGGGAGCCGAAGTTCGGCTTCAGCCCCCTGCACCGTCAAGACCAAGCAGGCATCGTTGCTGCACTGCCAAGTGCAGCTCTTGGGTTTAATTGATGTAGCAGAGAGGCTGTTTTCAGACGGGCCAGCCCGACATAACCATCTTCTCAGAAGGAGCGGGGATGAGCCGGGAAGGTAAATTAAATGAAGCGTACGTGCCCCGCGTTGGGGCTTTGCTATGAGAGGAGCCCGATGTGGCAGTGCAAGATTTACATCTAGCATCATGCTAAGGTGCCTCTTTCTTCTCAGTGCTGAAGGAGCTGCTGTTGAAGCACAGTGGATTGCAGAGTAGTGCAAAGGCTAAAGTTTCTTTAAAACTAAAAAGCCCCAGCCTTCTTCAATGTAAGTAGAGCTGTGGCAAGTGTGACCTACCGCTTGGTCAAGTTTTATTCTCATTTACATGAATTCCAACAAATTTAGACCTGCCGTAAAAGGCTCCTACATTCAAGCTTAAAACAAACGAGTAATGAATAAAAGTATCTCATTATTGCTTATTTTTGGTTCAAAATCTGAATTCCCCGGCACTTCTGCACTGAAGTCTGTAGTGCCCAGTGTTCACAAAGATGCAAATGCAAGACTGTGTTTTTTGGTTTTGTTTTAAATCAGGTGAGTGTCACATGCTTTGGTTTTGTAATGAGAGTTTTTGTACTGTCCTAATTAATACAGCGTGCCTGTCCTGGACCTTTGAAGTAAGTGGGAGTTCTGCCACCAATTTAAATAGGAGAAGGATTTGAGCCAATTTGAACAGAAGTTTTCACTTATCTTAGTGCCTAATCTTCTTTTTAAAGGGATGTGGGAGTATCAGCACCTCCTACGTAACGCTCAGCAGCATGCAGAAGTAGACTAGTCTGGTCACTTATGGAGGCCCATTTAAAACCAGTAGGATTACTCAGGTGAGTGACAAGGCTTTCAGAACAGATTTTAGAGAAGTTAATTCAGAGTGCAAAATGACATTTAACCCATCTGTGTGAATATTACCAGTTGAAGCAGGCCACAAAATCATTTAGAAATTGTAAGATTAAAAAAAACCAAACCCTCTCTGTATTTTTCTTGCTTTTGAGTTGTCAGGATTCACACTTTCAAGGGTGGGTTTTTTTAAGCATCAGAGCTAGTAGCTCCATTTCTTTGTTAAATCGGAGCTGATATTCTCCAATAAATAGAGCAGATCTTTAAGAGAAATGCCGGTTATGAATCTTGTTATAAAATCACAATATTTGATGACACTAAGTCTGTGTAAATATGTACGTGTCTTTGCAGTGCTTTGTCCCTGGAGAAGCATGGTTGTGTAGACCTCTTCTACTGTCTCCCTGAATTGCAATGTATAGCTCCAGAGTGGCTGACCAAGTACGGCTGATTTATCAGGAGACTGGCGAGCTCTGACTGTTGTCTTATGAGGGTATTGCAAAAACTGCAAATTTGCTGTAAGGTTTTTGCACTTCACTGGAATACTTCAAGTATCTTTAAATTGTAGGAGGTGGAAAACTGATGTTCTTTCATAACTGTGTCTCTTTTTCTTCACTAAGTGCAGAAGGAGCCCATAAATACTGACCTCCTCTAGTCTGCCCCATGGTCCTTTTAGATTAACTCTGATTATTCCCAAACTTCCAGTAAAATGATGTGTTGGGAGTTTGTGTACTACATGCATGTCTCTTCAGTCTCCATACAACAGTCACCTGACAAAAGCCTTGCAGACAGCAGCGTTAAAAACTTGGCATATTGTGTTAGCTTTATGGAAAGTCTTTTTGTCCTCCATTACAAATGGCATATTGCATCACGTATTTGACAAAGTTTTATATGTTTTTCATTTAAAAGGAGTCTCTTTTCCTTAGGTATTCCTTTTCAGACTGGTAGGAATAAGGTAGCCACAACTGTGGGTACTGCTATATGAGGACCGAACTAGAAAAAAAACCAACATTTCCTCTGGTGCATCTCTGGCTGCCGCTTAAAATGGCTCTGCATTTCAGAAAATGACAATGTAGTTGTATTTATGGGGTTTAAAATAAAATTTAAAAGATTATATTATACATTCCTGGAAGCAAGTACAGTTAGATTTTTTGCCTAAAGTTTTTGTTTTGCTCTGTTGCATAGAGGCCAGCTGGTTTGCTAGCTTGAGTGACCTCACATTCCTTAAATGTACTCATAAATCAAGCCAAGGCCATGCATTAAAAAGCTCAGCTCTGACATTAATTCAAAGGGGGGAAAGTTTGACATGTTGTGCAACAAGTACATAGCTGGACACCTAAGGCCAGATTTTTCAGTTCTTACTCACATTTAGCAAACCGGTATCAGGCTGAGAGTCTCACAGAAGACATGGAAGTCAACTGGACCCTCTATTACTTAAGGTGCATACAGGTTGAAAAAGCATGCCCTGAAGAACGAATAACTATTTTAAGTGCTGCAAACAAACTGATTAAAAAAAATAAAATGCTAGTGAGCAGATTATTTAAGACTCCATTACTTGAAAGTGTCATTCTTGTGACTGTCTCTAATAAAGGAAGTTTGGCAACATGTTCAATGAAATTGCCGTGATGGAACATTTCGGTGTGATTTAGTGAAAAGGATGTAAAGCTTCAGGTTTGCATTAATAGGTTAGCATGTCATTATATTTTTGGAAAGTAGTGATGTTTCTGGGTCACACAAGGATTTTGGTCTCTGCAAATATTCATTCTGAGAACCCAAGAAATGATGTGCAAAACTGGTTTGATTTTAGAAGCAGAAAGACAATGATGATTAGAAACATAAAAGTAAAAGACTTTACTTTTTAAAATTCCTCTGCTTTTTAAGACTTCTTGGGTCCCTAGGAGATTAATAGTGGTTAATTTAATACCCACTTTAAATATGATAATTTACTCTTATATACAAAAAGATCTTGATACAAAAACTGAAACAAACTAAAAAATAACATTTCTAAGACTTAAAGGCATTGTATTGCTGTCTGCTTATCACTATGTTTGCTGAGTGATCCCTGTTACCACAGAGCCACTCATCTTTTGACTTAGTATGAATGAGGGCGGACTCAGACTTAGCTCCACCATGGCTGCTATAGCACCATGGCTGCAAAGACTCTACGGTGGGTTGTGTGTGACTTGTATTAGGGAGCACAAAATAAGAACGTGCAGAGACAGCTCTGGACCGGAAGCACCTCTTCATCAAGAGGTATCCATAAGGATGGTATAGATAGGTTTGGTATAACTTGGGAGAGAGGAAAGGAATGCATGGATTCTTGACATTCCAAACGTACTGGCCACAGTAGCTAGGATTTGGTGATAGGTGATTGTGTTTTGGAACATGGCGTCATCAGCTTGTACATGACACTGTACAGTCATCACTGAGTGCTCCCTGTGGTGCTCCCTGTCCCATTTGCACCGTGCAGTATCCAGCTATATCTTAAATTTTTGCACAGTACTCACACCATGAGTATCTCTAAGATTTTACTGTTGTTTATATCTACCTTTAAGGTATAAGGTATCAGAACAATATTTGTCTAGGGCATTATAATGTTTTTAAGGTATTAGAACATTATTTAACCATAAACTTGTTATGTGGGTGCCTGTCTGAGGGGACTAGCTACAACATAACAACAGCAAAGTAGCACTGAAATCTGATTGTAGTTACTTCAGGTCAATTCTGATTTACCTTAAGTTGAAAGGGTGTCTATGAGGACCTTAACTGAATATCAGTAGCAGGAGTCCACAAGATTGTTGGGTCTGTATCAGTATGTTATCCTTTTTCTATACTTTATAAAGACTCTCAACACTGTCCTTATCAAATGTCTTTTATACAGTCACTCTCCAATTAATTGTTTCATATACAACATAGCTAAGTGTACTTTAAACATTTATATATGTTATCTGTTCCTTCAACAGACAGGATAAACCTTGCAACAGGGTTTGATCAGTAGGTAAAATGTCCTTTCAGATGGATAATAAGTTGGAAGATAAAATGTACTGGCAAAAGACGAATTATTAAAACTAATATTGAAATACATTATTGTTGAGAAAATTAATTTTATAGTACAGATGCTGAGCCAAATAATTTGTCAACATAGTGTCACTGTATAAGTAAAGATACTGGGATAAGAACCATATCATGGAGTAAGACTTGACTGCGACTGTCCCAAAAGTTTGCTGTCTTAGACCACTCCACACTACAGTGGGGAAACTGGTTTGAAATATGTAGCACCAGATGTTTCCTTCTGCCTTTGCACCTCAATTATTTGCACTTTAACTTGTGCTATTCTAGTTGCTTGTGAGTGCATGTAAACTGCAGCCAGGACCTGCAGTCTTCACAGAGTGGCTATACCACCAAAACCTTACATGGTGTAAAACTTTAACATATCTTGAAGACTAAAAAAACCCCAGGATATGGATAAGAAGATAGAGGGAATGCATAAAGAAAAATTATAGTAGTCAGCATTGGTTACACCTGTCTTAGCATTTTGTTTTGGAGCAGTAGTGTGGTTTTGAAGCAAATCTCCCTGGTCGTTTTTACTTAGCATATGTCAGCTTGGTTTGAAGAATGGTATTGGTTTGTGTTGAACTAGATTCCTCTGGAGGAAAATAAAGCAGAAGCTCCTCTCCAGAAACACACCACAGGTGCTGTGAGCACTGATGGAAATACAAGAATGTAAACCAATGGTTGGTCCCTTGAAACAAACGTGAACTACACACATGATTCAGTACAGAGGATGAGGCTGAATCTAGTCAATAGTAAACCTAAGCCCTAGGTAATATAGATGTAGTTTCCCCAGTATCAACTACTATGATCTAGTGCTCTGCCTCTGTTGTACCAAATTGCTTGCTAATGTAGACGTATAATAGGCAGATATCTTAGTACACCAGCTGTCCAGCAGTCAAGATATCCTTTGTAGACATCAAGGCAAGGAAGGAGCCTTGACAGATTTGCAGGAAGACAGTGAGGTGACCTTAGTTAATATAATTTAGTTAATTCATCTTGATAGGACGCTTAAGAGGAAAATACTATCACCCCATTAGCCATGAAGGGAACTGGTCTAAGAGATGGTACAGCTTAGCCAATTTGACACAGGCAGGCTGGAATTAGAGCTAGGAGTTCTGAGTGCCCAGCTCTCTACTTATTCTTCATTTTCTTACTACCTTTCCTAAATGCTGGGCATAGACCTTCTCTATTTATATGCAACTGAGTTCTTAAATGGATTTTAAAGTAACTGTAAATAGATTAACCATGTCGATGTAAGACATCACTTCTCTCACTTCTTTTAGCAACTTTCTTCGGTGTTTTTGTTTCTGCCTGTGCCCCAATTTTTCACACCTTGTTTAGACTTGTGTTTACTGTAACTACTGTTTCAAGTTTCCTACCTCCGTAAGACCACAAAGCGCTTCAAGAAAGGATTTCCATGTATTATATTTTGTTCTGAAAGCCTTATCTCATACAGACATATTTGCCATTTTCTTTTTTTTCTATATATATAAAAAAATGTGTTTCAGACCCATTATATATGCAGCATTCTGCTTCCATAGCCTAGGTTAAGATCTCTTTCTGAAACTGCAGACAATAAAGTATTTTCCCTAAGAAAAGTTAACAATGTGATAAATACTGATGCAGTGTTTCAGCACACTTAATTATTTCTTTTTTCATTGTTTATCATAATTTTGTCAACTTTCCATATCATTCCCCACAATGCTTTGTGCTAGATTTTCTTTGAAAATTCTTTTCCTCTGAACTTACTGTGAACTTGTCTGTAAAATATGGCCATAAAACGCCACCAACAAAACAAAACAAAATTCTCTATTCAGTAATAAAAGAACACCCTGTCTCCATCTCATCCCTCACTTAAAAAAAAAAAAAAAGAGAAGACAGAATTTGTATAGAAAAATAATTTTAAATTGCAGGTATGAAGCAGGACGTGAAGGCTGAGTAGAAAGCTGAAATAATCAGTCGTGAGGATGTGGTGTAAGCCATGTGCAGAGTTTGTTCTTCATTCCATTTGTTCTGACTGTACTGATGGCTATTTAGCGGGTAATGTCAGAAGTGTTGGGATTAGACTTGGTGTGATTGAGGGGGAGGAGGAGGATTGTGTTTCTTGAGATGCTCTGTGGGAGGAGAAGGATTATGCATGTGCCTTATGTAATGAGGAAGAGGCTGGAGAACTTGCATGTCTACAAGGAGCAGGTGGGAGGATTAGCTTTTGATGTAAAGGCAAGGGAACGGCCCTGGTCCTGATCCCTGGAGAAGGAAATCAAAGACACCTTCCTGTATGTCCCATTTTGTGTATTAGAGGAGGGGGTTTTGTTTGGATTTTTTTCCGAGGTGGAAAACAGCTGGATTATGGGAGAGGCAGGAGGTGGTTTGGGGAGGCTGGATTGTGCCAATGCATTAGGTGAAGGATTACAATGGAGACCTGGGAGAGGGCTGGAGTTGTGACTTGAGCTACCTGGAATGCTAATCTCTAAGGATGGGATGTCCTTATGGTCCTCCAGAGCTCCAGGGAGGGGGCAGGGAGGTCCCAAAGTCTCGGTTTAGGTGAGGTTTGGCTTCCGTGGCGATGCCCTCTGATGAGGGGTGGGGTGGCCAGCTGGCGGTGTGGGGAGAAGAGGTTTCTGCTGGAGCCTCTGTGCGCCCTACCCCTTCCCAGGCCCTGCAGGTGCAGCTGCAGGGCCTTCGGCAGGGCTCCATAATTGCAGTTTGCTGCCCTTTGAGGGGAAGATGGAGAGGAGGGGCCAATGCACAGAGAGACTGAGCAATGGGGAGTGAAGAAGGAAGGGGCATAGGGGTGACCCCTCCGACTCTGCAGGATCCGAGACAAGATCCCGGGCCCCTGCATGCCATTGTCCGTGCTTTCATCTTGTTGGAACAAGGCATGGCGGCATGGTTTTGGCTCAGGCCAAACAGCCTTTACACCAACAGGGCTCAGAGACGGTTTAGGAGTTACCACAGGCCAGGCGCGATGCCCCATCAGCAGTTTGGGCGTTCAGTATGGGCGTGAGCAGTGTTGTGCCATTTGTTTTTAAGGCCTATTTTGTTAAATAACGCTGATGTAGTCCCAGTGGCTGGGCCTGTACTAACGAAGTGGGCAGGACGAGGGCAGGGACTCGGTACAAGCAGCCTGTGGTTTGTGGTGATTGTTGGTGTGCTGTGGTCCATGGCAGGGACCACTGTCCCAGTCAATATCTGGGTCCCATCTGGGGGACAGCAGCAAGCTGAGACGTCCTGTGGCGTGACGGTGTCCTATGTAGGGGAAGGCAGGAGCATCGAGCCATAGGGCTGCCAGAAATGGCTTTGTTGTGCTGAAGAACAGGCCCTGACCTGTGTTTGCCGGTCAAGGTGTAGCCGGTCATGCTGGTACTCGGGCTGCAAATGTCTTCTCCAGCTTCCCTCTGAGAGCCCATCTCTGTGGGCTCTCGTCCTTCCCCCTTGGGGCTCCTGCTGGTTGGAAGAGCTGTTTGGGGGAGCACCAGGGGGTCCCTTGTACCACTCTGTGGCCTCAAATGCGCTGTGTGGTGGCAGTGAACGTCCTTCCCTCTGCTGATGGCTGCTGACTTTTCTGACCCCAGGAAAGCCCATCTCAAGCAAATGTGAGAAGAATCATGGGAAGCAGCACGGGGAGACTGGGTAGGATTTTTGTTTTAAACTCTGCCCCAGCTTCACCAACCAACAAGCAGTCTGTCATTTTGAACTACAAAGTAAAGGCTGAAGCACATTCATCCTAGCAGACGAATTACGAAGTAAGACTCCACAATCAGTGAGGATTCTGGCTTTAAAAACTCCGGCAGGAGCTACTTTTTCAAAGTGATTGAGTTATCACAGTTTAAAAGATTTTCAGAGGCAGTTGCAACAGCCTAAGATCATCCACCCAGAAAGTTATGGCTCAGCTGACACATGGTAACCCATTATGCTGTGGTAAGTTTGTCTCACCGTCATGTCTGTAAATGCTTCATAGATGCATTTATCCTGACCATATTAACATTCATTCTCTGTAATGTTGAGTTAACACTTCGTACAGCTGAGTAAAGAAGGCAAAGATGGTCTGAAAGACTACCGCCAGGAACTAAGTAACAATAAATCAGAGCCTGGATGCTTTTATATTCTCTTTATTTTTGCCAAATGCTACTTAGACTATAGTAACACCTAATTATGAAATTCAACTGTTTCATAATGTTTTTACTCACAGATTTCAAAATAATTTATCAAAGAGGTACGTTACTATTATTCCTATTTTATGGGTGGAGAAATGACAATAGAAGTGGTTAAGACCACCTACCCAAACAAGGATCAAGCTGGAATAAAATGTTTATGTTTTTACTCGGGGTCCAGTATGTTGCCCATTGAGTCCTGACATTGTTTTCATAAATGTGAAATTTTGAAGAGTTACGAGGAAAGGACTAGGTTCAGGATTTGCTGATTGTTTGAGGGATCAGAGCTAAACCTCAAGATCTCTAAGAGTCAGTGCTGACTTGCAAATTGACAGGGGAGGAGGTTTTTAATAGGCCTATCACCTTGTCAAGTCTGCCCTGTCCTCTCCCCTGCATCTGTAAACATGCCCGTGGGACCATATGCAATGTGTGGTTGAACAGTTTCTCCCTTTCTCTTGTACTTAGCCCTGCTTTCAGAATTGGAAGAGGAGAAAAGGGATCTCAGATTGGGCTCGGGTTAGCCTCACTCCCACTTCCTGACTCAGTCTAGATTATTTAGAAAATCTCCACATGACTCTATATTGATGTTTGTGGAAGCCAAACAAAGCCCTGAGAGACATGTACATTATAAAAGGAAGTGTTTTCAGTGCTTTCAGGTATCTGATTTTTCTGTCTGGGCCCAGGTTTGGAATTGTTTTTATTTTCTGCATAAAACCAGCAATACTTATGGTTGACAAGTTGTGGAAGATACCTATTTAGATACTAGGAGAATTGACCCCATCGACTTTGTGAAGCAATGATGATGTTTTCTTTAAAGAAGTGGAATTATTTCTGGAGAGCAATCAAAAATAAATCAGACTTTATTGCATCATTTATGTAACTTAGAGAAGGTGTTATAAGTAGTTGGGTCCAAGGTATGATCAGTGACGGAACAGAGAGATGACAAAGCCCACCACACACCTTTTAGTGCCTGTAAATTTACAGTAGCTTTTGGTTTACTATGCCATGTCTTTTTCTCAGCATAATTTCTTTCTTCACCCACTATTGAAAAAAATAATAAAAAAATACAAAAGGTTTCAATATACAGTAGTTAATTACTATATTACAAGCTCTAATTAAATTCTTGGAGACTCTGCACAGTATGATGTCCATGCCAAGAGGGACATATCCCGTTCTTAAGTGAATACATGTTCTTGTCAAGTTAACTTATCCACATTTTACTCACATGAAATATTCCTCATCTCTTGCTTCTTGACACACGTGACTGATAAATGTTTTAAAGGCACATTTAACATTGATATTTTTGTCATATGAAATGACAATGGCTTCAGTAATTCCCAGATTTTATTTTATATAAAGTGACACATTGTGTGATGGCAGACTCCCCAGACCATCATGTAAGCCACACACTGGTAGGAATATATATTGCATCAAAACGTGGTCTTTGTGTGATTCAAACCTGGATTTCTAATGTTTCAGCCACATGTGAGTACTTAAACATAAAGGGTGTTAATATTACAACACGTCTTACAAATACCATGGACATTCAGAATAGTCAGAGCTCAGGTTCCTTTATCAGCTATTCAGTTTTCCTTGAGAGATTTAATGAAGAGGGATTTTTTTCTTACTTTTTTCTAATCAAGTTATCTGAGAAGGGAGATACAGTAGAAAGATAGCCAGATTTTTATCAAGTCATTTGCAGATTTAAATGAAGTGTTACATAGGATTTTATTAATTCTTCTACACTTTTTATCACACATCTGTCAGGGTCATAGGTAAATTTTGTGTTGAGATTTTTAGGTACACATTTAAGTCCTTGTTGTATGTGTGGACACATCTGTCTCAAACAGTATTACTCTTGAGACAACTTTTGTATTCACAAACCAATAATTTTGTTTTCACATTGAACTAGATGGGAATGATCATTCTGCTTGACCTTAGAGTTCCATTAGATCAGATGTCTCCAGGAATTACGTGTTTGTGTCTCACTTAATGACAGTGAAATTCACCTGAATGAGCTTTGTGTTGGCTTCATTATTCATTCAATATCAAGCCTTTGTATTATACCATGTCAACAGTTATTCTGGCTTTGGCCCTGATTCAGGTTAGTACTTAAACACCTGGCTAACTTTAAGGACTTTAGTAAGCACTTACTCAAATGTTTAAAGCTAGGCACTTGCTGAATATGAGCCTGTTTGTGTCACAATTAAATATTAATGCAATATTTAACAAGTGTGTTATATTGGTAGCAAGCAGATGGACTCACATGTATCATAGCTACATCTATATCATAATATGCATCTTCATTTGGAAACACTACAAAGTACTGCAGAGCAGCCAAATATCAAGTCTTGATGATGGCTGTGATAAGCAGGAAGAAATAGTTCATGAGGTTAGAATAGTGTATCCCAGGCTTGGTTAAAAATGTAGTCATGTGCTTTGATGCTTCAATTTGACTTTTTACATGAATTGTAAGTAAGCTTTGGACTTAAATTGCTGCTCAAAGCTGCCGGAAATTGCTTTGTTCAGTTTATGATGGTGCATAGTGCTGACCAAAGCATCAGCAAGAATGTGTACAATTTGAGGGTTTATTTATTTATTTTACTAAGTCCGTCTGTCTTTTCCTGTACTGTTAGTTATGCATTTTTTGGGTTTATTTTACATTTTCCTACATGGGTTGGTTGAAAAGAGACAAGTTCTACCTCTAAAGTTAATATTGATGAGAATGTCAACGTATAAAATACATTGCCTTCCAAACTGATGACACAATGCCAAATAGGCTTACCTTACTACTGATAGTAAACAAGTGGCAATTCTGTCATGAGCAAGTGAAGCAGAGTTTGGCCTTTTCTTATGTATGTAACATTTATGCAGTGAAATGCCTTCATAGGTGAAGAAAAGCTATCACAGATCTCTCAGGAGCCAGTGAGAATTTAGCTAAGGACATGGGACTCGAGTCTATAGCTTTTAAAGAATCGTATGTGGGAGGTTTATTGGTTTTTGCCTTTTTCTTATCTTAGGCAAGAGTTTTGGAGAAATTAATTGCTCTCTTTTGCTGGTCAGCTTCACTCTTGGTTTTCATCGAAGATAAAAAGCCTACATCATTTCTATTTCTGTTGGGTCAAGCTGAAAGCTACTAAAGTCAAGAGGGTTACACTGATTTAAATGCTGCTGTGTTGATTTGTGAAAGTAGAAGTTCAGGCCCATTGTACTTTTCAGTAACCTTTCTGTTCAAAAACCCTCTGTTCTTGTCTTTTTCCAAATCAGCATGAAAAAGGAAGCTTTCAGGAATTTTCCCTTTAAAAAAAAAAAAAAAAAAACCACCAAAAAAGTCCACACTCCTGGAAGTCAAATCTAACCTTGAGAGAAAGACACCACTTCGGAGTAGTTCGTAGCCCAGAGGCTAACGTACTCCCGCAAGGCATGTGGAATCATGACTCACAGCTTGGGTGAGCTTAGGTCCTGCTCACCAGTGGGGTGGTTTTGGGGTGGGGTTTTCTTTTTGCTTTCTTCAACTCCGTTATTCTGGGCTTGAGAAGTTTGCTGTTGAAACTGCATTTAATTGGAACAGTCAGAGTAAGTAGTATTGCTGGGTAAATTCAGGTTAGGGTACCCAATACTGCACTGAGATGGGAGATAAGAAAGTTGCAGCAAGTGTACAGGTGAGGAATGGACTCTTAACCCCATTGGGAATCCCTTGAACTCCAGTAGAAGGGGAAAGGATCTGCAGTAGCAAACTGCCTTGCAGGGCTGTCATCTGCAAACTGAATGAAATGCCACTGTCAGAACTGGAGATCCACAGTCTGCATTTTGTTGTACCAAAGCATAAAAGAGATCAATTCCCATTACTCAGAGTCATCTGTGGTGACGAACTGTCCCAAAAAGCAAGGTGAGATGGCTCAGAGGTTTCAGTGCAAGAGAAATGCTTATTTTTTTCAGGAGCAATCTGTGGTTTTGCTTCTTCCATGAGTCAAAGCACACTGAAAGAGGAGAGGGATTTCCACTGACTTCTCTACTCCTTGTATCAAATGCTCTGTCCTGCGCTGCTGTCCTTTACAGGTGATGGTAATCCTGATTTACAGCTATATGTTGTGAATTGTCTGGGGGTGGTAAAGATGTTTCTTTACTGTTTGTTTGTCTCACGTGGTGAGGCCCTGGTTTTGGTTGAGGACTCTTAAGAAGTAATGAAATACAAACTATATCCAAGAGTAGCGATTTACCCTCCTGTTATAATACCTGTGAAATTGCTGGACCAAACTGGGAGCTTTGGCATAGCTGCCTTAAGTTATGACAGACAATATCAGAAGCTTTTCCTTTCCTTTTTCATTTATCCTTTCCTTTTCCCTTTCCCCCTTCACTTTCAGTATTTCTTTGTTGAAATAAATTATTGCCACACGCAACCTTTTTTAGTGCTGGTTTTCGAACCCATTGTTTCTTGTTTCAAGAGGAGCATTTCACATGAGGTCCCTATTCAAAGTGAATATATATGATAAGACAAATTGTTTCAACACTTGCTTGCAAGACCAATAAAAAGAGATGCTGTAGTGCAAATTACCCTTGCAAATGCTCTCTAAAAAGCTAATAACATTTTTCCCCCCAAAGGATAGTTCCCAGCCATAAGGAGCGTTTCTCTTTCATGTTCATTTGCCACACAGATTTATAAAATGATCCCAAATCCTTGCATAGGCTGTGAGGGATTGTGGCTTTGAACTGCTGAATTGGAAAAGCTATTAACGGAAGAGGAAAAGTTTTCAATTTCAGTCAGATTGGGTCAGGATGGTATAAACTCAGCCCTCCAAGTTTTGGTGTAAGATGCAAGACTGTTTCTTCTTTGTTGATAATTTTCATAGTAAGATTCACAAGGTTTTCTGTTTAAAGGCATGAAATGAGATGATAAGAATGTAAGGAAAAATCATTAGCATATTCACTGCTTTATTTTTTTTTTCGAGTAAAAACAGTCATTTTAATTTGCTTTCTATGGAACATGCTATAATTGGAAACTTTTCAAACCCAGAACTATTAGGCAAGTGGTCAAAATCTTCAGAGAAAAGGTCCAACTGTTCTGCACTGGAGCTCGTCCTCCATGCAGGCCTGCGGGCAATGCCAGGGATGGCCATTTCCTTGTTGACTTTGTGTGCTGGCATGAGGTATTTTCCCCTTCTGTAAAATCCACGGCAGCGTAAAGAGGCAGCCGCGCAGTTCTCACTGGTGTTTAGCCCCATAGTGATTGGGGGTGGGAGGTGGGCTGCCTAACCCCCAAGATCCACAAACTGTGTTCCCAGCCCTGCAAAAACCCTGGAATTTTTCCACCCAGGGACGGTTTCCAGCTATGCATGCTTTTCCTTTTTAATCGGACCTGTGGTGGCTCGGTGATTGTAAAGGACTTTGAAAATCGGAACTTGGCCAAATTACTTCTCCTTCATGCCATTTTCACAGAAGGCTTTCACAGAAATTAAACAGTAAATAACTCCTGTGAAATTGCATCTTGTATTTACTGCTTTTAGTGATGGTGGGATAAGTGATCAACTGAAAGCCAAGCAAGCTGAATTTGTGTGTTTATGCAAAGAACGTCTCCCACCAAGTTTTCCTGCAGCACCGTTCTCCACGCCCTGAGGAGACAGGGAGGGGGACTCTGTCCATAAATTGAGTTGCTGTATGTCCTTTTCTTCCCAGCTTCTGTAAGTGACTGAAATGCACTGGCCGCTAAGCCCTGGTGCCTGATTTTGTACAGGGTCCCTGCAGATACCCAGTGGTACCAACTCTTGGCTGTTTCCAGCCTCTCTTGGATTTGAAAGAGTGGTGTAGAAGACTTGCCTGTAAAACGCTCCCAATCCTTACCTTGCATACACTGAGATAAATGGGACTGGCGAAATAGTAGCTGCTGTTTCCACTCTCGTAACTGTTCATGACATCCTTTTGAAGTGTAACATGTGTGGTGCTGTGCTCTTCTGATGGAGCCAGCCCTATCTCCTTCCCCCGTTTCCTTTCTGCTATTAATCTGGTAACTGACCACTTATCGCATTTATTATCTTTGTAATTGAAACTGAGAAAGCCTCTGGCAGGTAAGCCCCGTGCCTCTGTGCGCTTGCTCTGATTTCTCCTCCCGCAGCCCTAAAACCACAACCCTTCCCCCTCTCTCCGTAACAGCAAGCCCTAAACACAAATAACTCTCAGAAGCCTGATGCTACTATATATTTGATTTTGTTTGCAAGCTTGTCTTATGACCAGCTCTCAGCGTGGGAAGAAGCAGGGAGTGGGGAGATGGAGAGAGAGAGAGTTGTTGCAACATATTTTAACATATGTGCTTTAGGCCTCTTGGTGGACTCCCTCTTGGGAAGAGGGGAGGGAGCATGCCCCCAAGCAGTTGGTTGGCTTTGCTTGTTTCTATAGCAGCCTGAACGAGGAAAATCATGTTTTAACAGTAATATATTCAACCAAAAACCCCTAACAATTACAGGAAGAGTCTTTTTTATTATTATTAAAGAAATTGCATTAAAGATGAATGAGCATATATTGGAATAATTATGTTTTAAGGTGTGTAACATTAAAAGGTACTGAATGGAATATCGACTGTTTTGTAGGAACAGTAATAATGAGATTTCTGTCACCTAATCTTACAATAATTGGGTTATTACTATGCAAATTAAGGTATTACTTAAAAAAAAAAAAAAAGAGAAGGTAAGACAGATCCTTGAGGCAGCCATTTATCTGTCCTTAAAGCTATGCTGTCGATTCTCTTTAGGCTGAAGATCCTTTTTTAAACAATTTGGAGATGCTAATTTCATTATTTTTTCACCTATGTTTCCTACTAGAATGTTTTTTATTCTCCCCAGGTAGCAGATCAGGAGTGGTGGTTTTTATGTAGTTTCTAGTCTCTTATGGATTCCTTTAGGAATAATTAGATCAAATAACTATGATTATTACCTTTTTGTCCCCTCTTTCTTTTAAATAAAATAATGATTTGTGTATTTTGCCTGAGATTTTTACAGCAGGATCACAGAGAATATACATAAATTATTTTTATCCTTTTTTCCCTTTAGCAAAGAATTACTGAGCAGCTTGTTATAGTTTTCTTTATTTCCATACTTATTAAACTTTAGTTACTGGCCAGTTATTGGCCTTGAAGAGGAATTGAGGAGTGCTCAGCATTTACAGTTTTGAGTTTGAGACTTTGATAGCTTTTACTGGATCTGCCAGAGGCCTGATGGCATTTGCTCTGTCCCTGATTGTTAGAGGTAATATTTAAGATTGGGCTGCCAATGGGAACTTCCTTGTTTCAGCATGAGTCTTAGTTGCTTTGTGATGCATGATACCTGAAGAAATTTTGTTTGTGGGAGAAAAGGTGCTCATAAAGGCTTTCTGAAGCCTCGATCTCTGCACTGTGAACACCATTGTTACCTGAGGTAGTTCAGTTCAGACCGGTGTGGTTATGCATAGACATGCTGCACTCACGCTTCTGGTTGCAGAATACGTATCTTCTAGGAGGTGCCGCGCACTTGTCACTCCCACTGACTTCGGTGTTCCCAGTTTTCTGTTTGTATCAAGTATACAGATGTGTTGCTGCACTAATCCAAAATTTTACTTCCTCTCTCAGCAATTTATTCTGGAAAGCAACACAAGATTTAGTGGTTGGATTTCAGGTAATTATAGTGTGTTACTCCATCTCAAACCCTCTTGTAGTGCCTCCTTTGGTCTTCTTTCTAGTGAGTTCATGGTGACTCTTGTTTTCTCCCTTTTTGGTTCGCTGCTCTTCCACTCTGTATTGTAGCCTGGTTTTGATTATGCTTAGTTTTAACACTTTTAGATCTTTTTTTTTGTTTTTTTTAATGCGTGACTCCCAAGAGAAGTGGAGGACTATAGTCAGCACAATGGGCACAGAATTACCACTTGAGGTCTTATCCCATCACAGGCAGCAGCTTCCTCTGTGGCTTTCTGCAAGCAGCTCTTCATTTTGTGTCTTTAGTACAAGTGGGATGTGAGTATATCTAAAATTCACCTACTCTATGGGTAGTTAAAGGAAGTGATATTGCCTCACTATTTACCTACTTTCGTTATGGGGTGAATAACAGCATACTGAGAAAATGTTTATTGTTAAAAACCGTAAATGAATCAGGGCTTTTAAGGTGCTTTGTTTCATGAGTTAATAACAAGTTTATTAATGATGCTAAGTAATTTTACAAAAATGCACTTTGATAATACTCTAGATTTTGCAATACTGTGAAGTCTTTTGTATTACTTGTAGCAGAAGTTGTGAGGTGCTGCCTGTGAAAGGGGAGGGCGTTTATGCGATATGAGTTACTGCCAGTCCTCATGCCGCCGTAACTCCCCCAAAGCGTATGCTGCCGGTATCATTTGTAAAGCAGAAAGCTTGGTGAAAGCTGTGAACTTTCACAATGTCCTTGAACATAAAAACAACTAACTACACATTTACAGTGATATGGGGTCACACTTACATATTTCATGGTACCTGCCATCCATCCAAGAGAAAGCTCTTAGGCTATTAGGGATTCACAAAGAGATGAAGTCCTTTTATTGACTCTTAACTGACAATTTCTCCCATGCTTAGTGTATTAATTCTTGCTTGATTAACAGCTCTGGAACAAACTGAGCCATTGACCTCATGGACCCCAAGTTGTTTGACTTAATACTCAGGAAGAGTCTGTCTGTTTAGCTGGGTGTGCCTGAAAAAATGAGTTGCGATTTTGGTTTAGAACTGAATTACAACAGCGTACAGTGAAAGCAAATTCACCATAACAGAAATAACAAGACCTGTGCAATTTCTTCCCAGAAGGGCCATGGAAGACACCCATTTGGTAGCCCCTAAGCTTTTGCTGCACTGTTGTTCTAAGGTGCGGCATGGTTGAACTAGCTGCAGTGAAATACAATAATACTAAACCATTTTCCAGAATTCACAGTAAAAAAAAATAAAAATGTTTGAAGCTCAAAAAGATTATTTTGTTTAAGATTTTAGTTTAACACATATGCATCCTGCCCTGGTGATTGCTGGTGGTTGCCAGGAAGTTCTTCAAGAAATCTGCAAAATGTCTAGTCTGTGTAACAGACGGGAGAGCTGGAAAAATTGTGTGAAAGTCCAGAGACTTTCAGATTTCTTTCTCGCTTTACTCCAGAAGGAGTTTTGGACCGTTTAGATAAGATGTGTAAAACTTAAATTCTCTCTGTATACCCTTTTGAACAAAACCTCTGAGCCTTTATTAAGTCTGTTCCCTTGCAGTTACGGGTTGAGAAGAGGGTGAACTCCTAAGCAAGCTGTGCATGGCAGAATTGATGAGTGAACAAAATAAGCAGTCCTTAGGCAGGAACTGAAATTTGAGCAGCTATTTAGCATGTTTTGGTTATTACTGTTGCTGTATTCCACAGTGTGGAAGACCCATGGGATAACTAACTAGGCAGGAACATCTCCCAACTCTACCATGGCGTACATCACACATCCTTGGAACACTGGCACACCTAATGGAATGATGGGGATCCCATGGTAGCACTAATTAATTGACTAAATAAAAACCGCTACACTGAGGTCACATTTTCTCTTTACCGAGTGACCATTACTCCTCTGACTGGGGCCATGATTTCCCATGCTAGCAACAGATGAGAGCAATAGGGGAAAGGAGACCCAGTTTGATTTTTTTATCTGCCCTGGGTTCCTCCAGCTTCACATGCCTCAACAGCTGGCTGTACCTTCACCACTTTTAACTCCATCTCTTCCAAGGGTCCTTTGGCAAAACACCACCATCCTCTGTGAGGCCCCAGGCTACCTCTGCAAGTCTGGTGAAAATCAGAGCACCAAGGACTGGGGTTACAAATTACTGATTTAGCTAAATGCCAACACCTGAGCTGAGGGGCTCAATAAAAGCTGGCTCTATAGCAGGTGAGCTCTTTCAGCAGGTGTGTGTGTTGGGGGCATGGAGGGGAATGCAGATGGCAGCAGAGAAGGGGACTACAGGATCCATGCAGTTAGTTAAGGTTATTGCTATTTTTCTTGGTTTAATTTACTGTTGATCTTTTAAAGCTGTTAAATACCATTTGATAACCATTACTTGTTAGGAGGTATCAATTTGATATTGGTCTATAACGAGCTGAACTTGTTGGTAGGTGCTTTTACCAGCCAGATGGAAGGAGGGGTGTTTCACTGGGTTTTTTTTGTGTTAAAACCTGTAATGATTTTTCTAAATCACTTGTTGAGGAGTTTACATACTGAGCCTAGAAGCACTCTATGATCTTTTGTAATATCTTTGACTTTAACTGTAGATATCCAGCAAATCCATTAGATATTTTATAGTCTGTCTCATTTTAAAGGTAAGTGGAAAAAGAGGGAAAAAAAGGAAGTGCTGTCCCATCAGCGTGTCTGAAGTCACTGCTGTTGAGTCTTCAGTAACAGACGGAAAAAGGTTTTAACAGTTGTAAGATGAAGCAAAACTGGCTGAAATGTGTGTTTAGATAGAACAAGATTGGTTGGGAATGAGATGTGGGAGTCATCAGCACAGAGGTGGTGAATTGAAGCTATCATTCCTCAATGATGTGAAAATACAGAACTATAATGCATATAATTGCTCAGATACTACCGGGACATTAAAAATACACAGTGCTTTATGTAACATAGCAATTTATAAGAATGCAGTAGCAGTTAGTGTGAGGGTAGTGGGGAAACCCTATAATTATTTGGGATATGATGTTAATAGATCCAATAGCGAGCTGAGATGCAGCTCTAGATAATTTATTTTTGTTTTACTTCTTGCCGGTTTTGCTGGCTTTCCTCTTTTCTCTCCCTTTATATTTCTCATTTTAAACTCTGTCATCTCTTTCCTTTCTCACTTACTGGTAGGTGATTTCACCCTCCTATGTGATGGCAGGCAGATGGCTCTCTCTGCAAATAATATTTAATGCTGTTCTGTCACTTGGCCACTAAGCAGTGTTGTAGCATTAGGGCAGTTGAACTCGTTGTGTGAAAAGTATTAACGCACTTGGCCTCTTCTGGTGTAAGGTTTGTGATTCCAGGCTTGCTCATGAACTTGTTTTTTCCCAGGAGACTGTGCAAAAGACTCACTGAGGTACCAGGTCAGCTGTTAAAAGCTAATTCTCAAATGGGTTCAGCTCTCAGTCCATATGTGGATAACCTATAAGTGGGAGTAATTTAGACATTTAACCAGACAAAAATCCATTCCGCAAACCAGATGAAGATGTTATAGATTCATGATGCATTGTTTTTGTGTGTAGTCAAGGATGATGACACATCTCAAAAGAGAGATATATGTGAAGGTATAAGTGTTTATAGGTTTAAACCTGAATAAATAAAATGTTATTTTAATCTTAGCATCTGACTGAAAATGTTAATGGATAATATGGGGCAGTATCCTTCCAACTAAAAATCTGGAAGGCTTCATGAGTGAAAAGTAATTTCTCTTGACCTCAAATTTCTGAGTTGGGTGAAGTAGGAGGAATGACTCCTCAGAGACTGCAATAGTGAAGATTAGAAACAGCATTACATGTATGGTGAATTTTAAGCCCCAGGTCTGTTCGTTGCTCGGGGCTTTTGCCCCTTCTCTGCACTTGGTGAAACTGACTCCTTCTTTTCAGTGTTCATGCAAAACTTACTTCCGTTTTGTGTTGCCTGGTTTCATGTCCCTTTAGTTTCCCTTAGAGTTTAGGCTTTGAATAAAACCCAAACCCCAGAACGAAACTCAGCTGAAACCACCACATTTTGCATAGTTTCCACCAAAAACCATAAATTGACCCAGGCTCACTCTGTATTTGGCCTGGATACACCCAAAAGTTATTGAAGCCTTATTGAAATGTTCTGCAAAACTGGATTCCATAGATTTCCTTATCCTGAGATGCTGCTTTCAGGCTTGAGTGTTGTCACAAAATTTTGAAACTGGCCTTTGGGTTCTCCAATGACTTTTGGGAGCATAGGGTTTCATTTTGACCCATAGAATTGCTTAAGCTGGCCTGAAACATCTATCTGAAGTGCCTCTTTCTTTCTTGCATGGTCTGGTAGAAAGACAATAAGCAGAAAAACACACCTTCCCATGTTCCTGTGACAGGAAGGGTGCTAAGCGCAGGCTCTTCTCAAATGTCCCTCTGAATCACCCCAGATTTGGGCATCGGTAGGCTAGTGTTTTGTTTTGTTTTGTTTTTTTTAACATGGGGGGAACCTACTGAAGGGGTTAATAGCATTAACAGTAGTCTAGTCTCCTGGGAGTTCATTTTTACATTAACAGTACTGTAATCTTCTGGGAATTAACTTTTAAAATTTGATAAGTGAGGATCACTTTTGTGGTATTTGATTTGACACCTCCTTGCTCCCCCCACCCTCCCAAAAGTCAGTTGTAACCAGACTGCCGGTATTTTTTAATAACCGTGCCATGAGAAGCGTGAACAAAGATGCACTCTCTGTTTGTATAACCAGTTACTGCTTTATTTCTCACAAGCTATGTGAAATGCTTTGAATCTGTAAAGAGACAGACCTTTACCTTTAAACAGCTTCCAGAGTTTTCCCCTGTTGACCCTGCTTCTGGGCCCAGGAGTCACACTTCTGTTTGTGAGCCCAGCTTCTCTGATTTAATTTTGGTTAGGCTTGTGACCCCAATTGTCAAGGCCTCCACCTCTGAACTGGGAGCCACTGGCTCAGGCAATTTGTGTTGTGTTCTGGCAAATTGCCATTTGGGTAATTACATACTGTTTACTTTTGATATCTTCTTTGACTTCAAATCTGGGAGCAATTCCACTTCATTTCTGGTTGTGAAGTGGTGCCGTTGCTTGGTTGTTACGGTCTGTTTTAGAAGAGGGCTGCCTCTCGAGTAGCTGGGAGGGGGATGCGGGGGAAGCGATGCCTGTTCATAATCTGTAAATGATTGCTGGGTGCTTTGAATTGCAGGGAAGTTGGTGTCTGTGGATACATATGTTCATGTAGGTATATTTATATATAGTTGTTGGGCTTGGCCAAGCAACAGTCGTAATGAAGCTAATAACATCACGGTGTAACAGCTATGATCTTTGTTTAAGATCAGTCATTTCAGATGGTGAGCTTGTTCTGCGGCTCCATGTATGACAGTGGTATGCTCTGTAGGGACATAAGATCTCTAGTTGGGTTGTAACGGGAAACTTCATTTGTGATGCATGTTTCGGGTTGCTTTTATCCGTTTGTTTTCTTTTAGAAAATGTTAGTTTAACTTATACCTTTACAGCATCTTCCTGAGCAATGGGGATACCTTGCATTCCCAGATGCTTTTTTCTCTTTGCTGTGGGAAAATTGGCTTTGCAGATGTTGCTGGGGGATTTCTTTGGCAGTAATTCAGTAGATAACAATATTACAGCCCAAACTCAAATCTTTAATTCAAGACTATACCTAATATAAGGAATTATAACAATTTTTATTTGAGCTTTCTTAAAAGTTTGGTCCAAGATTTTCTTCACACCAGAGAAACAACTTATAATTCTGATGGGATTTGCAATTTTAAAAAGGTGAACATCATATTTATTCTTGCAAGACATCAGTATCCAAACCTTGACCAATATTTGATGTTGGATAGAAACGACAGCCTAAATAGGTACTGAAATCTTCCTCCTGACCCATTTGCCACTATTATATTAATAACTGTCATTTATGTAACATCTTTCATCATGCTGAATATCCAAGCAATTTACAAACACGTGCCTTGATTCCTCAGAGGAATCTGCAGTTAGTCGGGTTTAAATTTGTCAGGGGTCACAGAGGTTAATAACTCGATTCCTTCAAAAGGTGCCGCAGTTTTAATGACCACAGCCCTTAGGACCTCTGAGACTCTCAAGTCGAACCCAACACCTCTGTCTGCAGGGCGCCCGCAGGGCCATGCCGGCACACTGACTAGTGCAGCCTGGTGGGGAAAGCGCCACCTCTTGAATTTGTCGTGTTTTCTGCAGGACCTTTTGTTTTTGGAGTTTGTTTTATTTCTTCCCCTCTTCAGGGGTCATCCATCTCCATCCTTGCCCATCCTGAGATATAGGTCTTTTGGAGATGCAGGTGGGGCAGATATCAGGCTAATAGGATATGTTTGTGTGTGATTTTTTTTTTTTTAATTAAAAAGTGGGTGGAGAGAGGAAAATATGAAAAAATTCCAAAACTGAATTTTGGGGAGAAACTTACCTGTTGGGCTTTACACTGCTATTTCAAAGGAGTGGTGATTTTAAATTAGCAGAAAGCTGGGGGTGTTTGAGCCCTGGTGGTTCTGAAAATAGATATTTATGCAGATGAGCTTGATGTGTGCGTGCTGCAATTCACCACTGTCTAACTCCAGATGTCAAGCACTTCACTGTTCCCAGTGCATAGGTCTAAAATATGTTTGTGCATAACATAAACTTGGTTTTACAACCACTCATATTTAGACTGATTATAGGAGCTGAGCTACATCTGTGTACTTCTTGCATGACTTCTTTTTCAGGAAAGTATCAAAAAAGATTACTAAAAGGAGTATTTCATTCATTGCTTCTGAGCTTTAAGAGGTTAGTCTTTGAAGAAATAGGTCTCATTATAACATGTAGGACTTCTTTGTTTCATTATGACAGATGTATATTTTATACAGGGGTATTAAGACCCTTATGTATTTAAACAGCATTCAAGGATCTTCTTGAATGGAGCCTTAAATTTTAAGCAGATATGTACAGTATTGGGGTCAGGTAAGTATAGTCGTCAAGACAGCAAATGGGGGAAAAAAGTGCTAGTAATTAAACTGTGTGTACAATAATTACATCCAAGATATCATGTTTAATGTTTACATTCTCCTGTTATCTTACTATTATCTGCATTCATGAGCCATTCATAGATAGCTGCATATTTATCCAGATAACTAGTAAAGCAAACATACAATTGATGAGATTTGGACTCTGTTGAAATCATTACAATGAAGCTGGAATTTTATCCTATATATGCAAGTAAAGAGTATTAGTGTAAGTGCTCTTACAGAATATTCTCATAAACTATGCTGTAAAATGTCACAGTAAAATGTAGCTGCAAGGCTATTTGAAATTAGTCATTTAGGTAATATAAATATTATTTTATGAGGTTTATCCATTTATCACTACTTCACAATTCTTTTGTATCCTAGAGAAATGCCTTAGCAGTAGATAGAGACAAATGTATATGTACAATTCTGTCTCTTGGTTGGGGGTGGGAGAAGGTATGATTTCCACTGCTCCAGAGCAGAGTTACTTTGGTGGTTGTCTTCTGTCAGTATGACTGCAGTTTGTACAACTACTGATATTTTTAATAGATATGCTTTTTCTTTTGGCAATTTAGTACAAAATACAGATCAAAGGGAGAAATTGGTACAGTACTTGTCACTGATTATAAAAAACTTGTCACCTGTGCTTGAGCTGTTGTCTTAAAATACCAAAGAATCTCTCATTAAAAATAAAATGCTATTACCTTCAATATTGCAGTTTATAATAGCATTACTTTGCAGCATTGAGGGCTGTTACTAACAGTTTTACCAGGAATATTCTGTGTCTTGTTTCTAAGTCAGTCTTGGGCTAAGCCACCCAAGCCCTGCGGTGGGAGCTGGTACTGCTGAGCTCTCTAAAGCATCAGGCCCTTCAGCGTAAGGCAGTAAGTGACACAGCGCTTGATGCTGGCACAAGCGGAGATTGATTTGAAAGTGCACGTCATGAAACAGTGTTAGGCCTTTCTAGAAATAGAAGCTTTGTGATAAGTCAAGCCAAAGGAAGACCAGTTAATAATGCTTATCTCTGGTTCTGGGACATCAGGCATTACATGCTTGAGTGTCCACTACTTCTCCTGCAACAACCATTCACCTTAAACTGCTTAAGTTCCCTGAGAGGAAGGTCTGCATTTGGCCCGGTGCCGTGGCAATGCTGCGGCCAAGGCATTGACAACGTAGGTTTGGGGATCGCTGTAGGTGAGCAGCCCTGTGGCAGCAGTGTTTGAAGCCTTGGGCTGCAGTGCTTTAGACAGCCATAGACTGTATGCTTCAGCAGCAGCTGAACACTTACAACAGCATTAGCCATTGCTTTCTGTTACCTAGACTTTAATTTTATTTTGGCATATTATTTACTATCAACAGTTTCTGCAAAAAAAAAAAATAAATAATCTTGTAATTCTCCATGAGCAGGAGTTCATAAAATGCTTGGGGCTAACTCCAGGTTAACAGGACTTTCACAGGTGTGAGGAATTAGGTGTTGAAGTATAGTTAATGGGAGCTGCTGGTTCTTGCCTGCATTAAGCATGGAGAACATCCTTGACCCTTGCTAAGTATTGCTTTATTGCTCTCCTCTATGAAGAGGAGCCTGAAGGGTTAATTTGTGTTTTCCTTAAAGTTCACTAATTGGGGGAAAAAAAACCCTGCAAATATCTTCTTGCTGACCTTTGAAATCTGCCTGACGGTTTGAGGCCTCGGTTTTGTGGGGGAGTGGAGGGACAGAGAGTGAGCAGTTGTTGTGGTGGCACCAGCAAGGGTTAATCAGCCTTGCCAGCCTGAACAATGGGGACGGGGGCAGCTTTAAACGAAATGAGCTGAATATTTCATTCGGCCACTCAGCTGCCTGCTCCAATTGCCTCCTTTGCTAAAACGAGAGCTTAATCTAAAGTGACAACAACATCAGTTTCTATGTGCTCCAGTCACACAGAACATGACTTCCTTAACATAAACACTATTTACATGGACCGTCTGGATATAGCAGGGAATCGGGAGCGTGCCCAGCTAAGACAGAGGCTACAATGAAGGACGAATAACAGGCAGCTGAGAATTAACATCAGCAAATGAAAGCCTGACCCTCAGAGGGCATGTCCCTGTTACATTTTAAAGCTAGAAAGCCTTGCACTGGTAACCTTACTTCCAGTAAAGACTATATAATTTAAAAGAAAATAGTACCTTTTCAGCTTAGATACTTAACCAAATGCATTACATCTGACCCATTTTCCTACTCCATATGACACGAGATGAAGGACCCCCAGCTGCAATTACCAGTCGTTCAAACAGCTGTAACCGATAAACCTCCCCCTTCCTTGTGCTCTCATCTCAAAGCAGCTCCTGCTTTTTGGTAGGAAAAGGGGGATGCTGCTGGGCAGAGGCAGTGATCCCTGCCCAGTGCCTGCCCTGTGGCACCAAGGTGAGAGACCTCTGTGCCGCATGCTGCTGTCTGAAGAAGCCATTGCTGAACTTGAGAGTTGTGCTGCTTCTGGAAGAGCAGACTGTGCTCTGGCTTGCCTTGACAAGACACGAACAAGGAGTGTCCACAGCCCAGCTTCTTCCTCCAGGCTCTGCGGGGACTGGCTCTCTGCAGGAGTAAATGCTTATGGCCCCCTGTTTGACTGGGGAGCTCTGCCCAGAGGAGGGGTCTGTGGAGGACAGAGGGTTGGCCTCTTCCTCCTCTCACCCTGCTGTAACTATAAGGCTGCTTTGCTTGTTCCAGCAGTATCCCAGACTTGTAGTCTCTCCCTTTTTTTTTTTTTTGTTTTGGTTGGTTGGTTGCTTGGGGGGTTTTTGGGTTGTTTTTTTTTTTTTTTTTTTTTTTTTGGTTGGTGGGGGGTTGGGGGGTTTTTGGGGTTTGTTTTTTTTTTTTTTTTTTTTTTTTTGGTTGGTGGGGGGTTGGGGGGTTTTTGGGGTTTGTTTTTTTTTTTTTTTTTTTTTTTTTGGTTGGTGGGGGGTTGGGGGGTTTTTGGGGTTTGTTTTTTTTTTTTTTTTTTTTTTTTTGGTTGGTGGGGGGTTGGGGGGTTTTTGGGGTTTGTTTTTTTTTTTTTTTTTTTTTTTTTGGTTGGTGGGGGGTTGGGGGGTTTTTGGGGTTTGTTTTTTTTTTTTTTTTTTTTTTTTTGGTTGGTGGGGGGTTGGGGGGTTTTTGGGGTTTGTTTTTTTTTTTTTTTTTTTTTTTTTGGTTGGTTGGATGCTTGGGGGGTTTTGTGGTTGGGGGTTTTTTTTGGTTTTGTTAAGCCATAGAGTTTTAGGCTACTGGAAGATTTAGGCATTCATACTCCTCTGTTGCCAAAAGATTAAAAGGAGAAAGCCTCCTTATTGGGAAAATTCCAGATAGTTCACTGCAGAGGAAGGTAGAGCAGGAGGGAGTTTGAGGTAGTGGGGTTCTTACCACAGGTAAGCCCAGGAGAGGTTAATGCAACTTCTCTCTGCCCTGGTGTGGGTGCTGTGAGGGCTTGACCTTGCTCCAAGAGGTAATTGCTTTTCCCATCTCCCTCGTGACGGATGCCGGGGCTGCCCAGGCAGCAGCATTGCCATGAGCACCTTGTCCCCCAGCCACTCTGGCAGCCCTGTTATTCCTTCCTTCTCTCCTTCCCCCAGGCTTGCTGTTCCTGCAGAGTCACTTGTTCTGCTGGGCAGGCAGGGCGCTGTGTAACAGCAAGTCTAGGTATCGATTCCCCTTTGGGTAGTATTGAGAAATTCACTTTTCTTGACAGCTGTGTTGAGCTGACAGTTGCTCAGGCAGACATTACTAACTAGTTATTTTATAGGATGCTTTTTTGCTGGTTTTGCCATCTTCAAGTTAGGAGTTTATCTTTAAAAAAAAAAAGTGTGGGATAACTTGGTGGGTGTGTTGAGCTGAGCAGCATGACAGTAGGGTACCTAGATCGTAATCAGATCCTGCAGTTAGGCTTGAGAAACAGGGCAAGATTGTGTGTTTCTGTGCAGTTTTGTTTTCCATCATGTAAACAAATGCATGCCCTCCTTTTGCTTTAAGGAAGGGCAATAGTTCTGTCCTACTGAAGAAGAAAGTTTCTTTCCAATCATTGGGCTAACAGCAGAATTCACAAAAAATTACTGATCCTGAAAGAATTTTTTAAATCTTGTTAGAAGACCTGCTATCCTGAAAATTTGGAACACGCTAGTAGTTATAGTACCATTTAATATTTACTGACTTTCATTACTGAATGTTATAAAACTAAAATTTAGGATGTTTGTGAAGGGGAGAAAATTAATATTTGCATCAAAATGAGGGGTCCAGTGATTATAATCCTCTAGCTGAAATCTTGAGCAGTTCCTTTTTCATATTAAAGAGCAATTACTGTTGCCAAGTTAAGTGGACTTTTTGTGACACTTTTTTAAACATACTGTAGTTAACTTTGAGCTGCTGTAGCTTGACTTTAAAGAAGGAACACAGATCACTTATGGTGTCAATACAAGACTTAAAATAGTAGCCAAAATCTGTGCTTTTTGATTCTGTCTGACTACCATCTTTCCTTTTTCCTCACTTTCGGTTCCAGAAGGGAGTGTAAGCAGTCACAGATTTACAGAATTACAGATGTATTCCTTACACCATCGGAAAACAAGGTCTACTATTCTTGAGATGCAATGCACTGGCATCAGTTCAAGAACTAACACCTCTTCAAAGAGAGCAGTCACTAAAATCAGCTCATCATTGAAGTGCAAGGGAAAAAGACAAGACAGAAATGGGGCTATAGGGATTTTTAAGGGTCATCCAAAGCACCGTCTCGCAAGTCGCTTTTGTTAGGTAATGATGCTGGCCATCAGCTGGGAGTGATAGATTTCCAGAGGCACAGGACGTAAGTTTATATTCTTACTGTTTCATGAAATAGCCCTTACAGCTTCAACCGATCATTTTATTAGGCTTATTTCCTAAAAAGGCCACTCAGCATTCTTTATGCTATAAATAGCTCCCATAGTTCCAGTCCTAGAAACAGGCATCGTGCCTATCTGCCTTTGGCTGGTGCCTAACTGGAGTTAGGTACCAGATGAGTAACAGGATATGCCTGTCTCCTCACAGCCTTTTTTTGAAGGAGGTACCAAAACAATGTATGAGAAATGAAATAGCAAGTAGTGCATCTCTGTACAGATGGAAATGCATTTAGCTTTACTGCGAGGAATGGGAACCCCAGTGAGCTCGTTGTTTTTCGAGAGATTTATCTTGTTGGATCTCCTTATCCCTCCCAGACAAGTCCTCTGTCTTGAAAACAAGACTGCGATTTGGCCATGTCACACAGTTGATGTCAGAAAAGGCTGGACTCCTTTCTGGAGAGGTGTGATCTCAGGTGCTTCAAGGGAATATGAGAGCTGTAGGGAGGTGAACTTCTTCAGGTTCCCCTGTCCTCATCCTGGGGCCCAAAAAGAGTGTGGATCAGGGAGTGTTAACCCCTTCTCAGCCTGCATTTCTGTCAGCAGGGAGGATGTAACATACTGGCCTTCGTGTTGGAGAGTAGCTCTTAGATGCTAATACAAGTGATTATTAAAAAAATCTCCTTTTCTGAGGATTACTAATCTGTCTATTAGATGTATGCTTATTACATAGTTATTAAACCTAATGAATGTATTTTTTAACATGCAATAATTATCTAATTAAATATAAAGCATTAGATTAGGCTAGCTCTCATACTAAAATGCTGTCTATTACAAGTAGATTTATTGAGGATTAACAACTACATAATAGAACTGTATCTATTTCATGATTGTTAATCCTCAATGAATGTTTTTAATAATTAATTGGCACTTAATGAAAGGATTATGTTCATTGTGATGGAGTTTATGAAGCAATAGAACATTTTTTGTGGACGATTAAGTGCCAAAGGGAATATTGCTATGATATGGCTAAATAAGGCGAGGCGGGGGGGGCAGACCAAAAAAAAAACCCGCAACCCACACACAAAACCCAAGAAACTGGGGGGTAATGATGAAATCACATATAGTAGCAAAATTCTTATTTCTGTTGTTACCTGATAGGAGTTTGAAAGTTTTGTTTGGTTTCTCATATATTATGTAGGAGTAACCAGCTACTTAGGCAGCAAGGTATTTAATGCTGGCAAATAGTTTAATGGGAGTGTTGTGATTAAAGATGGTGAAATATTTCAGTGTGGCTGATGATGGTCCTTCAGTATTTGAGTTTCATTCTTGAAATCTTTATTATGCATGTGAATTGGTGAACTAGAACATAAATGCAATATACATTTTGACTAAATGAGTTCCAGGAACGTGTCCCTGTGCTAGCTGTTAGAGGATACAGAAGGAAGTTGCATGTCTTGAGCACAAAGAAGAGCCGTTAATTTTTCATAGAGTCAATTATGGAAGCAAATGGGAGAAAACACATTCTGTTGGTTTAGCTGACTCCAAGAGAAGACACCAGTCCTGACATCCAGTTAAGGTTTCAACTGTTGACAACTAGAAAGGCTGAGTCAGTGGGATTAATCACCAGCCATCACTCTGAACGCCTTAAGATTTTTTTTTGTGTATGGAAGTCTAATGCAACCATGAAGCTTTCTGGTGAATATTTGGTGAATTCCTGTAATTAAGGTATGTAGACAGATCCATACTCAGATATACATAGCGGGTTGCTTCAGAAAGAAGAATCCACAGAGTGCATATTTTCAAGTGGATGCTGTTAAATTGAAATAAATGGAAAATATTTTATCTGATAATGAAGGATATTGATTAGTAAATATTCTGTTGACCATAATAAACTTAAGCAGCTTTACTGTTTGAAGACCTTTAAGAAAAATCATTAGATTTCATGAAAAAAGCAACACCTTTTCGGATTAATTGAATGGGGGAAAAGGGAGAGAAAGTTTGTGCGTGTGAACATATATACATATATATTTTTCTATTTGCACGGCATAAATTAAATTTTCCTTCTTTTTAAGTGAAGTCATTAAAACTTGCTGTAGTTATTTGGGGGGAGGTTGCTGGGATGCTTTGTAATTCAGACTGACAACAAATGATTTGCTGTGATTAGTGTTGAGTGCTATTGAATTTTGATCTTTCTGGATTGGAATGTGTTTGAATTAGGTCATTTTTCGGATAAGTTTTGGAAGTGAAGATAGTGATGCTGTCTCTTTTAGGCAGTCTTGGAAGTGCCATTACTGTATGGGGCTCAGAACAGTTTGGGGGTGGGGAGGAAGCAAGGTGTGCTAGATAACCAAAAGTCGCTCTTTATTTTTGAAAATCACGGTTTGCAGTCACTTTAAGAGAAACTTCAGGAGTAATGAGGAAAGTGGAGTGTAGAGCCAGAAGTCTGAGGAGAGGTCCTGGTGTCGTCTTCAAGCTTAAGTTCTCTGAACTCAGACTTTAATTGGAGAGACCCTGACAGCTGGAAAGGCCCTGAAGGTGCAAGTTCTGCAGATTCCTAGGAATTCAGAGTGTGCCATGCAGGTGACCATCACCTTCATACACAGCTCTGCAGGCTTTTTAAAAAATAAGATTTTTATTTTTATTTTTTTATTATCAGGTTAATTGCTTTTTCCAAAGGGTGCCAACCCTGACTGCCCACAGGATTTGGCAAACTATAAGACAAAGCCAGGCTTTCCCCCTAAAGCTTAACAGCAGTTGTGTTGCAGCAGCAGCTGCTGCAGAAGGTGAATGTAGTGACGATATTGATGAGATTACTAATTTGTTTAGTAGACAGGGAATGAGGATTCGTCTGTTGGCTGTCATCATCCATCAGCCGTATGTTGCCCCAGGCAGTGGGTATATGCTGTTAGCCTGTTACTAATTTTACTTTGTTTTTTCTCAGCTTAGTTCTTTTCTTTGGTTCATTTCATTCATTTGTTGTGACTGAAAACTAAACAAGAAGGAGGAAAAAAAGCTCATTGCTACATCTCTTTGTTTGTCAGAGCAGGTACCCTACAGCTCCTGCCTGCAGCCTCTTCAATTTGATTTGGCTGAAAGCTTTTGGCGAGAGATGCGGTGGCCTATAAGGGAAATGCCTTTCAGGGCATAAGAACTTTTCTCTAGGAACTGGGGTCTTAGCCATATTTACCCCTCAAAACCAGTAGGTGAGAGCCACTTCAGTAGTATTGCACCAGCCTGTGAATGAATTGGTGATGGCTTGACATTACCGTACCTGTGTTGATATATTGTATTGTTGCATGTGCCATGACTGTGTTTGTTGTTGTTTGATTATTTTTTTTTAAATTTGAGACATTTTAGATTGTGCTAATCAAACTTTCAGTTCTGCAAGGGGCAGGAAGTTTGTGCAAAGGAATTTTGGGGTCAGCCGTATTAATTGGAAGCTCATAGAGGGTTTTATCTCATACTGATTATAACTTCACATGAGGCCCATTTGAAAGGGGGAGGTCTAATTTGTAGCTGCAGATTATTTGACTTGGATTAAGCTTTCCAAATTGAGCATCCCTGACAGAAATTATATTTATTGTGGTAACTAAGGGGTCAGTTCCCACTGTTGTCATTAAATCTGTACTACAACGTTGTCACACTCTCCTCATTCATAATGTGCTTAGTATGGTTTATGAATATCTTCAAGATATTTTCCAGGTGGAGATGAGAGAGGTGTAAAGGGCTGTAAGGCAGCCTGAATTTCCAGGCTTCATTGCAATGCCTCATTTTTTTCATTCTAATACTTCTGGTACTGATTTTTAGTAGCACTGACCACAGCTTTAGGTATTTGCTGAGTTTTTCAGCAACTTTGGAAAGTAGTAAGGATCCATCCATAGGGAAGTGAAGTTGGTGGTACTATTGTTACAGAAGAAATCATATGTGAATTTGAAAAAATGTAGTTAAAAAATTAACAGGAGGAAGATGTGGGTAGGTAGTAGAGAAAACATATTGGTTTGTGGCTATATTATTTTTTCTCTTGTTTATCTTTTCTCTTGTCTATTTCCTCTCCCAGTAAAAAGTAATTTATGGCCCACCTCCTTCAGTCTTCAGTCATTCCAAGTGAGCACATTTTGATGACTATACTGCTAAATAGGATTGGTCTTGTGGTCAGCATGGAGTACACATCTGCTTCCTACCTAAATAGTGGCAATGGTGGGAAGCCTGTAGGAACCTACTGGTGGTAGCTTTGCTGGGCCCTATTGAGCTTCTGGTTCTGGGGTCAGTCTCTTCTGCTCCCTTCCCAGCCTCACTTCCTCCAGCACTGGGGGGACTTGCCAGCCCACTGCAGGGCCTTGAGTGACAGCTTCCCTGACCCCCTTTGTGGCTTCCCACCTGCTGCTGCACCCCAGAAGAGGTGAGGTGTCCCTCAGACCAGGTCTTGGAAGAGTTTGCAAATGAGATGTTGGATGTGGGTGGGTTTCAGTAGTGCTGTCTGGGTACTGTGGCTCTGGCTGATGGCGAGTCTCTCAAGTATCAGTGCAGACAACCCCTGCCTCCTCCAAAAACGTCTGAGGTTATTTACAGTACAGACATCACACAGAGCAAGGGCTCAGTATGATCTTGTGGTAGTAACTTCTGTATAAAGTTATAGATTGTATAAGCAGAGTAGGATTGGACAAGCTCAAGGGCATTTCAGGGAATAGACAAGTGAATTGTGATAACAATTTTTTTTTTTTAAAAGATGTGGTAATATGCCAGCAAAACAAAGGAATTCTACTAATCTTTTCACAAAAGTGAAATTTTCTACTAAGATCTTTTTACCAGGCTGGTGGCTTGGTAAGCCATGGGTTGGGTAGAGGTATGGCTTTGGACAGAGTTGAGAATCCCAAGATCCCAGCTTTGAAAGCTTGTTAGTTTAATGAGCTCTCCATGTGCAAACAACTTCAGCATGCTTTCTGGGTGGGTTCTAAAACTTATTTTTAATTTTTAAATACAATTTGTTGTTGCATATGTAACATAGTTTTATTTTGCTATTTTTAACTGCTTTCTTTTGCTTGCATGAGCATTGCTTGATGCTTTATTCCAGGTTATATTGAACCCCAGACAGGGGAAAAATAGCTGCAGAAAATGTTTTAGGCACCAGTGAAGTAGCAAATCCTCTCAAGGGTCAGTGGGGCACAAAGGAGCATAGAGTGGGAGCAGAGGATGGACAGAACTAGATTACAGCTTGTATATTAGCATTGGCAGTCACTGAAACTTCTCTCCTGATTAAAGCTGTTTGTAGCAAGTTAGAGGGATGAGACATGTAACATGGTCCTCCTTGAGCAAAGAACTTCCCTGTATGTCCCTTGGCCCTATATTTGGGAAAGTTGGATGCGGTTTTCAAGCTCAGTGCAACCATTGCAATGCCTTGAGAGAGACAGATAGATTTAAATGGATAGCAGAAGGAAGTCTTACACATTTGCATGTTACATTTGCCTATAACATTGAAATAGAGATGGAGAAGCACTTTCATAGAATCATTTAGGTTGGAAAAGATGTTTAAGATTGAGTTGAACCATAAAATTTTTCAACATACCAGAAGGATAAACAGCATTCTTGGACTCTGTGGGGGAAATTCCTGGTTATTAGGTTTGCCCTTATCTTTTTATAGTCACAAAAGTGTCCAGGTGCATTGTGATTTTCTTGTCTAAAGCTTCAAATGGGAGCTTTTTCAGCTGAATGTGTGGTGATGATTATGATGAGATCCTTTGTGGTATCTCAAATTCCTGAGGTGAAAAGAGGTTTTGCTGTCTAGGAACTCATCATGATAGTTTGTTTTTAAATAGGCAAGAGTAAAGTTGGTGTGTTTTCCTTCTTTCTTTTCAGTTGACTTCTGTGGGGGGAAAAAAAAACCTACCAAGAAGCGATGAGAAATGTGAGAGCCCTTTCTGTAAAATCCTACCGTTAAAAGACGGCAATATTTTGAGTACTTCCAGCTAGTTACAAGTCTTTTATCAAAGTGTTGTTTTTGCAAATTGTTTCTGTGCTCTGCATGTGTGTCTGTGTACTTAAACAGAGCAAATTATAGCAGCAAGGGAAGAAAGGCATCCTTCAGTAGGTAGCAGCACAGCGCTGGCTGTGTGTACACGCTGGGGACTGTGGGGTCACATCCTAGGCCACTCGGGGAGGTGAGGGGAAAGGAAGGCAAGGGGGCAAATCAGTAGAAGGAGGAAAAAGTGAAAACAAAGGAAGGGAAGCAATGGGTGTGTGTGGGTTGCTTCTGTTAGCGATGCCTCGAACAGCAGTGCTTGTACCCAGAGGATCCGGAGCAGGGGCAGTGTCTCTTTAAAAGCAGTAGGGGGTTGGAGCTGGGGGAGTGCTCACAGCAGTAAGTATAACACAGCTGTGCTCTGTTTATGCTTAGGCTACAATAAAAAAGCTATAAAATGTGAGATGTCATAGCTCCACTTTGCTTTATTTATACTATTTCCTCTGAGCTCTGTCACACTGCACATTCATCTGCTAAGTTGCAGCAAGAATGGAGATTAAAATATCACAGCTCAAAATAGGAGTCAAGCGGAAGGAGATTCATCATAGCCCTATTAAAAAATATGTAAATATGGGAATGAAGTCATTTTAAAGCTGTATGGCTCTCCTTCTCAGTGGGCTGGGGAAAGCTGTGAGTGATGCGCTATGCGAGTGACAGATTTATGGGACTTGTTCTTCTTTCTATTTTTCACTCTATTCCACCAAAATACTTTTAAGATTAAAAATATCAATTTGAATTGCAAATTTTCTCTATGCTATATATATATATTTTTAAAAGGTTTTCTTCTTAACCATTGCCTAAACTAATAACAGAAAGAAATATTATTCCCGATTAAAAGGGGTCGGAAGCAGAGTCTGGTGTTGAACTTGCAGTAGATGAGATTTGCCCTTCTAGAGCGCTTTTCATCCAGGGTCCTCGAACCACTCTACAGACATTACGTCAAGCCTCTCATGCCCTCCAAGATAGAGGGCCTGCCTTACCCTCCATACATGAAAGTACACTGAATACTTGCAGCTGCAGCTCTCAGAAATGCCCCGTGGCACCCAAACCACAGTATTTTTAATGGAGGTTTGTTCCATTTCTGCCCTGCAGCTATTTTGAAAATAGAGCTGGGGTAAGAACTGTGAAGTCCCAATTTCTGATTGCTTTCCATAAGCGCTGTGCAAAGAGAGCTGCCTCCGCTAGCAGGAGCAGTGCTCTTTTGAACTTTGCAGCGAGTCTGCGGTCTTTGATGTGGTCAAATTTGGGTACGAGTTTTCCCCTGGAAGAACAAAGCACAGATGTTACAAGATATCTGAGAAATGAGGGATTTTAATTAATACCCTGAAGATACAAGAAAGCCACCAAGCGATTTCACCCACGTTCGATTCTGAAGACTAGCTTTGAATAAAGGAGCTGAAATGTTCTGCCACTATATGGAACTGTCTTTTGTAGGTCAGTGTGGGCACAGTGCAAGGAGAGGAAAGCCAAAGGGGAGCCAAGGGAGAGAGAGGGCTCCCCTGCCAATGCTGTTTCCTTGAGCTGAGGGGCTGTAAGAGAAGCTGGAAAGTCCTGGATGTGAAGTGACCAAGGCACAAAGCAGTGATTGTGTCTGCATAACCTTTGCAGCCGTTGCATTGGCCTGCCCTTGAAGAATTTTATACGTCTATCCATCCAAGTAGGGTCACTGTTCAGCGTTTGATCAGCAACTAAACAGTATGGAGAAGTTTCATCCAAAGGAGGGATTATTTATCATTAAAGGTGGTGGAGAAATATGAGCTTTCCTCTTTCTTTTTTTTCTTAAGGGATGGTGTAAAAACACCAGAAGTTGTTAACTAAATATTTCTGTTACCAAAACTTAATTGACCGGCATCCTTATAAGTTGGTTCTTGGTGGATAAAAATTTGGCTGAGCAAGACCAGGTCACCCATCTGTCCTGTAGCCATGTCAAGAGAAACACTGAGAACTGAAGGAGTCAAACTGCAGTTTAGTCTCCAGTGATCTTATTCCTGGGACTGTCAACATGCCTCGTAGCTTGGGTGAACTGAAGTGCTAGCGCAAGTGGAAAGTTGTCCACTAAGAACAGAGCTAAACCAACCTGCTTCTCATGGCATTTGGATTATTTCCTGGAATGATGGCTGTCCTGATCACTACTTTCACCCTGTCTTCTATGTCAGCGTGTTGGCAGGACTAAGGAGGAGTGCCTCAGGTTTGGGTGTCTTTTTTTGGGGGTGTTGGGTTTTGTGTTGCTTTGTTTTGTTTTTTTTCTTTGATGCTGTGAAATTCAGGAAGAATCAGGGATTTTTCTTAACTACTCCTGTGTGTGACTCTGGAATAGTCCTGGTATATATTGATTTATTCATTAAGCTCTTTTTGCCACCAGAAAAGACAGATATTTCCTTGATAAGTTATTTTGTGCCATGCATGTTTGAGCATTGCTGCTTAAGGCTGAGTGCAGCACTGAGTACTTTTGAGTTGTTTAACCTGAGAAGAGCTGTGGATACAGGATGCTAATGCCCTTCAAGCAGAAGAATAATTGCTTGTCTCTTTAAGAAGGTGCTGTACTCAATCACAGCTTATGGTGTGAGTATCTAGGAAATGCTTTGCATTTATGAACATGCGGTCTTCTCTATACTGGGCGCATTGGTACCCTGCTGTGTTCACCAGTGTGCTGTTTATTCTGGAGCACCTTGCTTAGTATGGGATGAGAGTAGCATTGACTTGTGCAGGGTGGATTTTTTTTTGTTTGTGTGCTGTTTTGGCAAGTCAGTGTAAGCCTATTAACCTGATAACTTTAATGTGTATCTGTGTTGTTTTCTTAATGCAGTGATAGTCCTGTAAGCTGAACAAAGCTATAAAAATATACTTGAGCTTGACATATTCACAACTCTGAAGCACCTGTAGGTTGCAGTGTACTCACAAATAGTGGTCCTCCTCCTCGGTCATATCTCCTTTTTTTCTTTTTCTTCTGTTTAGTTTTACATCAATCAAATGATGAATTATTTGGTGGAGGAACTAAGAACAACAATTTTCAAGATGCAATATGATTTATAAGCCCAAATCCCATTTCAAAAATGACTTGGGAATAATTTAGGAACCTAAGGCTTGTTGGAAAACAATGGATTTGGGCAAAAAAGTGCTTTATAATCTTTTAATTTTTTGGTAAAATTTATTGCTTAAGCTACAAATGTTCAGGATGTATGTGTTATTTCATTTAGCTAATGTTTTGCTTGGTCTATGTTTCTTGAAAGAGAGGTATTGGTAGAGAGAAAAGGTAGTCATTTCAATATTGTGATATCTATTCAGCAATGGGTCTTCTGGTGGGGACCTACTAAGTCCTGTTGTATTGCAAGGTCCAGGCGGGTTTGGAAAAATATCTGTCCTCTCATTAAGATGGTGGTGGGGAGAAAACTCATGAACTGAAATTGCATTTCAGAGGGATTCTGAGCACTCTCTGAAAACCAGACTTAACTCATGCTTTCTCAAGTCAATCAAATTGTTGGTTCCTTCCAAAATCTTACCCTTGTATTTCTAAAGTATATGTCTGACTATGTACATAACCTGAAGTATTGTATTTGTTCTGTATGCAGTGCTCTGAAGTTTAATGTTTAAGAACTGTAACTTTTTTCTTGCAATCAACTCATTTCTTTTATATACATGAAAAAAATTTAAGAAAACAATACTGGTGTTACAGTAATATAGCTAATAATAAATTTTATTGCAAAATTCTAAGAATAAAAGTCTTAATCTTAACAGGTTGAGATTCTAAATATACATCATAAATATCAGTGAATTCTGACTTCTAGATTTGTCATATACTTCCATATACATATATAGCTTCATAGGGCTGTCTTATTGATTGATTGGATTTGCATATGAAATCATCAAAGTATTATGCAAAGTTTAAGAAGTGCAGCTATGATACATTTGGTTAAAATTGGAAATTAACTTTGGAATTAGTTCCTAAATTTGAACGTCTTATCCTAGGCAAGAATGTGATTTAATTATTTGGGAGTCTTTTAAGAAAGTCTTAGAACTGTGAATTCAGTTGATTATGAGAACCTAATTTGAGACTAAGCTATATTGACAGTTTTTATGATATAACCGAGTTCTTGGTTCCCCACAGTAATCTGTCCAGTTGATATGACCCGCAGCTGTTTTCTTCTTTGTTTGAATCCCAGCAAGAAAATACTAGGTAAGAAGTCAGAATTGCTACATGTCTTTTCCTTGCTAGCAATGTCAGTTTTCAGCCAAATGCAGTACAGCTGGGCTATGCTGAATAATAAAATACAGGTAATCCAGTGAATTCACTAAAGGATTAATATTTACAAAACATAAGGCTCTCCCAGGCATACTATATCAGTTTGGCTAAATATGGAAGGCTATTAAAGCTTGACAATACAACAGGGTAAGTCATTTGCTATCAGTTACATTTTAATGAGAGTGTTTCCTAATGCCAATTGGTTGACACTGGTGCTTCACAGCCTTTATAACATTTATTCAGTATATTTAGTAACAGTCCTAATACTTGCTAGACTGAATATCAAAGTTGCTGCTAATACTGTCCTGATTAGTTTTTTTAAAAAAGCAAATGAGAAGAATAGTTTTTTAGATATTTTTACAGTAAATTTTAAATTGTTTTCCAAAGCAGCATATTCATACAGTTGATCCTGTGGGTGTCTTTAAATGGACAGATTACAATGCTTTTACCAATTTCAGTGGTTTCTCTCTCTAAAGGAATAAGCCTTTAAAACTATCTAAATTATCATTAGGTAAATGATTTTCAAAATGGCTGTACTGTTTATATAAGTTAAAGCCATAAAAATAAAACTATAAAACTTTCACTCTTTATTGACTTTTTTGAGAGAATTGCTAAGCCTGATTTTTTTCCCTATAAATGTGGTTGTATCAAAAGGTGTAGAAGAAATTATTGAAGTAGGTTTTATGATCATTTTGAAATAGGTACTTTAGCAATTAAAAAGGTCAAAATTTGGTTTTGACTTTCCCAAAATAAGCACCAGTCAATTATGCCTGTAATGCTGCTGTGTTTCGACAGCACCAGAAAAATCTGATTCCCTCTTCTGTTCTCATTTGAAGGCTGTGAGACTTCTTATTACTGTCCCATTACCATGTATGACTTTTTCTCTGAACCAGTTGTATAAAGCATAAGGCTGTTCTGACTGTGGACATACATCTTGCTCAGAAGAACTAAAATACCCTTGTTTACTCGTTAGCATTTTATTCTTGTTGCCAAATTAAGTGTAAAGTTTAAGCCATCTGTTTTCCTTTGATTCACAAGCACTTGTGACTTCTTGGAGGGGAGGAAGGAGAGTTGTCTTTTGTCTTCTCATTGTCTGCATCTAGGAATACAGGTATTTTTCTTTTGGTAGATATCTAGCTGGACGTGAGGTGGAGACCACGCTTTGTCCTCAGTTAATCTGCATCTCTTGCACAGCAGGTTGCAGGTCAGGCGGTCTTTGTTCCTTCCTGAAGTCTTCTGTGATTTCAAAGGTGGCCTTCTGTACTTCATCATTAGCTCATTCCTTCACAGAATTACAGTTTCTTGCAACCTACCTTTGGTTGTATTAGTTTGTAGCTTACATCTGTCTTCATGTCTGCTTAGTTACACTGGGATTTCTTGCCTCTTCTATTCAGCCAACCTGCATAGGAATGAGAAGCACTTAATGCGCAACTTCTGTTTTGTCCCGGCCCTCTTGTGTGTGGCTTAAATATGGACAGGTCAGATGGACTTTAAATCCTTCCCAAGCCACTAGACATGATCTACCCCTGAATATTTCTGCGTCTTGTGTTCTAATGCCATAATTACTTCCATATTATATATTTTAATGTGGGTCTCTGCTGGCTACCCACAAAAATTAATTGAATAAGAGCAAGCAAAGAAGCTAAACTGGAAGCTTCAGGCTTAACGCGGAGTTGGCATCTGAGTCAATAAAAGGGTCCATTTTCTTTTTTTGATGTATTTGCAGCTCCCATAAGCAGGAAAGAACATGCCTCCCTCGTTAGCTTTTGAGGTAGGCTCGCTAGCCATAATTGAGGAACTGCAGGCAGTGGTGGAGCAACTGGTAATAAAAGTGGATGGAATAAATTCGCCTGGTGCCTGAAGCTGCCTGGCTGCTGTCCCACCACTGCCCAGGAGCACCCTCATTTAAATTACGAGATCCTGTATTGGCCACACATAATTTTGGGGACCACACAGATGTGGGTTCCTTGAATGCAGCAAGTGATCTTTCTGGCCAAACCAGAGGGTTTAACAACACTTAGTAGTTAGTGAGGATGATTTGGGGGGAGGAGAACCTTTTAAAAATACAGCTCTACAAAATTCAGTAGAGAAAATGGAGTAAATGACATTACTCACCTGCAACCCCTGCAGAGACAATGAGTTTACACTTAAATTTACAGCTACCAAGGATAATGAGGAGCAGTAACTACATGACTGTGCCCTGGAGAAAGAAAGAAAACCAAAGATAATGTACTACTTACTAGCTAGCCTAATGATGTCTATGAGACAGTACACTATTAGTCCTACCATGTGCAACAGTTTATTGAGACAGAGAGAGGCTCTCTGCCTCTCTTCCTCTCTCTCTCAGTGGAGTCACAGTTACATTTTCTCATTAACTAAAGCAGGATAGATAAGAAGATAGATCCTTCCTTTGGATATGTCGTAGTGGTTTGGTTTTTTTTTTTTTCCTTTGTCCAGCAAACATCACAGTTGTGTTTCAGGAAATAAATAGAGTAAGAGTAAATCTCAACTGAATTTATTTAGCTGGAGTTTTCACTAGCAACATGGGAACACAATGTCAGACTGCAAAAATAAGCAAATAAATAAAACCAAAGCTGCTATTCTAGATCAGCAGTCATATAAAAAAAGGTGACTGTTTAAATATTTTATTGACTTCTTTCCTACTGCAATTTTTCTAGTATAAAAAGATGAATAGAAAAATATTATGTAAATATCTGGGACAACTTTCTAATGTTGCAAAAGATTGACAGAATATCATGATGCCAGGCTACCATGTTACTGTATTTCTTAGATTACACTTGTTACTTGGTTTTAATACCTTTGTTCAAAGAATCCTTAACCCACTAATTGTAGCATTGTTGTTACTACTCATACTAACAATAATAAAATAATTACTTGTGTTGCAGTAATTACTTGAAGTCATTGTCTCTTATGTTAAAAGTCCTTGGACTTTTACTAATCAATGGGAATCTTTTCACTGACTTCAGAGATTTGGACCGTGCCCTCTGACAATATTCAGATATATTCTTAACACTATTGGTTATGCTACTGTTCACTCTGATAATCATCATAATTTATAGATTCATCATACTTGCCTATAATTAAACTTTATTTTCAGAAGTATGATGATAATTGGATTTCTCAGTCAAGACAACTGCTGACATCAGTGCAAGAATAACAGCATAGGGTGAGGATCCTTGAAGTTGGATAACACATAAGTATAAGTTAGGAGCTGTAAGGTCTGAAACGTGGTACCTAGAACCCCATGGAAAGCATGGAGGGAGTGAATTGCCTTGGAAGAGTAGCTGCAAAAGACCTGCTGAGCAAGGAGCAGTCTGGAGCAAATTAATGTTGAGGGTGTGAGGTGTTTACTGCCCCTCATTTGGGTGCTGTTGTGGGTTGTTTTTTTTTTTTATGGGGAGGAACAAGCCATGACCCAGTGTGACATAGAAAAATCAAAGCAGAGCTACAGTTTAACAGAAATAGTGATGTTTTGAGGGCAGTGTACTATGTAGTGTTTTTATTCCCCAAATTACAGGTTAAGCACCCAAAGGACAACAACTAAGCATATTGTGAAAGTACATGGGTGCTGGGGTCAGTGCCTCTTGCAGAAGTCACATGGAATCCATCAGCTGCTTGGTGGTGCTTTGCTTTTTGCGTGGCAGCGGCTTGCACCCATCATGGCTCTGTGGCTCCCAGCAGGAGGGAGCATGGTGTCCCTTCTCAGGGGCCCTGTCTCCTGGTTCTGGGCTGCACCTTTGGACAGCTGTTCAAAGGGGTTCAAATAGGTTTGCTAAAGAATGCTGACGCTTTGCCTGGAATGAACATTTCACAAATATTTTTCAGTCACTGGAGAAAGTTCGTAGAATGGTTTGGGTTGGAAGGGACCTTGAAGATCATCGAGTTCCAACCCCCCTGCCACGGGCAGGGACACCTTCCACTGGACCTGGTTGCTCAAAGCCCCGTCCAACCTGGCCTTGAACACCTCCACGGGTGGGACCTGCAGAACTTCCCCAGACAACTTGTTCCAGTGTCTCACCACCTTCATAGTGAAATCTTTTTTCCTAATACCTATCCAGGATGTGGATATTGTATGCACTTGTTCTGGTCCTGTTTCTTTTTCATGATCCATCCAGATTGCTTGCATGAGTGGACTGCAGGCAGAATTGTGGCCTCGATACTGATTGCTGCTGCTCTTGTGAGGAAACAGGTGGCACCAAATGTTCCTTTTCCTACTGTAACCATCAACTTCAGGGGACAGTAAACTGCATTTGCTCAGAACTGCAATAAACATCTTCCTTGGCAGGGAGTGAAAAGCAGGGAAGAACTCAAAATATGTGAGTCAGGATTTCTCCTTCTTGGGTTTGCTGGGGCGAGGCGGCTTTGTGCTGTCCATAAAGACTAAAAATCCAGTGTAAAGGCATTGCTAAATGGGAAGGTACTCTCTGCTTACCAGTGAACTGGAAAAAGAATAGAGTGACTGAGTGAAGTTATTTTATCTTGATTAAGGGAAATATATTGAAATGAATGCTGTAATAACTGCTTAACAGATACTGTTTTAAGTAGAGATTTCATTACTAAGGGGTAAAATATAGTTGTCACCTTCTCTGTACTGTGTATATGAAGAAATCTGTGTGTCCTGTACTAGTTTTATCATTGGCACAATAAGCACCTCAGGCTGTATTATATTTATGATGTTGCCACATCATCCAAAGTATAGTTGAGCATTTGGCACACTTATTTTACAATAATAAGCAAGACTTTTTTCCCTTCCCCTTTTTGATACATGTATAGAATAAAACACTTCAATAAAATGACATTCATGTAGGCAAATGCTGTATTTTTTAGGAGCAGACCAGATTAAGAGAGGATTAAACATTCACATATATCATGTTAGGTAAAGATTTATAAGGTGTGTGTTTCGTGGTGTTTGCCGGCCACTAGTTGCCTACAGTCAGGAAGAAGTTTCCTGTATGATAGGCTGTGACATGACTGCCATAAACCTGATACCTTATGCTTCTGAGCTGTTGCATTCTGGCTGCTTTTAGGATACTGGACTGGGAGCTACTTGGTCTAGTGAGCGTTGCACATCTTTACTTTTTCTTTTCATTTCCTCAATGACAATATTGTTTCATGAGCTCTTCCCTGGTTTGAGGACAATCTGTCATTTGTTTTGGCCAGTCTGGCCCAAACCATGACAGATTTCCATAGAAATCTTTATTAGTATTAGTAACCAAAGTTATAACAACAGTATTATTATCACTAGCAGGTTTTTTATCCTGGCTTTCTTTTTTGTTTCTCTGCATCTGTTTGCTATCAATCTCATACTAAAATACAAACAATGATAGTGTCAAGTCTGTTTGCACTTGGCTGTATGGATGTGCCAAATACATACTGAGGAGCAGTGCTTGTGCACATGCTTTTCTTGTATTGTCTCATTAGGTAGCATCTGGGATGACACAAACTTTACTTCAGTCTCCCCATGCTGATCATTTGCTTTTAAAAGAAGGATGAGTATTACAGACTGAGAAAGTAAAAACTGTCCTGAGAGAGAGTGTGGCATCTAGGCATGTTAAGTCTGACTGTAAGCATCTAATCTGAGCTCCAAATTCTCTCCCAGTCTTTGAAAATTGTACCACTAACTCTTTATAAAATACAAAGCCTACAAATGGTAGGTGTGTAATAGTAGTGGTTATGCAGCTTCCAGATAGTAGTCTGGTACAGTTTGCAAGCAGTCCTCAGGATGTCCTTGCTTTATGATTATGCCCACTGTTAAGGGTACAGAGGTACTGGCTAGGCTGCCTTTTTGGCTATTCCCTGGGCAGGTGAAGACAGCAGTGTGCATTAATGACAAATGATGCAATGAGGACGGGAAGCGATAGGGAAATACCTTCACTAAGAATGCTAAGGGGCCAGTTCTGCATATTAGGGTGCAGTCACGGGAGAAGTGGTAGCCTGACCCCCGCTTGTATTACCCAGCTCCTGGTCCTTACTGCTTCAGATGCTTCTCAGAATTTCCTGAATAGGAACAGAAGCGTTGTCCGATACATGTTTGGTCTTTGCTGGTACTACGATCGCAACATTTTGCTTTCACTGATACAGTATGTTTTACTCCGCTACAGAGAAGTACAGTGTAAAACCAGAAGTGGATAAAATTGTTTGGTTAAACCAGCATCTTGAATCTTTATGATGTGGTCAAGATATAGATGAGGTTAAGAACAAAACTCTGAATTTTTCACTTAAACATATACTCCATTTGGAGCTATTAATGAACAGAAGTAAAGGTGCCAATGTTAAAACTGGTTAATGTTAACTAATACAACACAGGGGCAAGTGTATGTTGTAAGTCCCACCCAATGTGCTGATCAGGGAAGGTATGAGCTGTTACAGCCTCCAAGCAAGGGAGTCTCTGCTCTTTGCTCTAAGCTGTAGCTGCTCATGCTTTCAGTTTGAGATCCCTAGCCCAGTCCCCAGCGTGTTGACCAAGAGAGCAGCTGTCATACTAACATGAGGCAAGAACAGCCTCTCTTGCAATGTTTCTGGCCTGGAAAAAGAGAGAGAATATTTAAAATCTCATGAGAGCGAGCTTGTCCTGATAAGCTCTCCTCTGTTAAGAAGATGCGATGGTTGAGCGAGCCGTGGGAATGGATGGGCAGCTTTCTGCAGGAAGTCTTGGAACAGAAATTGTCCGTGCCCAGCAGTGAATTTGAGTTTCTAAGCAAAGTGGTTCTCGCATAAGACCCGAATCACTCAGGAGAACAGAACCAGGCCCTTTAAAAAAAAAAAAAGTACTAAGATTGTGTAATGAGAAAATATCAGGACAAAGCCATACCGGACACAAATATCTTTCTGACTACAGCCACTAGAAATCAGGAGGTATGCTGCCATTAAGTGCCCGAAGCATTTTGTCCTGGCTGTGGTTGCTGCCAGACCATTGCTTCTCTGGGAGCAGTCCCCCAGGAGGACCAGCTTTCCCAAGCAGTGACCTGGTCCTGACGATGAGGTCAGTGCCGTTGCTTGGCTGAGTTACAACAACTTGTATTTGGACCAAATGCTGTGATTTCTTTTTTTTTTTAAACATGCTTTACACTATGGCTGTGTATTTGCTAAAGCTGGGGTGAGTTGGTAGCTTCTGGATGCCTTGCAGTGGAACAGAAGTGGAGGCAGCTAATCTGTAGGAATTTGGTGAAAGCAGAAGCTGGTTGTTTGTAACAGCATCCAGGTACTCCAGGCAGCGGTGGAGACAAATCTCTGTTTAGGTATACAGTAATCTGGCTGTACTCGTTTCCCAAGACTTTCCCCAAAGTTGTTAATCCAGGGTGACAGATAAGGATAAATACATACTCATTACCCCTGACCTACCTTTCCTGTCAGCAGAGCAAAAGACTGGCAAGAAGTTGTATGCAATAGGATTCTCTCTAGCGTGCACTACGTCCCCCACTCTTAGTTCTTCTGTAATTAATAAAGGAGTGTAATGTTAAAAATGGTAACATTTCTGGATAGGTACCAGGCTTTCAGGTTAATTTAAGAATATCTTTTCAGTATGAGAGATTAAATTTCTTAGAGATTTGCTGCTGTCACTAGTACCCAACATCAGTAAATAGCTGAATTCAGAGGAGCATTCTCTTGCGACTGCCTTTCCTTTAAAAGCGTGTTAAGTTCAGCATGCAAAATATTGTGGGAAAGTTGGCTTTCATCTGTTGACACTGTTTAATGTTCAGGATTTATGATAGTTTCTTGTGTGTAAACACAATAGGCATTTTATAAATTGGATTGTTCGTAGGGTAATATAAGACATAAATGATACTGTTCCTACTGGTTACATTATATAAAATATATAACCAGCTGCTGAATTTGTAGCACGGAGGCCTGTCATACTATCTTTCTTTTATGTGCTGTGGGCTAGGTGCATCACTTATGTAACTTCATTTACTCCAACAGCTTACTTCTGGAAATATTATTGCATATAGTGGCTATGAAAAGGAGTACCTACATTTTGCAGTACCAAAGGCTGTAATGGCAGTTTTCCAGAAGCCTTGATATCTGCATGTGATTTGGATAAAATATAGAATGTTTGCATGTTTTTTCAACTCAGATAAATGTATGCTAATAAGGTATGTATTAACTAGATGGATGTATACTAATGTTATTTGTCTCATCAATAATCATTCTGACTTGTGCTTTCTATGCAGTGTGCCAGCATTTATAACCATCATGTAATGTTCAATTCAGAATTATTTTGGGGGGTGGGGTGGTGCGGTGCTGTTCTGTTGGGTTTTTTCCTCAGGTATTTTAAAAAATAAGTAGCAAATACATATTTGATCAATAAAAATCTGATCTGCAACATTCCACTGTGCGTGAGGAGCACATTAGTAAAAAGATGATGAGGATGTAGCTGACACCAGTATCTGTGAAAGAATTTTCTTGTCGTACAAACCAGAAGTGACATTATCTGGCCTTTCTAAAGGGCATTTTAGCACTATCCCCGTGTTTCAAATCCTGGCTGGAGAGTAGATCAGCAAACAGTAATCAGCAGACGTGGATTTCAGGGAATGGGCAAAGTGTCTAATGACTAAATGCAATGATTAGTGAAGGTAGGATCAAGACAGGACCGTAATCCCCAGAACAACCAGCATAACTTTTTTTCTCTCCAAAGCTAGTTAATACCTTGCCCTTTTAATTATCCTAGCGTCAGAGGGAAGTGCCATCTTCTACCTGGTTCTTATTACTCCATCAGATGCATTAATTTAAATACTTGTGAACATATAAAACAGGCTTCTGAACTAGAGGTTTCTTTATTTCTTTTGTACACATTTTTATGGCTCTCTGGGTTTTTATCCATCTTATAACCAGTTCTGAAGTGTGCAGCTCTCTTCAGTTGCACAGTGTGCAGAGCTGGGGGTCTGTTCAGGATGTCCACGGTGGATTTGGCAGCTGTTGTGATGGTAGGGCTGACAGCCCTGCCCCAGGTAGCAGACCCCTAGAGGCACCAACCTGTAAGTAGATCCCCGTCAATGGCTGATGTGTTATGCAAGGTCTGGTAGAGAACTCAGTGGCTTCACCTGGGAGAAGGTTTGCTTCTTCCCTCCATCCAAAACTTTTATCATGTGAAGCAAGGAGGAAGGAGCTAACTAGTTGTACCTTACTTTTTCCAATCCTGACCAGCAATTTGAACAGCCTTGGGATAAAAAGAAGTGGAAAGGAAAGAGGAGTAGAGAAGCAGCAGGGGTAAGCTGTGGAAAGAAGGAGTTAAAGCAGTTGAGAGAAGTCCTACAGAATAAGTGAAATAAATATGTAAGCTTGTTAAGCTCCTGCAGTTTCAGAGACTTTGTTGTCTCATCTTACCTTTGAGCGCTGATCTTATTTATTCCACCCCCCTCCAACTGCATGGGTTTTGTCCTCCCAGGTCTTTGGGGGATGATGGTAGTTGTGATTAATACTGTGAATTGTTGGTGTTTGCTGTGAAAAGTAACGTTGATTTCAACAGGCATTGTAAAGCCCTGTTTCATTTCATTTACCATTTTGACTTTGAAAATTCATTTGGCATTACTAATGTGAGCAGAGCATTTTTGCAGGAGTGAGAATACTGACCTTTTTTTGCATTACTGGCTGAGGAATGGTTCTTTCTGAATTTAATATTTGTTTTTTTTCAAAATGACTTGTCACTGAAAAGTTTACTCATGGCTCTTCCTAATCAAATCTGAAATGGATAGTTATCATGCTTTTAGTTAGTTTTTATGACCTGCCTTTTGTTCTTATTGATGTAAAGGTAAAACTGGAAAAGAAAGTGAAATGGAGCTCTTCTAAAAACCATGAACAATACAAACATAACAGTTTATTGAGGCTCAAGTTTTTGATGCGTTATGGAACGTGTTGTCTATTTAGGGATCCCAGCCCTTAAAGGAAATGGGGCACACAAGTGACAGTTTTGCTGAGACACTATGGAAGGGTATTCAAGTTTAATTTTGTTTGGCTTTCTGCCATTTCGAGGATGGGAAGGGCAGTAATTTGCATTTCTGAGGCTTTTTCTTTGTAAAGAACCCCTTATTTCTAGCATGCAGGGAAATACCTGACTAGTTTTTCTCATAAGCATCCTTCCATAAATAGTAGTTTTAAGTAGGAACTTCCTTTGCAGGTGATGGGGGCTGGTATGCTTGGGGAGGAGGACCACTGCTTCATGCTTGTCTTGACTGCTGGAAGTAGCTGTTAACATCACGTTTCAGGTTAAAGGGAAGGTATTGGTATAAAGGCGACTTTTGTACAGAATAAAAAACTGTTGCTTTTTAATAAATGGCCTTTTTGATAAGGCTTCCTCTTTTCAGACAGTGGATATTTAAAATAGTTCTTTCATTTATGGAGAGGTTGAAATGAGCTAAGACAGCTAGTAAACGGTCTTACCCATTCTACATGTGCCTGTTTGTGATCCTCTGCATAGTGATACAGACATAGTCTGAAGGAACTTCCTTGACCAAATGGGGAAATGGGGAGAAATCAATTTTAGGCTTTCCCCCCGCCCTTCCCCGAGCATATGCTATAAATGTGTTGTGCTTATGGAGCAACTGCACAATGTCTTTTGATGTCCAGTGCCTGTCTAGTGGCACCAAGTCATGGTGATAGGTGACCTTGTGGGAGATCACTTACTGGGGTCAGCTGTAATTCTTCTCCCACCCGTGATACTGCTCTGAGCCATAGCCTACCCTACTGATGGAAAGAGGTCCCTACTACTTTCCACTTTCTTGCACTCACCTTTATTTTACATATCTGCATTGCCTTTGAAACACAGGAATAGCAATTATTCATCCTTGAGATCAGGTTCATTAATTTACAGGTGACTGAAGAGCTGCTGTTATCTGATTTGTTTGCCTCTGAAGATGTTTTCCTAAAATAGGAATGTGAAAGGCATGTATCTCTTCTGTTGTGGTTTATCCAATGTCTGGTATTTTTCTTCAGTCTTATATTTTTCTCTATTTACTGCTTAATATTTCCTTGCATTTCTACTGAAGATAATATATTGATATCTAGTATGTAAATTGAATTTGAACAATGGAGGACTTGGTATCATTTTAGAAGCTATGTGTGCACCTTGCGCCCTGACTTTTGAAATTTTCATACCAGTGGGTATGACAATTGAGAAACCCCAGGCAAAAATGAACATCAGGCTAAAATCTAATGTCCACAAGTTTTATGGTGTCCTGCAGAAGCATGTAAGAATTTAATTATTTTTTTTGTTTTCAAACGTTCTTGCTACAAGGAGGTGGAAGAACCCTGGTAACCATAATCAGATGCGGTACCTACTACAAAGGTAGCAACTTGCAACTTCTTTAACATGCTGACAGCCAGCTATATTTCTAGGAAAGTAACATGCTCGTACGTGCAAACACAGAGACACACACGCACAGAGGAGTTTTCACACAAACTTCAGAGAGGAAATTCTGCCCTACTCAGAAAAATATTTTAGTATCCATAGAGAGCAAGAAATTTGTGCAGAAGTCCTGCAGGAGACCCTTCTTGCAGTATATGTACAGGCCTTGATTTGTATATGGTGAAGGGTGTACTGTCCTGGAAGTCTGGATGGTGAAGTTTGAAGGTGGCAGCAAGGCATGTGACCTTCTGCAGAACGCTATTGCTAGCTTACTGTTCAACCTGCATCCCCAGTAGATATGCTGTCACAATCGCGTCACACCCCAAAATTATCAATGGTTGCCATTTACTTTTGGGTAGGTCTCAAGCTTTACAGCACTGTTCCCAAACCTGCTTGGTGGACCTCTCTTGGTAGCAGAAAAGTCTCATTCTCCTTTCCTCATAACAAATGTGGTACATGCAGAGGAATGGTGAGCTGTAGGACACCCCTATGAGTGCGGCCTCACCCACAGTGTGAAGGCACTGCTTGGGGAAGGTAGATAATAGTTCTTTAAAAGTTCAGACATTTCTGTTCTGGATGCTAGTTCAAATGACTCTGATCATCACACATTTGCGGCTTCCAGCTTAGGCAAGAGCCCTCTCTTTCAAACCAATATTGTCCTATGGTATACAGGTTTTAAAGCAGAAGTATTTCCAGATTTGGTGATAGTAGCAGGCTTTCTTCTTATAAGTAGGGACAATGACAATCTAGTTCAGGAAAACAAAATAATAATCATCTACTATTCCACAATAAGAAAGAAAATATATGCTGAGGAAAATTAACAATAGTAGTTGTTCCAATAAAAACCATGGAAGGAAATGAAACTCTTTTACTGACATTACAATGTTGTTTTTTTTCCACTTCCTATGTATTTTTTGGTTAATTTGATTTTAGTGTAATAGATTTCATTTGTGGGTTATCTTCATTTTTTCACTTTTAAATTTTTCTTTACTGGGAAAGGGTAAGAAGAGACCATTTACTAAGTAGGCTATTTGGAAAAAAAAAATAAAATTAAACACTGAAAAACTTAACCAAATGTCAATCTTTCCTACAATCTGAAAAGCTACACTTGCAAAAGCAATCTTGGTTTACCCTTTTTTCCACCCCTTCTTGATTATTTTTTTTTAATCTAGTAGTAAACAGAAATGCAAGACCACTGACAGAATAAGTGAGTCTTTGCTAAGAACTGTGGGCTGGCAACGTATGTGTCTGGGCCATGTCAGAGAAAGTTTCAGGGCATAGTAGGTTGCTGAACTGAAATTTCACCAATATGCAATGATCAGTAGCTGTTACTCTTGAAAAATATCATGGCATTTGCATTGATCTCAAGTGGGTGGGATCTCTTTCCTCCAGCAGTATGAAATAATGATAGAGGAAAAAGATTGGTGCTCTCTGACAGTGCGCTGGGAGCTCTTTATGATTTCCAATGATAAAAACAAAGTCAATCTTAGATATTTTTAGGAAGTTCTGAGCACGTTGTCGGTAAAGAGTTAACAGTAGTTTTTGGTTGACTGCCTCTTTTATATGCTCGTGTGGAGGAAGTAGTAAGGAACTTGTATTTCCTCTAGCTTTATTGATGTTTTCTTTTGTTTTCATTCATGAAATTCAAGCCCTCTCAATTAAATAACAGCACATAACAGGCTGCTGCTTTTTATTAATATGTCTTTGGAGGATAACTAAGGAATGGGTGTAACCAGTTGAAATACTGCTCTTGGACAGTCAATATTGGAAGGCAAAGCCCTTACCATCTCTAGATGAGCAAATGGATTACTTTTCCACTCAGGCTCTGCTAGCTGTTTAGGATGATTGAATTTCAATCATTTCTGTTGTTTAATAGCAACTCTTACAAACGGAAAAAAAAAATGAGATTTCATTGTCCCTCTAAACAGCAGCATCACTTACACAGACTTTTCCTTGTGGATACGTTTGTTGGGGTTTTTTTTATCCCACCTCCAATTAAATCTACATGTCAGTAGAATTGCACAGTTACTTCAAAGACTGTTTCTTTGGGTCATGATTAGAGATATCTGAAAAGTGGGACGCAAGGAAGAGAGTAATGTTCTTCTGCAAGGATTTGTAATATTGGGGTGTAAAAAGGGGTCTTTGTTCATTTGTTCTAAGGCACCAAAATGTGCCAGCCTACCTCTGCTACCTTTCAACCTGTTAGTTGAAACCTGAGCTAACCTTCCCCATTGGCCAGAGGAGAAAGTGACCGTATATTCTGGGCTATTGATATATTTTTGTTAAACTCATAATTTTTCAAAAGGGAATATCATGTATCTGGGATTTCAGTGCCTTGTTTGTTGCAACTCCTCAGCCATGTTGGGATGGTGAAGATGTAAGGTCGGTCTGCTTTGCGATGGATATTGGCTGTCAGGCATCCCCAAGAGGCTACAGCCACAGCACTGTGCTAGTCTACATAGACCTTGGGAGCTATTGAAATTACAAAAAGACGACTTGGCTTCATTGCAGCGTTACACCAGCACAGCAGATGAAGTATCAAATACTTGTATTTATCTGATTGGTGTGGAAGACGGTCGTAAATGGCAAAGAAGTACCACTACTTAGTTTCTTACCAAGCTTTCATTTCTTTCTGTTTGTATGGATCAGGCAAGCTTTCCGGACGTGGGACGTGTTTATAAGCTTCTATGCTACTTCGTTTTTTTTCCTCTTTTCCCTGTATTTTTCCCATAGGCTTGTTCACAGCAACACCCACTGGAGGTAATGAGCAGTGACAATATCACTGCAGCTTTTCCCCCGGGAGCCAAAGAACGTTGGCTCCTGTAAGCCAACACTGTAAGCAGTGTTTTTTTTTATATAAAGGGTGGGATGCCTCTAGTCTCCAGCAGCATGTTTTCTGTCAACTGGGAGAAAATGCTTAAATAAAAGTCTAATAAACCTGGTGAAAGCAAAGCTGGGTTTTGGCTTACTCAGCTGCTGTAATGGGTTATGAGAATGACACAAAGTTTAATGCAATCTAGTTTATTTTATTCCTGGAGTAGTTTCGTTGTAATCCAAGCAAGAAGTGGAGCTGTCATGACAATGTGAGCACGTTCAGTAGAAGCAGCATGAGATTCTGTTTTTAAAAGAAATTCAACCCTAGGCATATGAAAATGTGATATTAAGAGTATAAATATAAGAAGCTCCTGCTAAAGACATGGAAATGGCCCTTGCATGGCCTTCTGATAGGAAGACAGATCAAGTGAGCTCACGAGACCTGAGAGTTGTGTTGCTGTGAAAGCTGGGCTATAATTTAGCAAGCTGACAGGAGGAGTGAAGTATCTCCTCAATATCTGTGTTTGGCAGAGGAGATGAATGCATACATCAGGAAACAATGTTTAAGTGTTTTATTTCCTTATTTCAGCCTGTCAAACTGTCAGCGTAGTTAATGGCCACCAAGAGAGAGTGAGGGGAAGGGAGGGAGGGGAGGAGGAGGATAAATGGAAAGAAACAAAGGTGCTGTAGAGTCTGGCAGAAAGGAAAACTGGGAAAGATTAGCATGGTGCTGAGGCATAATGGTCCCCTGGACACAAATGTCCAAACTCCCTCCATCAGCTCGAACCTCCTCTCCCCTCCAGCCCTCCAAGGAAACGTGCCAAGATAATGAATATCCCAGTATGCTGCACATGGTAACTTCTTTTTACTATATTAAGTTTGTTACAGTAGTACTTAAGCCTACAGTCAGCAAGGCATTTAAAGATGATATGAAGTCCTGCTGCAGTCAGGTGTTTTGCTGAAGTGGGATCCAATCTGAACGAGATTGAATTGGCTTGTCCAGACTTTGAGATCTTGGGATTCAGGCAACTTCTTTGTGGTGTTTTACAAACAGCCTGTAGCTGGACTTTTTCTTTTAAACAAACAAGGTTTGAATTGTTGCTTTATTAAGTATACAGGGAGATAGAAGTGTCTTGGGACTTAATTCTTTTGACACACCCACGTACCTTCCACTAAAGTCAGTACAAATGGAATGCTTTTCATAAGAGAAATATTTTTAAGGCGAAGCCAATATTATGTATTATTTTCATTGCATGGAAACAGAATGAGAGTTAAAAAAAAAAAATAATACATCAAAGACTGGTTCAGTAACTGCAGAAAGGAGGATAATGCAAACTATTCCTGTACTTTAGTCAAAGATGACACTTTGTTTTCACTGCCTTGTTAAACATGTGGGTTGGCAGCAAAAGCAGTTATGGTTCTGCCATGGGAGGTGGAGTTGGCTTGCACACGCCCAGAGGAAGCACCTTCCAAACTGCATTTTGGAGATGCAGAGCCCAGATAGCACGTGTCCCAAACTGAATAAATAATAAAGCTGGAGCTGTCTGGGGTCCATGGGGAACATGTGGCTCAGTTGTGGCTTGACTCAAGCAACAAAAAGCCCTCCTCTTGTGCATCAAGGTAGAGAGCAGAGCCCGTATGGAGACAGGGAGTGGCGGTTGGGATTGAGCTTTAGGATGTGTAGCTTTGATTCAGAGGAAAGCTTTGGGCGTTGCCTCTTCGTGTGTGTAGAATTACGGGACTGCAATCTTTCACACCAAGCCGCTATCATATCATACCAGTGTCATAAGGTATAAATTTGAACTGGGCTGTAAAAATGGGGTTTCCTTTGGCATAGCTTTGTCGGGTTGTATGCATTCTATCCAAATATGCAGTTCTTACTAATTATTCCAGTGAAAACCACTTGAATCCTGTAGTTCTTGGGTTTGCCTATCTATTGCATCTTTAAAAATTTCTTTAAGTCAAACATACAAATGGGTAAAATAAGGAAAGAGGGATACAATGGTATTTGGCATGGTTTAATGTTTTTATTACATTAATGGTCGAAGTTGGCAATGTTTCTGTATTTATTTCAGTGGAGGAAGATTTTAAGAGGAGTTTTGAAAGAGAATAAAGTAGTAGCTTTGTGAAGCCTAACAGGATGGTTTTGGTTAAGAGGGGAGCTATGGGGAATACCTGGTGTACATTTTTGAAAAAAATGGTTAATAGGTGTTGGAGGGTGGTGCTGTCAGCTGCCTTGAGTGACGATTCAGCCTGGCTGTGCAGAATTGAAGAGAATAAAGTAAGATGGCATTAGGCTGGGAGGAGCCTTGGAAGTCAGGAGAGCAGCAAATACCTGCTGTGACAGAGAAGGGAAGCCAAAGGGAAATTGCAAAGGCAGGCATGTAATGAGGGAAGCGAGGGATGGGAGGGATGATTTTTGCTGTGGTAAGAGGGGGACGAGACTGCTTTTGTGGACACTGAAGCAGCCATGTCCTTAGAACAAGTTTTTAATGGCTTTATAATGGGATTCAGGCTGAACTCATGGTATTAGAAGTACTCTGGTTTAGCACCCTTAGAAAGAGATATTACTTATTTGTCTCTGTCATTGTATGGTAACTGAAAGGATAAAGCATGGACCCAATCCACAAACTCTGTATTCTACGGACATAATGTTTCCAGTAATGCTTTTTTTAATGCAAATTTAATCAAACCTGTGGACTCTACTTGGTGTATGTATAATCGTGTTCCCAGGCTCTGTGGTCTCAGGAGATCCAGCAGGTTAAGAGAACAGTATCTGCTCAAAACCTGACTTAGGGATTTCCAGTGACTCAGGGCAGGCAGAGCTGGTGATTGAGTGATACGTGAACTGAATGGGTCAGCCATTGCTCTGCTGGAGAGAACTGAGCCGCCAGTGAGCCTTTCTTTCCAGTAAGATGTGAAATCCATGGTTCATTGAAAAAGCACATGCTTCATTTCAGACCTGTAGCAGCATTACTAATGTTTGTCTGAATACAGAGACAAGTAACTGTATCTGCATATTTAAATTTTACATATGATCGTGATGCAGATTTGAGTTACCTTGCTGAGCTAAGCTATGATAAGAGCTCAATATTAAATAACTGTGTTTCACCCTTGAATTGAGGTTCTTTGCTAGAGTGGACAAATGAGCCCAATGTGCAGGCTTGCGTGGCTGGAAGGACCGAAGAGCTGAAGCAGAACTCGAAAAGGAAGTGACTTTGTTAGCCAGTTTTTCAAAAGGAAAAAGAGTTTACGTGAGTCACTGGAAACGACTTCACATTGTTCTCACTCAGGAATATACATAGGAGACACTTTTTGCCAATAAAAGCATTAATTCATGGGTAATGAGGAGTCCTTGCCATTCCCATGTGAAACCTCTGCCAGATTGGGTCAGATGACTCCACCTACTAAAACTATGTATGCTTATGACATGCACTGCTTTAAGCCATAAATAAATCTGTGGCATTGTGCCTGTAATAATCTTTCTGCAGAGCTGTACAGCCTACTACCCATTAGCTGATGTATTTATCATGCTTACTGTTCTTTTCCATTATTTCTGTAGTATGAGTATGATGGTATCTGGTAAAGTAATTTTAAAAGTATTGCTAAAAGTACAAAAATACAGATCATATGAAGTACCCCTGAAGGTAATGGAGCTCTGTGTGGGCGCAGAAGTAATTATCGTGGATCAGCTTGTTGCTCATATAACTGAAGTCCTTCATCCACGTACACACACACTGTGTGTATATATATATGCACAAATGCATTTATTTGTGATGTATTTAAACTCTCATGCTTATGCATCCTTGACTATTACTGAAGCAATGTGAATATAAATATATAAGATTCTACATGTGGAGATGTTTATAGGGAGATACTGTTTTAGAATGTAGAAAGAGGCAATCGTGTCGTTGAAGACTTAAAGTTTTCAGAAGAGGCAGATGTAATCTTTATACCCATGTAAAGTTAAGCATTCAGAAGTAAGGAAATATGAACTGTACAAGACTCAGTTCCTTTGTTCTTAATTATTTGCTTTTTATAGAAGTAAAAGAAGAATTCTGCAATAAATATTTTGTAATTAATTATGGTTTAATATTAAAGTCCTATTGTGTACCAGTTACATACCTTAAAAAGAGGGGGTTCCTCATTAAACGCCAAGTGAGTGCCATCAGTGTAAGACTGACATCACAAACCCCAGTTTTCTTAAACTGTGGCGGTTTACAGGTTTTCTTCTGGCATTTCTGCTGCTTCCTAGGATTTAAAAAAAAAAAAAGTCATGGCAACTAACTCTCCCTTGAAATTCAAAGCTATCTTGGAGCCTTAAACTTTTAGAAAACCTATTAGTTCTGATTTTAATTGGAAGCCAAAATCTTCTGTGTCACTTTCATGGTGTTATATACTTCTCAGGCAGAATTTTGTTGGTTTCAGTTTTAAATCAGACTTTCATGTCACTCGAAAAGCAAATATTGTATGAATTGTGATTTAAAATTTCAATTTTCTCAATAGACATTGTGAATAGATTTCACCATGATTGTGCTGGGAAACACAGGCTGAGTATTTTGTTTCTTACTCAACTAAGTTGCTTATATGGATGTAGGCATAGTTGGGGAAAAAAGAAGATCACTTTTTTAAGAGTGTTCATGAAGGGGCAATAAATGAAGAGCTGTGAGTTGAGGATGTGTGTTAACATGCACTGGATGTATGTAACTGCTGAGCCATCATGACTGATTACTGTGTTTCTGAAAGGCTTCGCTGTATTCCAAGAAGTGTTGGCCTGTGTATTAATAGTCAATTATACGGTCTCAAAATGGAAGGAACAAGAACATTGCTGTATCTAAGTATTACAGAGTGTCCATGTTGAGTGTGGCATTTTGGCATCTCCCTTCTGTCAGCAGCTGAATACTATTAATTCCTAAGTAAAAGAAAGTTTAAGAGCTCATGTGATACTTGCTCGGAGGCAGAAAAGTTCATCAGTGCAGTAAGGAAACTCTGGAGAGCTTTGGAGAAGTCTGCTGTCAGCTGTCTAATACAGCACTTCACACTGGCAGTCCTTGACAAATGTGATGCTAAAGTTGTAGGTATAGAAGATCTACAAGTTTGCCAAGGAAATAACTTTTGTTGTTTGGAGACATTCTTTAATGGATTTAAGAAAAAGCCACAGTTGATGGAAACCTTTTAGAATTTCTGATACAGATACATCTGGGGATAATTTTATGTAATAGGAAAATACTTAAGATATCAGTCTTCTGGGAAACATTGGTGTCTTTACATTAAGACTAAATCCTGGGTATTCTGTTAACTACTCCGCAGTTATAAAAACATCCTACATTTGCATAGTAAGTCAGTAGTCCTTTCAAAGTACTCCCTTTCTCCTGAATTGCTAAGCAAAAGAACAACATAGAGATTAGAGGTTTTCCGCAGTGAGGTTCCATCCTGGAATTTATTTCTTCATGCTCCACCCAGAAAGACAGTCTTCATCTTCCTTGTTCGTTTTGTCAACTGTTGCTGGGGGCATAAACTATGTCTTGGCCCTATCACTGCCAAATATTTTGCCACTTGACCTAAAAATGTGTGTGCCGGCTTCTGTGGAAATCTCCAGTGCAAGAAGTGAGAGCTCAGAGGAGCTGGGACTTCCTGGGGATGTCTCAAACCCAGGGGTGCCATCAGTGACAAGTTTTCATATAAGCACCAGAGGTCCTCAGTCTCATCCATGCTGGACCCCACAACCAGACCAGAACAAAAATTTTTAAAAGTGTGTGTGATATATATAGACAACATTAATGCACATGCATTAATAAGTTGGTAATTACAAGCATGTTTTGATCAGGTCTTTCCTGTAACTTAGTTGAATTTGAGTGATTGGCTCTGTTTTTAGTGTTGAAAGGTGCAGAACGTAAGTGTTGGGGAATACATCATGAAATTCATCACAGGATGATACCCTGAAAATTTGTTGGCAATTTGGGAATTAAAGTTATTCATTCGTGTGTATTCTTATCTGTAAGAGATTGATCTCATCAGGTGATAAATTCAGTAGAGGTGATACTTTCTGTGGGATCCCAAGTATGAAAAATAACATTCAAGGCTAATTTTTCTTCCACCAAAAGCAATGAAAGTATTCTACTGGACTCAAAGAAGGCCTATATGCTTTACACTATACCGGCTATCCTGCAGGTATTTTAGAATCATAGAATTGTTGAGGTTGGAAAAGACCTTCAAAATAATCGAGTCCAACTGTAAACCTAACGCTGCCGAGTCCGCCACTAAACCATGTCCCTAAACACCATCTCAGGGTAAGAAATGGCTATCTGTAAGATTTGTTAAAGGGGCAAAGGGAATACCAATGCAAGAGTCTAAAAGACTTTCAAACAAACTTAACCCCTATTTCTTTTTATTTCGATTTTCAGGTTTTGTTTGTTGCCTTAGGAATTAAGTTTGCTAGTTGTGCAAACTGTGCAACACAGTGTTTTATATCCAAAAAGGGAAGTAAATCACATACAGGAAAATGAACACCCTCTTTTATTGTTGTACTTCCTAAAACATGCCTTATTTCTTAGGAACTTTAGTATTTGTCTGTCATTCTGAGACCATTTCACTTTTGCAGTTCACCATATTACTTTATTGGTCAAAAATTGGAGGGGTGAGGGAAGTATCAGTATATTCAGAGAACAGTAATTCTTACAGTTACCATTCTTTCTGGGAAGACTGTGATGCTAGGTTTCAGTTGTGACCACTGTTTTTTAGCCTGTTCTGTACTCTCCCTCTTCTCTTGTGAGTATTGCTGAACAAATAAGTTAAGCAGCAGCAGCAAGAGTTTTTTCAATCAAGCCGATGTCTAGGAGTCCAGATTCCTGATTTCTAGTGCTGATTCTGCTCTACTGTCACCATGTTATTTATTTGTCACTTGATTTACTTGTCTGTAAAATGGTAATGGTGGTATTTACCTTGAAATTTGTGGAGACTTACAGCCTGATCCGAACTCTACTCAAGTCAATGGAAGCTTTTCATCTCCATGTATATTTCTGAACCAGACCTTTAGTTCACTGGTGTTTGCTGAGTCCTATAAGATCCTTAGATGAAACTAGCTATGAAATATGAAAAATTACTGCTATTTGCACAATGTTAGGGTGGTAACATAAATCCAAATGAAGTATCCTTGACCCTGTGTGTGAACAGTCTACATTAGACTTAACAGAGAGAGAATATTGTGGGGTTTTTTTTTAAGTGTGGGTGGGGAATCTTAAAATATATGCATTATTTCTTATGTCTTCTGAAAGTGCAACAATACGATGCTTCTCAGTCTCTACCTTGTTCATAACAGCATCCTGTTCACTTCTGAGACTGAAAAAACCCCAAAGATCAAAAGATCTCTCGATAGCTCTGTCTGGTGCTCCGGTTTGTTGGAATGACTGTGAGCACTGATCGGATTTCTGCAACAGAGCTGGGCACTGTGATGCTGCCACTGGTATTTGTCCAGTAAAAATCTATCAGTAGCACAGAGGTTCCCACTCCCTAGCTTTGGATTTGGCCTCAAATACAGCATTAAAAAAAAAAAAGGGGGGGGGGGGGGGAATAGGCAAAAAAGAACTGCCAAGAGGAACTTCCTTTTTGATCATTAAGACAACAACAACAAATTATCCCTGTTTAGTATACATTTTGAGATTGCTTTGGTAGCAGGAGTTCTGCCACCTGTTCCCAGCAGGACAACATGGGAATAAGAAGAAAACTGGTGATCTTTGAGAAATAAAATATACATGTGCATTTACAAAGTGAACTTTGATAATCTTTTTAGTGAAGACTATAAACCTTTTCAACATTACAAATCACTTGGAGGATGAGCTGCTTTAGTGTAGCCCAGACAGCCGGGGACTATCTGTTTTCATTTATTTAAAGGAACCTCAGCAGGCAGTTTCAAACAAAGTCTTGAGGTTTTGTTTTGTTAAAAAAAAAAAACAACAAACAAACCCAAACAAAGCAAACAAAACCAAAACTTAGCATGGTAAAAGTTCTCTATAATATTGTATCCTTTCTTCTGTATTTTTTGTATTCTGCTTTTCCTAATGCTTGCAAATGAGATAGTAAAATTCAGTCTAAACCAGAAGTGATGTGGCTCAGTGTAAAATAAGAAGTTAGTGCAGAAGTCATACAGGTTGTATACTGGTGAAAATCAGCATAACTTCATGCACCTCAGCTGCCTGGAGGATCTGATCTGTTAGATGGTGTGAAGGCAGAACCAAATATTTATAACCATTAATAAATGAGGAGGCACCCTAAGCAAAACTGAATGCAAGAAAAACTATCTTTCCATGCTGGGGTGGGG
>NW_009647222.1:6019168-6031595 GCF_000708025.1 Charadrius vociferus
TGCTTCCCCCAGCAGCTGTTCAGACAGACCCTCTCTCCAGCAAGAGAAGGGACAAGAGGAAGAAGGGAATTAACCCTTTGCTTACAAGAGACTGGGCTCATATTTGGCAAATAATAATCAGAAGATACTACCTCAAAAAAAAAAAATATCTGCATTTGCTGTAATTGGAGGGATCAGAGGTAATGTATAAGAACGTCCTTGAAAGTAGATACTTTACAATATACTTCTAGGTGGACACTGTTAAAATGGTGACAGTGGGGTCTTGGATTCTGGTAGCAATGAAGGGGTTAAATCATTCTTGGCAGCCCATTGATCATGTAAAACCATGAAGCAGTTCCAGTAGAAGGAGATGTGTAGAGGTAGAAAATATCGGACCGAGTGCATGCTCTCTGTGGATAACAAAAATTACCCACTTTCTCACAGATGTCGAATCTGGCAGTTTTCCACTAAAAATTTGGATTGCATATCAACTATCCAAATTATTTTAGTGTCTGTTGAAGAGTGCGTTTGGCAGGGTTTCCAGTAGGAAAATAGGAAGTCGATTTGAAAACATTAATACTATTTGAATACAACTGCTTAAGCTGATTGTTCCTTAGATGAACTCCAGTGGAAACACATTCTGCCCTGCAAGTCCCCAGCAAGTCTCCAGGTGGAGAAAGTGGAAATGCAAGATTGGTGATCAAGAGGGCAGGGAGAGATCTACCTCTGGGACATTAGGGATTTTACCTTCCTCTTTTTTTTCTTTTTTCTTTCTTTCCTCCTCCTGCTTTTCTCTCTCTCTAGATATATATTAAGCCTGGTTAAATAAGAGGGGGATACAATAGTTGGACAAGCATTTGAGGGGAACAAGAACCAAAAAGAAAGGGTATGGTCATTGAAGAGAGCAAATATGCAAAGTACATGTATAGCTTTTAGGGTTCTGAGTGAACTTCACTGATTTGGGAAAGAGAGGTGAAATCGTTGAGTCCTCAGCTAAGATGTATCTGCAACGGGCGGATGCTATCAAAGAAGTAACTGAGGGATTAGATGTTAGATGTCTGCTCTTTCCACAATAACACAGGATTTTGGGGTTACAACTGGACCGTTTAAGAGGATGGACAAACACTCAGGTGTTTAGCATAGGGCTGCTTGCATCTTTCTCTGAAGCAGAGACAGGATAATAAATTGGAGGAGTGGAAATGCTGCTATTCTTAGGCTATAATTGAGACACAGTAGGATGAAGTCAAGAGAGGAAAGTATCAGAAGAATAAACTGAAAATTTCCTGATGCTGAGTTTGGCTAGAAATGAACTTATAACTATAGGTCATGGATATCATAAAATACTTGAAAACTAAATAACAGGACACTGATGCACTTCTGAAAGGAAGTGATGTTCTGGCAGGCACTTCCACTGGCTTTGACAAATTATTTTAATGCCAGCAGAAGTTAGTATTTCTAACTGGGGATATAATCAGAGTAATGCTTTACTGAGGTTTTCACAGAACAAAAAGTAATAGGAAAAAAATACACTGATTGTTCTGGTGTTCTAGACACCTGTCAGAAGTTGAAAATGTCTTGGTCTACAGAGTGTCATGAAGGATGTGGGTTTGATGGCTTGGGCTAGGAGAGGTGCTAGATAGAATACAGCTGTTGCACTAATGTGACTTTATTAAAGTTGCATCATCTTAAAGCCAGTGCAGTGTTAATAGGACTGCTGAGAGAGTGGCAGAGTATTTATCTTTGTAAATCCTGTGACTCTTCTGTTTTCCTCCCCTATCTTTGTCCCTTTACTAGACTCAAATATGCTTCCGCCGAAAAGATCAGTCCTGCCTCCCTATTTATTGTTGTTACTACATTGCCAGGAAGATTGGCGTATTGCTAGAGTATGAAGTGCTCACGTGAGAGAGGGAATTTCTGCTCCAGAGAGCTCGTGCTCTGCGGAGGTCAGAGTCAAGTGCTTCTCCTGTCTCTGATCTGTCAGTACGTTGATACACTTCTAAAAACACTCCTCATAAAAATTCTCAGGCTTTACCACATTTAATCTTTTGATCTGGTGCTTGGAGAATTATTGTCAAGCCTTACTGGGTACCTGAAGGATAACAATGGAAATTGCATGGGTTTTTTTGGTCTGGTGAAATTTTTGACATAGTGAAATTGTTAGAAATGTATTACTTGGATTTCAGAGAGGAAATCAGAATTTCATCTTTTGGAGGACTCTGAGGACTCTTTCAGTATGTGGTCTGGTCCGGCGTTCCTGTTTCCCTCAGGTCAAATCAGATTCCCAGAGGTTGTGTCCAACTGATGTGTTGTCTCCCATGCAGCGTTACACACTGTGGGAGAATGGGTCTGGGGGCAGAGAACGCAGCAGGATCCTTGCATTGGAGTGGAGCATAGGGTAAGTCATAGAGGATAGTAAATACACTTGAACTATTAGTCTGGAGTAGTCAAGAGGAGAAGAAAAAAGAATCAGGGAGAGATATTTGAAAAAGTTGTTTGTCTTTGTTTGAAGGGGAAAGCGTACCTATCAGGCTATGATTAGATTTTTTAAATATCTTTTGTTCATACTTCATCTTTTGAGTCAAGAAGTATGTTCCCAGTTACTTAAATGGCCTACTGGAAGGGCTGAATCGATTTGTGGAGTGTTGGAAAGATTTTGACATGTCTTGTGAAATGATGACTGCTGTACCTTTGTGAATAGGTACAATTTATTGTATATATGCGTTAGAGCATTGTCTATCTTCACCATTGCAGTGATGCACAAGATACTGATTGTAGGATCCCTACATGTTTTTCCGTGGCAAGAAGTGCTCAGTTTTTACCGCACTGCCCCTGGTAGGGAATGCCACCAGCTGAAATGTTAGATTCTAGCTGAAGAGGTTTTTCCTCTTTTTGCCAGAGCATAATGCACAGAGAATATGTGAGAGAATACAGTATGTGTATGGGAGACTTATCAACTTGCTGAAACGCTATCTTATTAATGTTGAGATTTAAAAAAGATTAAGAGAAATGTAGGTCAAACCCAAAGGAAAGCTATACTTGGTCATCCAACCATCAAACAGGAAGATTTATTTTTGTCATCAAGGAGGACATCTGACAAAATAGCTTTTGGGTCTCTTAATCTGCATCCATGGTCTCAAAACCCCAAGAAATCTCAGTTCTGCCTTACAGAATAAAGCTTGTTCATTCATAAATTCAGACTGTTTAGTAAACGTCCTATGTTATTTGTCCATCCTATTTGAATTTGCACAAACTTGAGCATAGAAGTTCCATCTTAACATGAGGAGGAACTTCTTTACTTTGAGGGTGGCAGAGCACTGGCACAGGCTGCCCAGAGAGGTTGTGGAGTCTCCCACTCTGGAGACATTCAAAACCTGCCTGGACGCCGTCCTGTGCAACCTGCTGTAGGTGACCCTGCTCTGGCAGGGGGGTTGGACTGGATGATCTCCAGAGGTCCCTTCCAACCCTGACCATTCTGTGACTCTGTAATAAAACAAGTCTCTACTTCTTCCCAACCTTTAGTGTCAAACTAGGATGCCAACTCTGCAATAGGTCTTTTTGTCTAGATGTTGTGCTTGGATCTGCCCATGTGATTGGGCTCATCAGTTAAAGGCCTGTATTACGTATTTAATTTAATTTTTTAGATTTGAGAGGTTTTCGATGTTTCACTACATTCAAAGTTTTCTACAACTGGTAATTCAGAAAATAAGAAAGGGAGTCAAATCCTGATGCTGTGGAGGAGTCTAGGTCCAAATCTAATCTTTGTGGCTTCAACTCAGGTCTCCCTCAAAGATAATATGGGAAGCTGCTCTGGTCATTCCTATCACACGAAACCAGGAATTTCTAGGAGTTTCATGAGAGAATCAGGTTTTGCAATATTTCTACCCCAGTTACAGGAATTGGTTTTGAATGTTTACTTAAGATTATACTGAGACTTTGATTATTTTTTTATTTTATTTTACTTTTCTTAGTGATTTAACAGCGAATTTTAGTGTTTTGTTCACACCGCCAACTCTCTGGTGCTCAAATTTACACAGTCCTTTAACTTTTGGGCATACTTTTGTATGTAAAATAGGATGGTTTGATTACAGAGGCTTCCATGAAGCCAGAGGCACTGTCTCTTCCTGTTCTTTGGACACGTATATTTCTTCTGGCATGATAGGTACAAATGTCCTTGATCTTAGCAAACATATAGCTGGTGGGCGTTATAACAAGTCTCAGCTTGCTGGGAGAAGTCTGTAAAACTAAGAATGTTTTCCCATGTGGATAATAAAATACTTTCCTGTTCCCTTATATAGTTTTAACAGACGTTCAGGGTTCCAGTTCCTCTTAACCTGCTTTCCAGATTTCTTTGGAAATCCAACGTAAAGTTGTGAGAGCACAACTGACTTAGAGGGGTCCAGATTCTGCAGGTTGTAAGCGATCAAAGCTGGTCAGGACATGCAGTTGTTTGCAGAGTTAAAGTATATGGAAGCCTATTATTTTAGATACTTTTGCCATCAAAGCTTGGATTCATCTCTCTAGGACTAGTTATAGAAATTTCATGAAATCTTCCCTTTTGATCTTGCTCTGTGAGATATGGGGCTCGGCCAGAGACCGAATTGTCAGGATTTTCAGTTTGTTTTATTTTTCACTTTAAAAGGGGTTGGTGTATTTTTATTTATTTTTTTTTTAACCCGCAGTTGAAAACCTTAGCACGTAGTGGCAGATAAAGTTAACACTGGTCAATCCTAAAATATGAAAATAACATGACCTTAAGTGAAGCACTGGCAAGTGTATAAAGACAATATGTAACTTTCTGATTCTCCTCCTCTTACTCCATATCCTTCATCCAGCTTTAGGTGAAGGTGTTAATAAGACACGGACTTACCTGAAACTTGGGCTTTCTGTCTTGTTAGGTCTTCCTGTATCTATTTGATTTAATTCTTCTGTATTTGGGTAGACTGTAGACTCAGCTAGAGTGTTTGTCTTGGTTGCCATCTGATATTTTAGCATGAATTTCTGCTTGCTTTTGCCACTTAAGCATTATTCGGAATACTTTTGTGGGTCAGTGTGTTTTAGAATTTTCCTATTTTTTTCATAGCTTGGAGGATTTAAAAAATTTCTTCCACAAATTTCTGCCTTGAATGGTGACTTGTAGGCCCACAAGGTACCAGTTTCACATGTATCTTTAGTGACTATGAGATTAAGCCTGCCCTGTTATTTATTAAGAGTGGCTTTGGCCACTTTTTCATTTGCAACCTGGAATTTGAAAAGCTCACATCTCCAACCATTCTGCATTTGAAAATTAACTAACAATTTCAGTGTTGATGAATCTATCAATTTGGTATCCTTGATGTGGGAAAGGGGTTTTGCAGGAGTCAAAAGAATTAAACGCAGGAAAAGATTTGTGGTCACTGGGTTTGAAAACCGGCACTCACAGGATCGTGCTGAACCCCAGAGTGCCAGTGTGGAGTGATGGGTGCAGGAATGAGCTTTGTCCACATATGGGTAGGTTTGTAGCCTGGGCTCAGGCTATAATCTGATGGAGATGTATGGGTAGATGGGTGCCTCTGTATGAAGTAACAGTGAAGTGAATACAAAGCTGCTTTGACTCTGACCTGTTTATGCAGTTAGATGGTGAAACCAGATCTGTATCAGTCTGGTGAGCAGCTGGCGGGCCGTGTGGAGCTTTCTGGAGCCTGTTAGTTGACTTAGTGGGTCATCTTTACATAAGTGCTTTTAAAAACTACACTTATTTTCACAAAACAGTATCCCACCTAAGTGAAATCAACATAAGGATGATCTCTACAACTCTCCAGCTACCTTTAAAAGGAAGAGACATGTTTGCCAGCTCCTTTGTTGGTTGTTCCTTGTAACTGGAAAGTATAACAAAATTTTCATTTACGACTTTTCCCTTTATTGCAGGTCATTTTTAGGAGTTTATTTAAATACCTACTGGAAAAGGAGCTTTATCCTTTTAGCCCTTTCTTATGCAGTCCCTATGAGCTTTTGAACAAGATTTGTCCAAGAAAATTAAACAACTTAGCAAAAGAGAATAAAGCAGTACATTTTAAATGAACTACATTCTAAAAGAAAACCCACACCACCCACATATATGTTAACATACAGAATTAGTCCTAACCTGCCAAAAGAAGAAAATACACAACACCTTTCAAAGATGCAAATTGACAATTAACAAAACAATAGAGTTCTAGGCTTCCTTTGCTGAGGTGCAAATTGATAATCAGATTGCAATGAAAAGCTGGTAGCTTCTATTTAAAATTTAGTTTGAGATGAAGGCTCCCTATGGAAGATGGGGAGGGAAAAGGACAAAGTAATGCAGCCAGTTCACACTGGGAAAAACTTACGTAAGGAGCACTGGGATACCAGGCTGACGTCAACTGTATAGTTTGCATGTTGTTAGTTGTGACAACAGTGATAAGAAGGAATCGTAAAATTTGGTTATGTTACAGAATTGCAGAGGGCAGAACCTGAGGGGTAACCTCTTTTTGTTCCCGTACATATCCTATGCCCTACGGTGATGTTGATGAGAGAAACTGCAAACCCTGTGTGATAATTTTTTTGGCTTACCTTTGTCAGTCTCTCTCACTCTGCCCATTAAACTCCGTCTCTTGTATTTATCCTTATGTTTCACATACCCCTGAGCTGCTGCAGGTAACTGCCAGTTTATTTTATCCTGACTTGCCTCAGATATCTTTTATCCTTTCCAAATACAAAGTTTTACGCAATGATTTCTACTTGAGTTTAAGAGCAAATAAATAATGAGAACCACCATCGGCTTTTCTAATAGTAAGTTTTAGTGCCTGGTGATTGGAAGATGGCAAAACAGACTTTTGTACTGCAGCAAGTTTCCATGTTATGAATTGGAGAGGACGTGAGGAATTGGAGATTTGTTTGGAAGTTGTAATTGGGATGCAAATTTTGAAGAAACGGTCATAAACTTTGTTTTGTATTTTCCTACAGTCTGACTTGTGTTTGTTCTCTGCTTTTGGCCAACTCCAATGAAATTGCTGCCTTAAATCATGTCCCTTTGTGTCCTGTAGTATTTCTGTCACTACGTACTTATGAGTGTTGCTGGGTTTTAATGGGATTTTTGCTTATTTTGATTTTGGTTTACCAATAACTGGTTCCCAATGCTATTTACTCTTTAACATCTAATTTCTCTGAAAAGATCTGCGTTGTAGCATGTGTACGTTCATTTTAATTTTGTTCTTCTGAATCCTTTTCACTTGAAGTTTTGTTACTATGGGAGCTGAATTTTAAAAGTAGAAGAGTAATTTAAGGATAAGACCTTTTTAATAATCTGAATAATTTGTGGCATTTGACAAATATATAGATGTATAGTCTGGGATTTTTAAGACTGGTTGGAGTATTTGAGACTTTATTAATTTGAATCCAAGCTGTATGATTAAATGTCCTAGATATCTTGGAAAGTTTCAGCCATAATTATACAATTTTAATGAATTTGTTGCTCTTGAAAATGTTGAGTTGACAGCTGCTTAGGATGAAGTCCTGGATAGTCGCAGCGCATGATAGGTACAGGATTGCAGAGCTCTGAGTGTGCTGTGCATTACTCAGTGCTCTCTCAAAATAAAGTTGAAGATCGCTCTGTAAATGAGCGGCTGAGCTTTCCCTTCCCGTCAACGTAGCAACTGGACTTTATGTGGTGGACAGCTGGCTAGTAGCAATTACTTTACATCTTCCTCTAGTTTGTGGTCAGAGTGTGTCAGTGCACGTCAGTCTACCAGGATGGTTGTCACAACCCTTGTCACACAAGGTGGAATGGAGAAATTTTGGACGTTGACACTGGCAGTGACAGTACTCTTGAGCCTGTATTGAGGGAATGTATTAAAACCCCTCTTTCAGGTGTCAAGATTTAGCACCTCTTACATCTTTTGATTAGCACTGAATAGGAGATTTTTGTCCTTAGTGGCGTAGTGGCTTGTTGCATTTAGAGACCATTTATTATGAACTAGATCCTGACATTGAGTATTTGACTTCTCGGAAAGCCAACCCCTCTTGAGTGAGTGTGGTGTTTGACAAGGAAATAATAGTGTATGGTGCCCTATGAACATGTTTTAACCTGCTCTGCATAAGTTTTCTTAGGCTTGATGCGTGTATTTAAAGAGTGTAGTATGCAAGACATGTAAGGATGGAAAAGTTTGTTTATGCATTCAAGGATTTCTTCTTGGGCAAGTTTCATGTTGCTATCACTCTATGCAGCATTTTATTATTCTGCCTCTGGTACAAAGGGGTATGTAATCTGAAGTTTGGGGGGTGGACTTTTTTCAAAGAAAAGCCACTAAGGCCAGAACTTTTGTCCCCTTTCATGTCTTGTGAAGTCTGTGTGATTTCTAACCCTTTATTTCTTTTTTCCAGGCTATTCATGTTTGCTGTCGGGCAGGGCAAATCAATCTTTTCTAAGTACTCTTTAATCATAAATCTAGATGTATTAAGCTTGCTATTACCTAGCCAGTGGTAGTCAGAAACAGAAAAAGGCGGGGGGGAATATCTAGTCAGTATGGCTGAACCGTGATTGGGATCACGGGGCTTCTTGCTCTGCTGTGTACCTCGACTCTTGACTGCGGTGATGCTTTTGGTTTTGTTGGTGAGCTGCCTGTTTTATTTTCTTTTTATTTTTTTTTTTTAATAGCTGCTCTACTTTAGTATTCTGTCTAATTAACGTGCTTTGCAATATCTGTTTTCTGTGCTCTGAATGTCTATTTCCCTTAGCTTACATTTCCCCTCTGGTTTTCAATAAATCTTGGTGCACCTTTGTATCCTGCCGTCTTTTCTGCTCTTTTTCCCTAGAGTGTTAATTCCCACCCCCTGAATATCTGTAAAATCAGCATTTTATTTTTTCCCTCCTGAGCAGCTATTGCCATCAGCTGTTATAAAATAATGGCTTTAGATGTGTCCCTTATAGTACATTGACCCCTCTGTCTGATTTATCATTAATTTCCTGAGATTTGTTCCAGACTTGAACTAATTCCTTCCCCCCAGGGTCTTGAGTTAAAAACCACGCTGAAACCCGCTTCCCTGTTCTTTTGTACCTGGGATATTAATCATATTGCCACCAGCATCCCTGGCACATGGAGACATCCCACTATGGTTAAAGATATTATGAATGTCTTCCATTGGCTTCTGTTACAACAACATTCAAGCTTCTTAAACTTATTTCTGAGCTTGTAGCATATCTTGTTACTGTTTATATCTTGGATTCCCCCACCAATGCCCACACTCTTACTTAGTGAAAAAGTAGTATTTGTCTTCCCCAGGTTCCTGCTCAGTTGCTTCTTTCTACTGCTGCTTCATGCAGTGAAATGGGGGTGTGCTGACAGTCTGGGCAAAAGATATGGCCATATGCAGTAGAACTTGGGCTCTACCTAAGTGTAGGAATATTTAGGTTATGGTTTTGAGGCTTGTAAGAGTTTTTATGCGTAATTAAGAATACTGAAAGAGGGTAATCTTATGAGTGCTGCGACATGGTCAGTCAGTGGGACGTATTTTATCTTGGGTTGTAAGTTTTCTTCATTTGAATGTATTTGTCTTAGTGGGATGTGTTTGGAACTAGTAGGAAGAAGACATGGTCCCTAGCAAGGCAGTGGACAATATCTGCTTGGCCCTCCTGAGCATAAGACATAAATATTGGTGCATTCACTGCAGGATTGTTGGGAATGGAGGTAAAGGAATCTGAAGACTTGTGACCAATCGCAGTGACATCTTTTCCTAAGTTACTTTTTCTAGGCACTGTGAAAGCTGTGTTCCCTCTTGCAACTTGAAATCACATCAGCTAGTCCTTTGGAGACCATTTCCATTTATTAATGTCCTGTTCCTTCTTAAAATTGCAATCAGCTCTTTCTAGGAAAAGAACCGAAAAGGTTGCTGTGCAGGAACCTGTTCCTTCATAACTAAGGCTCATCCATACCCTCTATGATTTTCCTGTTGCTGCAGTGCAGCCTGGCAGGCAGTTCCAAACTGCTGCTTAGGATACGATTGCAAATGTGGTGTACCCATATATCTCCCTTTCAAGACAATAAGAGCTGTGTCAGTGCTTCCTACTTCTGAAAATTAGCACCCCAGAAAGCTAATCTGCCCTGACCCGTTATGAATTTTAGTTCTCCGATATTAAAAAAGAAAAAAAAGTTATTTTGACAATGTGAAAATCTTGATACTGAATTGCTTGTTTTGGAATTGCTTTGTACAGCTACTGGAGTGGTTTAGTAACCTTTGATCATATAAATAAAGTGCATGAACATCTACGTATGTGAAGCAATGAATAATGAAATGTATGCTCCGTGTTGCTTCTTGTTTGCAGACCTGATGCTAACTAAATTCAACTGTAATCTATGAGGACCCACAGGCACATTAGTCAGCAGAACCTATATGAAACAACAATACAGACAAATAAACATTTTGAAAGGCATACAGCAAGTCCTTACTCATCACAATGTTTATTGAATTGGGGACTTCAAACACTGGGGCTATAGCATAGCATACAGCTTTCTCCCTGCCTCTGCCCAGCATCAGAAGGACACGCTGCTTCTGATGCCTGGAGTAAATTTGCCCAAGACTTAAGTACATCTTGGAAGTTTGGTTTCTTGCAGGGATCTGTGTATAAAGATGCCATTTGCAAGGCAGAAGAAGCTACAAATAGTATGTTGTAGGATGGTTAACAAATGATATCGAGAGCTGTGGAAAAGTCGTACTGCCACGTTTTCAGGTCTGCTTGCCACATTGGGGGCATATGTAGGGGTAAGACATTGCTAATCCCTTTGCACTCATCCCAGATATCCTTGGTTGTTTATGCCTGAAGTCTCAAATACCTGGAGACATTTTCTAGTAACATTAGGCCAGATTTTATTATTTTTTTAAAAAAGTGCCTAGTCTAAAAAAAAAAATGGATTTATAAATGTTAGAATAAAAACAAAATACATCCTGATGTTTTTGTTTTACTTCAGGCATTAAGTCAGAAGTAGTGCTTATACCAGCTTTCCCCAGAAACAGGAGGGATAGAGACCTAATAAAAACGTAACACTAGCTGAATTCTCATGTATTCACAGATGTCTGGGAGATAGAGCTCTAAGAGAAGTGCAGATGCAATGGCTTGTGTGCTAACAACATCAACAACAGTCTTGTGGCGTGTACAGCGTTACCAACTATTGACGTGTGATAAAGCTGCCAAAGTGATGGCAGTCACTTAGCCATATACTAGTTGCCCTTAAGTGTCACTAATAGCCTGTCTGTCCATACTTGGGCTAATTTACCCTGTGTTGCTGAGCTCCATGTTGTAAAGCATCTTTTGGCTACAGGGCAGGTGAACCTGTTTTGGCATTTATGTAGGTTTTTGAGGTATTTTTGTGGTTTAGTTTGTTTTGGTTTGGGGTTTTTTGTTTGGTTGGTTTGGTTTGGGTTTTGTTTTTTGTTGTTGGTTTGTTTTTTTTTTTTAAAGTATCTGGCAGTTATTTATGCTAGATTCCTGCCTTTCCTGGCTTGTGGCTGACGATACCAAGCAAGTGGCATGCTGTGAGCAGCATCTTGCACCGTTGCCCCTGGGCCAGGAGGGTCACTGCTGGTGGTGAAGCGTGGTGCTGTGGGTCATCTCAGGTTTCACTGATCTTGCCTTCAGCTGCCCGTTCGGGGATCACTGCATTGAAGCCACGATAAGCTGTGTGATGGTAGTATGGAAACGAGATGCTGTAGTGACAGTATTTCTGGCAAGGAACCAGTATTTCAGCTGTCCTTTATGGGTCAGCTTTCAGTTGCTGCTAGCAGGAGTGGTGTGATAGGCAGCAGCCGTACAGTGATGGAACAGCACACACATTATTTCTACTACAGGAAGATATCCCAAGATGCTCTATTACTACCAAATCTTTCAGACAAATGGGTCATTGGAGGTTTTGGAGGGCTGGGTAGCTGTTTCCTTTTTTACTCTTCTCGGTATGCTAACTGCTTCCCATTTCGTCAGATCTTGTGGGAGCACCCGTGGTCAGGCATTGGAGCCTCTAGGTCCTCTCCTTCCTCATCACAGTTGCCCGTTTTCTCTCCTGGAAACCTCACCCATCACGTTTCTGCTTTGAAACAGTTGTCTCCCGGGCAGATGAAGGAGCGCACCGCTGCCAGTTTGCTTGGCGCCCCTCCTGCCCATCCATGCTGTCGTGGACACCTTGTAGAGCACGGGGACAGGCGTGGGTGGCACAGTGCCAAGCCAGGCCAGCTCCAAGGCTGGGTGCCTGAAGCAGGACCAGGCTGCACTGGGCAGAAGGGCTCAGGGCAAGCTGTGGGAAGTGTGTTTTGGACCCCTTGGTGGTACCAACACCTAATAATTTTGGTGGTGTTTGGGACCGTGTACATTTAGAATCAGTCTTACTGCAGAGTCTGCGCTGCAAAGAGGAATTTACAAATAACTTAAGGGGGGGGGGGGGGGGGAGTTGCTTCGATAGCCGGT
>NW_009647222.1:6031626-6036127 GCF_000708025.1 Charadrius vociferus
GGGGGGGAAGTCTACTGGAAAGCTGCAGTTTCCGCCTATTTTGGTTAACTGATTCAGCCTCTCGAGGTCATTTAGGGTGGATTGATATGTTCTCATTCTCCGTATGTGCGGCAGTGCAAGAATCCTGCAGATTGCAATAAATGGGGAAAGGGAAGGAGCAGATTGTCCTACCGGAAAGTAGAAGACTCTTTCAGGATTGTGTAGGTTGTGTAATTTGAAGATCAACATTGCTTATGGTGAACAGATGGAGAGGATGATTAGAAGCTACAAGTGCCCTCCTGTGCTATAGGCCCAATGTCAGATAAACTACCTCTACAGAAAATTATCACTTTCTGAAATTCTAGGACAACTGTAGGTTGCATTCTATGAAATTGAGAGAGAAAACTGGTGTGAGGAGGAGGAAAGGATCTAGACTGTTAACTGTGTGAGACTGTAAACTGCTTCTCAGGAAGCTTGGATTCAAGGTGGTTTTAGTGTTGTCTGTGAGTGCTCAGCATTGTTTTTATGAAACTGTGCAAGAGGAAATTCCCATTATTTCAGTCCCGGAGTTCACTGTGGCTATCATTAGTACAAACCAGGGTGATTTTTTTTCCCTCAGTGAGGGGACGCTCACCTGCCTCAGAGGTCTAATAGTGCAGTATGGATTGTACGCCAGAGCACGCATGCTAAAATCTGACTAAATGATGCATCTTGTCACATATGGCTGTAGCAAAAGCTGTAGACCAGTGCATGTATATCGCCAACATGCATAGTTAGCTTTGGGGGTGGGTGGGTGTTCTTTTGTTTTGAAAGATATATTTAAGGTATCTAGTAAATGAGTGTTGTAAAGCAATGGACAGTGATCGGAGCATAAATGGTGGATGTGCACTGAGTTGACACATCTTCTGGCTGGGAATGAAGCATCTGGTAAAACTACTTGTGTGTCACAAGGGTCCCAGTTAAAATTGATACTGTGAGAACTGGGAGGGCAAAAAATGGCAGGCTGGAAATCCCATAATTGGGTAAGTACATGCTAGCTTGGCAGACAAAACAGTCAGTGTCGGAGCAAGAAAACACAGCAAAGTGTCTTTATGGAACTCTTTGTGCCAGTTCTTTAAGGGATGTGATGAAATTTCTCCTGAGTAAGTAGAAAAGGCACTGGAATCAGAAGAGGGGGAGAAAAAAATTGCATTTTCCCAAGGATAAACCAAACTGAACTACACCATGTTAAAAGGAAGAATTTGGTCATACTCATGGTTGATGGTTGGACTAGATAATCTTAAAGGTCGCCTCCAACCTAGACAATTCTATGGTTAAATCAATGGCAGTTATGCCAGTGAGTTAAGAGGGAAAATGATCAAAGCTGTTCATCTACCTCTAGCACCAATGGAGAGCAGTCCTTTCTCCAGCCCTAGAAGCCAGAGTCGTCTTGGGCACCCACAGCAGGCTGAAGAGCCATGTGTAGCACAGGGCCAAAAGCAATGTCTGTCCTCTGCCTTCTTAAAATGGCAAGGAGCGGTCACTTCTGCAGGTGCTTCTTAACAGGAGAGCCTCTGTTTGGGGCCCAGGGTGGGAGCGCCACATATTTGTGCATGTGTGCTCTGATCCACAAATGGCTCATACACAGTGAATGCTATTTAAAATGCTTTTTCAGCAGTGGGTAAGAAGCTGGAAGTGTTGACACATATTCTGTGTACTTAAAAGTAAAAGGTAAAAGAACATTTTAACTGCTGGTACCCCTGAGCAGCTTATTCTTGATGGTGGTAAATATAATGGCAAGAATATGCTGTACAAAGGGCAATGGCCAGAATATGACTGTGTATTGTTCTACTTTTGTAGTTTGGGTATGCCTGTTCATCTGTGTAAACATACCTTACAGAATCAGAATATGCATCAATACAGAAGATTTTGCAGACACGTGTATATAATGTATGGTATTACATACAGCAACTGTTTGTTAAATGAATGCTAAGATTGTCAAGTCAGGCACTCAAAGCATAGGAAATGCCAGAATTAGATTTGTCTGCACAACCTTAATTCAGCCCTTTTGTGCATATGCATTATGATACAGTCTTTAATTACATGATCACATATCAGACCACTGAAATGATGGTGCTGACAGAATAAGAAGATATTCAATATTATTTTTTTAATCCCTATTGTTTGTGTGGCCCTGTGGCAGGCGTATTCTGCACACATTCAAACCCCACCTTAAAAACAGCAATTCCATAATATTATTGATATAATAAATACATGTGAAAATTAATAACTTCCTATGGACTTCTCTGTGATGTTTGTCACAAAGTTATCTGTTTATTGTAAAGATGCTAATTGATTTTTACAACATCCATCTTGTTGGTATTGTATCCATTTTACAGATAGGGGGAAAAAGTTCTTGAAGGGGAAGAAAACAGCCCAATTCACTCAAGTGCTACCTATGTAGCTACAGTCAACCTAAATCCTGGCAGCAATCCAGTTCATTTAAGTCTGCCTAATTTTTTGTATTTATTTGTCTGGTAGGTTCCTGGACCACCTGAAAGTGTTAGAACCCACATAGCCCTATAGAAGTGCCCTTGCCACCTGGCTTAGGGGAACCCTGAGAAAAAACAAACATTTTCGACCCTTCTTCCAAAGCAAAGCTACTGTGCATCCAGGAGGCAAGAGCCACGTGGCAAGCCAGGCACCAAACTGGCCTGGTGGTGGGCTAGCTAGTAGAGGGACTGGGCTTTCAGTGGAGTGGTTGATCCCAGGTAGGTACAGGCACTTAGCCTTTTCTGTTAGTTTTCCGTGGTAACTGAAGAGCGGGTGTCTAGCTTAAGCAGAAAGGATGCTCTCAGAAGGCCTCTCTTCAGTCAGTGGAGAGAGGGAAATGCAGAGTTTTGTTGGAGTATGCTTCTCCCTGCAAGTCTTCAGAGGTACCCCTCTGTCTCCATTCGATGTGTGGGGAAGCTAACTGTTGTGACAGGCTTCTAAATGCATCTGGGTCAGATCTGACTTTTCCAAGTGTTGTTTTCACTTTATTATAACTGTTTGTATCTTTAAAATATAGCATCAGTTGACTGCAAAATATGGCATCCACAAGTATATGTTCAGGTGTACCAGGTCAGAAAGTGGGGCATGTACAACTAAGGGCTTCCTGCAAAGATTTTGGATTCCTGCAAAACTGTCCTCCTTTTGGCTTTCAAATCTCTGCTGCCTTCAGTTCTCATGTTTCAGTACCTAAAGCGAATGAGTTAATGGTCCTGCAGGCAACTTTGTCTTTAAGTATGCAACTCATGTTCATTCCCAGAGCTGGCTCTTCTTGGGTGATACCCTTCTAGAAAAAATTGGAATGTGATCATGTAATTAGAGAGTATAGCGTATGCACAAAGACTGAATCTTAGCTCATGCTTTCAATGGCTAAATTAGGAACGATTGTATAATCTTAAGTATAGTATTTTGTAATTAAGTATAGTATTTTGTTGAATGCTCATTTTTATTCAGCCTTTTTTAACCAGAGAATTTTTATAATGTGAAGCTGAAAAATAAGATGATATCCTGTAGAGCTGCGCTGCCCTTTCCCTCTCACGTAAGTCACCAGAGAGCTGTTACCTACAGATACTCAGTAGTGAGCACTGCCACCTGAGCTGGTGGAGTAATTGCTGGTTGTAGACTACTACTGCTGCATGCGGTGGCCACTAAGAGGTGTTTCTGCTAGTAGTTGTGACCAGCATCAGATGGGTTGAGTCAGTCACAAGTTCAGCAAGTAACTCCCAGTTGCGGGGGTAGTGTCCTCTGGCAGTGCTGATGCATTCTGCCCGGCACTCTAACTTACTCTTGTTTTTCTCATCTTCATCCGTGCTTCTTGCTCCTCTGCTCCTGTCAGTCACTGTTGCTCTTTTTTTCTCAGTACTCTTTCTGTGCTTTACGTCTTTTTGAGTCAGGTTGCTTCATCTGTCTTTACAGTTTGGAAGTAAGCAGAGGGGCATGAGGTTTCACTGTTTTGCTAGTGCTTTCCAGCACTAACACCTGGGAGCTTTCTGATGGCTGGGAAGAGCTGCTGGAGATGAGGCTCGTGAGGCCTTTGGGGTGATGCAGGTTGGCATGATGGGGGTGGCATGCAGAGCTGTGTCAGATGGAGCACGCCCAGCCACTGTTCAGTCTGTTATGTTGATTTTCAGTGGGTCTTTTCTGCACATGGGCAAACTGAGAGCCTCCTCTTCCTCGGACTTGGATAACCTTGAGGTAGGTGGTAGCAAAGGAGAAGTCACAAGGGTCGCATTTTCCCGGCATATTTCAAGGTCATCTAAGAATGGTTTAAGCTCAGTCACTTGACAGCCAGGGTGACCTGAGAAAAGATGTGTGGCTCAGGTCATGAATGGTAATGCATTTAGCAGTTCAGTTTTTCAATTTTTCTTTACTTGCTGTTTTGGTGGTATTAGGCTGCTCCATGTATTTTCTTATAGATAATATATACATTATATCAGGCCAACCTCAACGAGGAGTGTGGCATTTCTGGTGAAGTGGTGGTAAAGGTTTGACC
>NW_009647222.1:6036172-6093410 GCF_000708025.1 Charadrius vociferus
CCCTGTAAGAGAGGCTTTACACCATCGGTCGGTGAGAATTCTGTCCTCTGAAGAGGACTAGTGCAGAGGCTTAGTGAATTACTCTAAAATTTACTTTGCCTTTTACTATGGCACTGCTTGTGTTGACTGGTTGCATATAACGCTAAAGTAAGAAATACTGCTTTGCAGTCAAGGAAGCGGATTTTCATGATTCCATCTGAAAAAATTGTCATAGCTGAAATAAGCAACATTATCAGCAATATCAATTTTAAAAAATAATTTGTATTAAACTATTATAATTCAAGTTTGGAGTACATAAGGTGCAGCCATATTTGGAGGTTCTAGTTAGCCTGTTGTATTGGTGATTATATACTGCAAGGAGGGATGAGGATTTGCTGCTTTGCCAGTTTTAATAGAGGCGAGGTAACTAATTCGATTCTGGATACTCTCATCATGAGTTGCTTGAAGGTGTTCAAATTTGCTTATGAAATAGTCCCTTCTGAGCTAAGGAGATGGAAATGAGACACTAAAAGGCTTTCTTGAAGTGCTTCCATGTTTCTCAGCTCAGAACATCACATTTGATATTAATATTAGGTACTGAGGCAAAGTCATCAGGTAGAAAAGGGAGGAAATGTAGAAATAGTAATTTTCTTATGTGTTTCCTCAGGATGCTATTTTGAGGCTTTAAAAAAAAAAAATAAAATTCATGCTTTGCTGATGAGGCTGCTGTAAATCGGGGAAGTGGCAGATGTAATTTAAGTCCCAGGGCCCTGCCCTAGAAGAGGTCCAATACTGGCAGCATACATATTGCTTATATGAAAGCGAACAGATGGATACATTTGGTCAATTCTGCTGGGTTCATATGGAAACCTTCAGAATTTTTCTTACTATTTTGAGTGGAATACTTAAATCTGTTATCTGCTGAGAGCCTGTACTTGACTGGGATGGGTGCTTTTTAGCTTTGAGCAGGGAGCATTGCCTTACTGTAGATGTCTTCGGATCAGATATGTCTATCTGACTGATGGAAGTCTCCCCCCACCTCCCCATACTCCAGGACCAATTCAGCTACTGGAGGAGTGAGCTGGATTTTTTTTTCCAGCTTCTCTGTGCCATGAGAACTGTCAGCTGAGTCTTAATCATGGAGTTATTACTGGTAGTGAAAATGCAGGAAAGAGAAGAAATTCATCTTGCTTTTCAGATGCTAGATTGATTGCAGAGGCACGTTTTGGTTATTGTTGGGGTGGGGATGGGAGAGGAAGGAGGAGATGGGGAGAACAAAAACATTGTATTTTCTTTAATTAAGAAAAACACTAATTTTCTGATACTAATTCATGCTAAATTCTTGCTGACAGTTTTTGATGTTTCCCAATTCAAAACAACTGAAAGCAATCAACTGAAGGGAGAAGAATGGAGAATCAAAGAGGAGGGGTGTTGTTGTATTAGAAGAACACAGCTTGAAGTGTTAATGCCTAGGCTGGGGGTGGGGGGTGGGAGTGGGATTAATCTGTAATGCCTGAAATTAGTCTGTTTTGAGTGTCCTCATAGGTTAGTGTGTGTGTGCATGTGTGCACATGTGTAAAGTGTGTGTCACGTATGTTATCTATCACATCAAGGAATATGACTAAATCATTCTAAATGCCTATCATACAGCTGTGCCAGCATCTGTATTGTCATCTAGCTATCTTGTTTCAAGTGTATAGCATATAAAAATATATACATCAAGCATTTAGACACTATCAATGACAGCTGTGTTCAGTATTAAGGTTCTTAAAGAAACTTATTCTTGCGTTTGGAATCATGTAAGAAAAAGGATACTTTTATCAGCAAGTTTTAGCTTTAAAGCTTTCCAGGAAAGCTGTAAACAAAGCAAAAAGAAAAAAGAAATCTCTGATATTAAAAGCATGCTTCCATGAAGAACACAGTTGTGCAAGTGCTCATTTCTTTCTTTTTATAAAGAAAAAAAATTTCTTTGAACCATTAGCAACAATAACTTTCATTGAAAATGGGGGTTAGATAAGAAGAGTAGAAGCTGAGCTCATTGGGAGGGAGGAAGAGGGCTGCTTGAGTTTGACAAAATAATTTCTTCTCTATTCCCATCTCATCCTCTTGAGCTGCATACTTCTCACAAAAACAGCTCCACCCACTGTTGTAGAAAATGGCCATCTCTTGGTATCTTCTCTGGAGGTTTTGTTTTGATAGTGCTGGTGCTAGTTTTGGGGATTAACATGAATAGCCCTATCAAAGTTTGTTAAGACGTGGTACCAATACAGAAAGATCCATGTATACTATTTAAAATACACTTGTTAACAGAGATTTAACAGTCATTTCATTCTCCACTGTTCATCACATTCACACATGTGGGATGGGCATTAACAGATTGAGCTACATCTTTTCATTTCAATTCTGTGGCAGTGTCTCTTTGCAGGAATATTTTATGTAGTAATAATTTTCTTCCTATTACAGATTTTCTAACTATGTTAATGGCAGTAGACTGGCCACAGAGCCATTCGTGAGAGCTACCTTTGCAGTGACATTTAAACAATTTATTTGATCTTGCTTTAGCATACCTGCTCATGCCTTTTTTACTCTGTTGTCGACCTTAGGAGAACTTTGTGTATAATCATGGGTCTTTCAATCACATTTAACTTAACCAAATGGTATGCAAATTTCTGTGATATGTCATTTCTGAACTCTGGGATTTGCAGTGTGTATGCTATCAGGTGGATGCCCCTTTACGGCATTGGTGTGTTTGAGTAGCAGCTGCTCAGCAGCTCCAGGGCCAGTTGCAGAAGGCAGCATGTCTTAGCTGAGTACGCTCTCTCTTACGGGTATGCAATTGTTGGATGTGCCTTGACTTACCCAAAGCAGGAGGTGCTATCAATTTCCTTTTTTGGTTTTTTTTTTTTGTGTGTGTGTATGATAATGGGAAAAGCAGAGCAGAGAAGGGTTGATGACAAGGTGGCAGTTCTATATATCTCACATTTACCGTGCTGTATTGGTCATCTTGTCATTTAGAGAAACTGCAAGTTGTGGATTTGTGGCTGAAATGTGTTACTGGTGTGGGACTGCTCTGGGCTGAAAGCCTAAAATGAGGACTTTTGCTTTGTGAGGGCATATCTTGTCCTGTGCTTGATGTAGCTTTTCCCATACTGGAGCATGTGTAAGAGTGCTCTTAGGATGAGAATGGTTAAAACCAATTACCACTGCCACTATAGTTGTTAACACTTGTATCAGTTTCTATCAGAATCAAAAGTCATAGTGTAAAGTGGTGTTATAAAGCCATCCAAGCCAGAACCAAGGAAAGTGAAAGGCAAGAGATTAACTGAATTAATTGGCAAAAAATATATTTATCAGCTTGTTGATTTTTAGTATAATTCATGGAAGTGAATTCTGTGAAATTTAAATTTTCATCCTGTGACAGCTGATTGGGTGGGAAAAACATAGGATGGCTGCTGAATGTTTACATTGACAAGAACATTCCCATTCATTAAAAATAAAAACCTTGGAATTCCATCACAGGAATGTGTGTAAGTGGGTTACCTGCTGTATTATGTCCCCTGTCTGGGAAACACTTGAAGCACATGATTAATCTCTTCAATTTCTGTTGAAATATTATTTTTTTAAAAAACAAAAGATAAGCCCACATGTTTTAAGTTTGCTTTTTTCATAAACATTTGTAGAATGAGGTGCAACTTACTCTGCTGGCTATATTTCATGCCTTTCCGTTTCCCAGTCCTGGTCATGAAAGCAGAGTTATGGCCTTAGAAAGTTATCTGAAAAGAAAGCTGGTTGCTTGGATGGGTCAAACAGCTGGTCTTAGTATGTGTTTGTGCACAATGTGTTGTTACTGCATTACTGAACTGGATTCTTTGTCCACACGTAATAGCCTGCCTACAAATGATAATAATCATGGTATGTGTCATGCTCAGTTCTCTACAGCACTGAAGATCCTCTGTTGAAGGGGAAAATTCAAAGCAATCATCAGTTCTCCTAAAATTGTCAGTTTTGGTTTCCATGTTCATACCAATTTAGTGTCTGGGTCTGATTTTTCCATTATCCTGCATCTTACGTACAGCTATGGTTTGCTGTCGGAAATGAGTAGTCCAAGGATAAGACAAGGGAAAATCATGCTTTCTGTCCTTGGGGTAAAGGAAATTATATGGAGTTCAAGTTTCTCAAGTGACAACATTCATTAGGCTGTTACTATAGACATCTGTACATAGGCACAGATAAGTTGGTATTTTCTGGGCACTTCCAGTAATAAAATCCTAAATCAATGTTTACAGAAGATGTTTAAGCTTTTTTCAGCAATTCCTTCACGTGTAGCTTTTCTTTAAAAATCTTTGATGGAAATGTGAAATCACAGAAAGCTAAACCGAGGAGGGTCTGCTATGAATTTCCTCAGATATCCTTCTTTTGCGTCCTGCCTTTGGACACGTGTGTCCTGCTTAACGTGTACTCAACCTGTGTGTACATTCTGGGTGCTCCCATCTGAGGTCTGTGTTAGTACCAGCCCCACTGTTGTTGTGCAAAGAGCATCTCGGCCATCTCTCTCTTTGGAAAAGAAATAAAGCCCAGAGTTGAAGATATGAGTTTAGGGAGGGAAGAGATAGTCCTTTCCATTTATTTATTTATTTCCTTACAAGATTTTTATTTTGCTTTTTTGGTTTAGTTTTATTTGTTTGGGCAAGTTTCTTGCCATTTACCTTTGCATTTGCATTGCCTATTGATTGGCAATTTTTAAACTGTTTATTGTGCTCTTTTGTTTAGCTGTTCAAGAGCTAAAACAAAAGCCACCAGGCCCTGTGAGGGACACATTTGCATGCGGCGAGCGTTGCCCGAGGAAAAAGTAATTGCTAATGCATATTTATGTGGCACAAATTTGCCATTTGTTTATGCATAAAATTATCAATAGTGCAGGGCGGCCCAGCCGTAGAAAATGGTGACCTTTTTAGCTTAATAAATAGAAATCAGCTGTTATTGTGAAGAGATCAGCCATTTATTCTGTGTTGAGGGACACTGTCGGGAAAATGTAGATTGGTGCCGGCAATATCATTAAATGGAAGGCCAGTGACCCTTTCGGTATAGTCTATTATACTTTATCTAATAGGGGATAAATGACTCTGGTTGGCAAATAGATTAAAAAAAAAAAAAAAAAAACAACCAACAAAAAACCCCACCCCTCCAGACTTCTCTTATTCCTCAGCCATATGAACAGGTAGATACTGAGGAGATAATCTTGCACAAGCTGGCTGGTATTTTTCTAGCAAAAAAGTGACTTTACAAACAAACAAGGACAAAAAAACCCAACATAACCCCCAAACCCACTCTATTTAGACTAGTTTTGACTGGGTTGGAGTGGGAAAAACAACCAGAGCCAGCCTATGATTCTTTCTAGTTTATGTCATCAAGAGCAATGTTCTTAAAGCCACACACACAGATCGGGTTTTGGCTTGGGAAATGAGAACTCATAGTTTGAAAGTAGGTGGTAGGGTCTTCTCCGAAGACAACAGGTTTTCAAAAACAGTTATGCTTTTTTCTCATATGCCTTCAGTTTTTATTTAAAGAGTGGATAAAATTTTGTCCACTTACACCCCAAGACACTGAAGATGTCTTCTGCAGAATGGTTACACAGGAAATGTAGCAGCATGGTTTTCTTTATGTTGCTCCGCTAATTCACCTCAACCTCAGCGGGCAGGCTTAAGATTTAGAGAGTTAAAAATTAACAGCCGTAAATCTCAGGAAGTTCTTGTGAAAATGAAAGTATATGAAGAAAACCTCATGTTTCTGTGTTTCTCTCATTCTGTTCTCCATAATGCACTGCACCGTGCATAACTGGAAGTGGCTTTAACCACCCCACAGGTGAAGTGTGGAGAGATGTGAGTCACAGTGACTGTAAATGGTTGCATTTTCTGTGCACAGTGTGGTGGACTGGGCATTTGATTTTTATCCCTGAAAAAGATCCAGCAGATGTTTGCAATAGCAGTATTTTGCTTTGCAAAGGCTATGTTAGATTGAGAGTGCCTTATCTGCATACCCATCCTGGTTAGGTGAGATGAGATCCCACCTTCAGAAGATGGAGGCTGGCCTCTGCCCACCCTTCTCCCTTGTGCCTTCAGAAAGTCCTCCTGTTATTCTGTGCTGGGGAAGGCCTAATCAGAGTAATTTCCACAGTGGGATTGAGTGCACCCTCAGTAAGTTTGTGGACAACACCAAGCCAAGTGGTGCTGTTGACTCTTATGAGGGATGGGGTGCCATCCAGAGGGACCTGGATAGGCTCCAGAAGTGGGCCTGTGTGAACCTCATGAGGTTCAACAAGGCCAAGTGCAGGGTCCTGCACCTGGGTCAGGGCAACTACCAGCATCAATGCAGGCTGGGGGATGAAGGGATTGAGAGCGGCCCTGCTGAGAAGGAGTTGGGGATACTGGTGGGTGAAAAGCTGAACAGGAGCTGATAATGTGTATTTGCAGCCCAGAAAGCCAACTGCATCCTGGGCTGCATCAAAAGAAGCGTGGCCAGCAGATCAAGGGAGGTGATTCTGCCCCTCTGCTCTTATGAGACCCCACATAGAACAGCGCATCCAGCTCTGGAGCCCTCAGCTCAGGAAAGACATGGACCTGTTGGAGCAGGTCCAGAGCAGGGCCACAAAAATGATCGGAACGCTGGAACACCTCTCCTATGAGGAGAGGCTGAGAGCTCTGGGGTTGTTCAGCCTGGAGAAGAGAAGGCTCCAGGGAGACCTTATTGTGCCCTTTCAGTACTTAAAGGCAGCCTACAGGGAAGAGGGGGATAAAATTTTTAGCAACGCCTGTTGTGATAGGACAAGGGGTAATGGCGTTAAACTAAAAGAGGGTAGGTTTAGATTAGGTACAAGGAAGAAATAAGGGTGGTGAGACACTTGAACAGGTTGCCCAGAGAGGTGGTAGATGTGCCATCTCTGGAAACATTGAAGGTCAGGTTGGATGGGGCTCTAAGCAACCTGATCGAGTTGAAGATATTTCTGCTCATTGCAGGGAAGGTTGGACTAGATGACCTTTGGTGGTCCCTTCCAACCCAAACTATTCTGATTCTATGACTCTATGATTCTGGGGCTTTGTTCTCTTTGCTTCTGAAAAAAACTATCACAATTAATGTCATCATCACAGAAAAGGCACCACAATGTTTGTCACTGAGTGTCTTTCTGGTGACCTCAGAAAAGAGGCAGAGGGTTGAACAGGATGAAGGGACTTGCATATTGTGTCAGTGGAAGCCCCTTTGAGGCAGGGTTGTGTGGAGGCTGTGCTCAGAGGCAGGACTTATGTCTTGAAGGCTGTTTTGATCTGTTTTCACCACTATTAAATTTCAGGGAAAGTTAAAAAAAATATTTGAAAATACACCAAGCAAATTAGTAAAATATAATACAATACATAAAACAGAGTATAGGATATATTATACAGTATATGCTGTATTACTCTCTATAATAATCCTGTAGAAGTCTTACTAAGAATGTGTGCTCCAGTTCAAGACTTCTTCATACCTAAAATTTTTTCTCATATTGGGATGTTTTTTGGAAAGGGTTTCTTCAGTTTCCTGTTTGTGCTTTTCCATGCATTTAACTCCTGTGCACAGAGCTCTTGCCTCCTTCTGGAACACTGCCCTTGCAGTCCTCCCAAATAATGGTACCCAAACTGTGTTGCTGTAGGAACAAAAACATTGTAGGACATGTTATGGAAATAGAGAAAAAGTAAAACAAAAAAAAAAATAGCTAAAAGTATAAATTTTCTTAGGTACATCCTATGGAAACCATAGTTAAGATGAAATTGAATTTAATTGCGGAGTAGGATCTAGGTTTCTTCACGTGGCAACAAATCCTTTTTTTGTTGGCTCTGTCACTCCACTCAAGACCATAGCCAAGAACCACAATTTCTGAAGTCTCTATTTATGTTTGGGGATTGCCTCAGCTTCTCATTAATAAACAGTTGTAATTAGGTGGTATTTTACCTTTATAAAGACATTTTTATTTTTACTTCAACAAATTAATTGAGCCTTGCTTATTCCAAGCAGATTTTATTTTTTTTCCAAAGGGTCTTTTCCCATATAGGTATCTCCAGCTCTACCCCTGGGGAAAAAAAAAAATCTTCCTCTATATGTCAAAGCTCACAGCCAGTTGTTAGCCTCAGTTTTGTTTTTTCTTTTTTAACAGTCATAAAACAACCCTTTTGACATATACTGTTTGACACCAACCAGGAATTTTTATGTAGATAACATTAACACTTAGAAAATGATTAAGCTTATTGTGTGGGAATAAACTGGGGGCCACACTTGTAAACTAACCTGGATCCAGCTGACATTCTAGCTCAGGATATTATTATTATTATTATTATTTTTACATTTAATGCTGCTGTTATGTTTTCTTGTTGTATCTGTACCTGTTTAGATGCCCAGGCCTGGTTGTGGAAGACTCTGTGCTAAGTACAGAGACATGGAAAATGAGGCTTCTTCAAAAAAATCTAGAAATATCTAGCTTTATAGAAAATCACAAAAGTTTTCTAAAGAGGAGTGGTTAAGTGAGGAGATAGATCAGGAAAAAACAAGGATTGGCAAGTATTACTGATCAAAGTTTGTACTGGAAAACACAAGAATGAGTAAACTGAGTGTTACTTTTCTTTGGTATTCTGCTTATATGAAAAGGACAGAGGGCAGCACCCTGCCTTGGTTCCAGATTGCTGGGAAAGACAAAAAAAGGGGGGGGGGGGAATATTTGTTTACTGTAAATAAGCATTACAGGTCTGATTGTCCTCTGACATGTCTTCATTGTCCCGGGGTCTCATCCTAAGCAGGAGTGAGTGGAATGGGGCTTGTTCTTTCCTCAGCTTCTGGTGCGTGTCTGCTGTATTAATAATGCGTTGGTTAGGGAAGACAGATAAAGGACAAATTTTATGTTGATGAATGTTTAATAAGATAACCAGTCTGGCACAAGAGTTAAGCAATTTGTTTTCTGGTTCTTTGACATGCTGGTAACCAGGTAGTCTGATAGGTCCTGCAGATCTTGATCTGGTTTTGGTTTGTTTGGTTGGTGTTTTTTGGTGTTTTGTTGTTTGTTTTGTTGTGGTTTTTTTTTTTAAAGAAAATTTTGATGACTTATCCTCACTGAAGACTGACTCCTCCCCTGCCCCCCCCCAATAGATTTATTTGAAAAGCCCACAGAGATATTAATCTTACGAAGAGCAGAACCTCATGCTTGAGGAAATCTCTATACAAAATATAGAGGACACATTTCTGTTTGCTCATCTGATTGATCAAAAATAATATAGGAAGTTGAGGTTTATCTTCACAAAGTTTGCCTGCATACAGACCTCGGTATGAACCAGGGATGGTTGTCTTTTGAAACCTTATGCCCCAACCTGCTCTTGTTAGTAGTCTTTTTATGTGCTGCTGCTTTTCACATAGCACTCTCAGCTTTAGGGCTGGCAAAGTAATTCCATCAAGTTAAACTGGTAGAAAAATGCCTGGTTTTATATAATTAGGTTACCGATTTCAGAATTTGGTTGTGTGTGTGTTTTGTAGTTGAAAAACAAAATGAAATAAATTCCTATTTATTTTTATTCATACGTATGTTTCATACTACAAATGATTTGTTTCGGTTAGACTAGATTGATATTAACACAGCTTAGGGATGCAGAACCTGACTGAAAGGACAGCCCCTTCACACCTGAGAATGTGCGGGCTTAGGCTTGTGTGAACTTGATGTGTTAGGTCACAAGTATGGTCTCAGACTTTCTTATGCAACTGTGTCCATGTGATCCAGCCAAATAACTGAGTCTCTTATGTTTTCAAATCACTGCTTTGATGTGCACTTGGGAGCCACATAAAAGTTATTTTCCCAGTTTTGCAACCAGGTAAACCGAGGCACAAAGCTGGTAACGGGGAGCTTGTGGCTAGGCAGGGCCAGCTGGGTCAAACAGCCCAGTTGCACTCTTGCACGCAACAGTGTCACAGGCCTCTGCAGAGGGGTCCCAGCTCCTAACTCATGCATCCAACACAGTCACACCTTGTGCCACAAAACACTTGTCCTCCCTCTGCCAGCAGACTGAAGGCTTTGGGATAAAACAGCAGCAGCCACAGCTTTTGAACCGTGGAGGACGAGGTAGGGTTTGGGAAGTCACGCTATCTAGTGTTAGTTGAAGTTCTAGGCTTCGTCATACCTGGGGGAGATGCCGCTCCATCACTTGTGCAGGACGCTGAGGTGCATCTTGGAGAACCTTGAGGCAGGGTTGCTCACACGCTTACTCATGGAGTAAGCGTGTGAGTAACCCCCCTACTTGCAGGGTGACAGCTGACAGCAGAGGCAAATGCAGAGGACTTCTTGCTCCCAGTGCTGTACTTGCACCACTAACCATGCTAGACGGGCTAATCATGCAAGCATGTTAGGCTGGGGATATAAAAAAAAAAAAAAAAGCAGCAAGTGTGGTTAGCTGCTTAAACACTCAAGAGAAACAGGAATATATAGTCATATCTTTCTCCTAGTTCAATCTTCCTATTGATTTATCATGGTAAGAGGTGCCACTTTAGTTCTAATCATGTCTACTTTTATTTTCTTTCCTTTTTTTTTTTTTGCTACTACATATTTCTATGGCAGCTTTTCCATGTGATATGTTTTGGGTCACACATTAATTTACACCAGCCTCTGTTCTGTAAAAAAGAGTTCATGAACTAAACAAAAAGGAACGGGGAGGGGGATGTCTAGCAGAGCCCAGGCTTTTGTTTCATGTTTTGGATGTATTTTCTTTTTAAAATAAAATTGTTGATATGCATTTGCTTTTATTTTTCTAGCCTTCCTCTTGCTGATGACCGGGTTCCTGTTTGATCCTGTTTACAAGCTTCCGAAGATTGAAAATAACCCCAACTCCTCTGCATTGGGTAGGAAAACAAAACCATATAAAGACATACGGCAATTACTCTGGAGGGCTAGCAATATGGAAGAGTGTGGTATGAAGGAAGAGCTTGTGGAGAAAAAGGAGAAGGTTACTAGGTTACCACAAAAGACATTAGTGTACACAATTTTTCTCACCCACTCTTTTGGACTGGGGAGGAGGGGGAGGAGTGGGCATATCGGCAAGTAAATAAGGATATTCTTCAGCGTGTGTTTTCCCAGTGTAAATGTTTTAAGTTTATCTATATTTTCTGTTACTCATTCAAGCTGAGTTACTGTTACTTATGTTCTGTTACTCATTCAAGATTCTATTTCAATCTATTCAAAACCTCCGAAAAAGATAATTTCCAAAGACTTTTGGGTTTGTTTTTTTTCTTTAAAATTTACTGTCAAGATAAAGAATTTTCCCTAAATTACGATAAACTTGTGAATATATGTGCAATAATTTATACATCCCGAGTACTAAATTTTTACAAATACTTTGTAAAATGACATTTCTTGTGGCTAGGCAGAGTGGGTGGGGAACGATCCAGTTAAAAGTTGTTGTTGGCCTGACAGGAGACTCAGATAGGGTAATCCCACATTTCATGTGTCTGCTCGATCCTGTAGTAGTATTTGTACTTAACCTGACTGCCAGGACTAGTAAATGTTTGCAGAATTAAGGCTTCAAAGACAAGCACCTCCTTTTGGTACTGTGGTTTTTATCTTGTTATTGTGGACCTTAGGAAGACTTGAATACGTCAAACGCTGTTGAGCGTGATGAGTTTGTCCTAGTATTAGGCTTCACCTAGCTTGTCCAAGTTGCTATCGTAGTCATGTATTCTGCTATAATTAGTGCCTTCGTAAGGGGAGTGGCAATTGCTACCACATCAGGATTAGAAATACAGCCACAGTGACAGGTAACACCTATGTCCAGTCTTCATGGGTGGAAATGAGCAAAAGGTGTGGAACGCAGTAGAGAGCTGGGGCCAGTGTAACTGACGATTTAGGGCCAACTCTCAGGTGAAACCCTGGGATAGCCTTCTTGGTTTCAGTATGATTTTGTCCACATGCAGAGGGCTATTCCACTGTTCTTGCTGGGACCAAACTTCTAACTAAGTCTGAAAGCAGGATTATGTGGTTGAATTATAATTCTGGTGTAAATCAGTGCTTTTCTGCTTCGTAGTGAGGCCTTAGACATGCACATGAGACAACAAGTTTAAGTCGTGGTATTTTAAAATGATTCATTCAGATACAAAAAAGTTTTATGCTTCACTTTTCTCTTTCTAACTGCCAGAAGTCAGTTTTGACTCTTGTATTTTTTTCCTCTTCTAAGTAAGCTTATCAAAGAAGAAATCACTAATTTACCAGCCAGTGCTTAATAATTGAGGAAGTGAAACTTCTAATTTAGAGAAAAAAGAAATCCTTTGCTGAGCTGCTGAATGATTTTTAAATAAAAAAAGCTTACCATATACTGAGCAACTTATTTCTTTTATTATTATTTTAAGGCTTTCATTCTGAGAGGGGTCACTAGCCTTTGAGAATTGAGCCACTTTGTTGACAAATCTGTCCTCTAAATTGAACAGCGTTAATTAGAACTTTATGCTGCAGATTCTTACTTTTTAATGTGGGTGGTGGTATCAACAAAAATGTCTAATGAATTTGATTGAAGATGATTTTAAAAGGTCTGCCACCTGTAGATAAAAATGTGCATTACTACACATGGTAATTATCAAGACTGAAGGCCGTGACATGATCCATTGACCTTTTGAAATCAAAACACTTACTGTAAATAAAAAAAGGCATAGATTTCTCCATCTGTGTTAATATAGGACATGTCTGTATATTCAGCTATATCAATACACTATAATATATCTAGGGGAAGAAAAAGATACTTTGGATTATGTTAGACCCAAGTTTCCTGTCTTCTCTTTTACAGGCTTGTAAAGCGCTCTCTATTTTTGTATGTGTTGAGGGATCTTTTTTTGATCTAATGAAATAGATTGCTAAAAATATTCAGGTGTCTGAGACAGCAGCAAAACATCTCTGAGCCACCCTAAAAAATTAAACTAGTTTTGTGTGTGCAGGATGAAAAAGAAAGTGTACAGGAACAGATTTCAGCTTCAGGCTTTCTATAGGGGCATTTGCAGTAAGGGGAGGGGAGCAATAACCCAGCAACTATCATTGTAAAAATTATGAAAAGCACTTTGATGGTCCTTTTTAAAGTCAGTTCACTAAACAGGGGCCAAAGCAAAAGCCTGAAAGGCAACTCGTAGTTTGCCATTAAAAACCTCAGCCCCTTGCTGCTATTTGCAGTTGAGAGCGAGTGCTTCTGCATGCAGTAATGGTGAGAAAAACTAAAGGGAAATAAAGGATGCGAATGAAAGATTTTCTGTTTTCATGTGAGTACTTGGAACACCAAGCAAGCGAAGAAGCAGCAATTTTAGCTAAGCTAATGTAATAGAAGACCATTGCACCCAAACTGTCTCAGCAGAACTTCCTGCATAATTAGATTGTAAATCTTCTCAACTGAGGAAGTTTTGCCCAGGGTCAGATTGTCTAAGTAATAATCCATTCTACATAAATTAGAAGATTTGAACTGCTGGGATACATTATTACATTAGTTTTGTTTTTTATTCCTAATATAACTAAGGAGAACAAATGCAACAATTCTTTTTCTTTTCTTCTTTTTAATTACGTTATGTCTCTCTAGCTTTCGATTACCTCAGAAGGCCTTTCCTGTAGGTTTTTGGATTTTTCTTGAGCCATGATGATCAAGTTGTCATCTAGGCAAATTAATACATTTTTAATATACTTTAGAAAGTGATACCACAGAATCCTTTGGCCACCAGATTCTGTGATATCACTTCCTCAGTGAAGCATTCAGTCAGAGATGCTGCTGCAGTTTTTGTGATGCTGAAGTTTTACCTCCCTCTAAGACCCCCGTGTTCTGCAAAGAATAGAATTACCATCTTCAGGGTAAGAATTAATGGATGAAAATTTACTAATAACTAGTTTACAGCAAGCAGGTTTCTAAGTTTTTAGTTACATTATTTTCTTTGAGAAGAAGATGATTGTGGGTACTTGACATGCATATATAGCTATATGTAAAAGTGATGGGTAAATCCTGAGGTCGTTATTCAGGCAAAAATCGCAATTGAAATTTCAGTATTTGATCTGCTCAAAGGAAGCAAAGTTCACAGCGTAGCACAGATTAATTTGTATGGACTTGCTGTCAGTGATTTTTTTTGTTGTTCTACATTTGACTTTCGCTATGAAATGGAGGAGTGGCCAACTTTTCAGGAGAACTTTTGGGACTTCCAGCTTTTGGACTGAACTCTCAGGATGTCTGTGTATACTCTGATGCTAAAAGCCAGAGAGGAGATTGGAGGTGCTTGTGGATGTGCTCACGATGCTGTGGGCTTCCAGTTCCTACAGCTACTTTGGGCATGCACTAACTCCATAGTTGCTGTTAGATGCACGTGTTAAAGGTCTAGACCTGCACAGCAGTAGTAATTGGCGACAGGATTGCAAAATCAACTTGGTCTAGCTCTGTGATGGGTTGTCTTTTGTTGTTGTAAGTGCAAGCATTGAGAAAAATGTAATATGAGGAAAAGATTGGCTTCTGTTGTTAATGATGTCTTTAAATATCTGTCTTTTCTTAATGAAAGTTCATATGTAATATTGTGATATTTTTGGGGGAAAGAGAAGGAAGAAATTATCTGGGGTGGGGGAGATGTATTGAACTCCCTATTTCCCATTTATTTCCTGTGATCAAGGGTAGAAAAATTAAAAAATGGAATAGATAATTTTGTATTTTCAAATACAGCAGTATTTTGATTACCTGATGCCAGTTCTGTGAGGTCAGCTGCCTGGTGAGTTTGTGGTCAGCCTACTCTGCAGACCACTGGCAGATGAAGGCAAAGCATAAGTTTTGGTGGAAACAGCAAGTGCTCTCAAAGGGTCCTGGAAATGGGGGCACTCCCAGACTCAAGGATGTGTGGTCACCCTCCTCTCAACTGGTGTGCAAGGAGCAGACTTCAGTATATTTTTTTATTTTTCTCTATTGCTGTGAGACACCAAGGGATGTTAAAAAGTAATAACACTTTAGAAAACATGGGGGGGGGCGGGGGGCGGGGGGGGAAGGATCTGTGAGAGCCCCTTGAAACTGATATGTTGGGGAAACACCAAAACATTCAGGTTGCCCTTGGAAACATACAAGAGCAGTGGAACTCAGTAGATAAAACACTATTTTTTACTTCCACTTAAAATCCAAACTTTCTGTCATTACTACCATTATATTTTTTATAAAATTACTTTTATGTATTTAAAATTTTCATTATTATTATTAGTTATTTAACAGCAAGTAGCTGTGTCTTTTCTCAGGAACATCAGATATAAAGAAAATCAGAAATCAGACCTCAAGACTACTTTTGAGGCAGAAATAATCCAACCATTATTTCTGGTGTAAAAGGTTTGTGAATAGCATCATTTGCCTAGAAGCTGTTTTCCAACCTAATAACTCCCAGAATAATGACCTAAAACTGTTTCCAAGAGGATTAAGGCCCATATAACTATTAGGAAGTATAAGTTTTTGAAAAAGCTTCTTTCTGATTGGCGGAGAGGTGAGTTCTGACTTAAGTTAAAGCTGCTTGCTTAGGAGAATCAGTTTCAATCTCTCGGAAGTCAAAAGTCTTGAAGTAATCCTCTGGAGCAGGATTGTCTAACTTTTTTTCTCTCTATATATAATATGTATGTGTATATATAGATATTACTTATTGCTATAATGACCTTAAAGATGGTCATTTAACTGGGTTTTTAATCCGTTTGGGAGGGGTTTTTAATCTTCTGCTTTAGTTTGCCTTGGGCAAAACCCATTCAAATTGGGCTGAGATCGCAGCTGAACACTTAGCTTGTTGGTTAATCATCACTTGAACACCCTTCATTGGAGAGACTGCAGAACAGAGAATTTATTATCTCTAATGATATTGGTGTGTTTTTAAGGTTGTGCACACGTTGTATGCGCTTTACTCTTGTTAATTGCTTTTTTTAGCTAGTGTGATCTGTAAAGGGGAGGGAGGAGAAAACGTGGGCTCAGGATGACTGGGGAATATCCGCTGTACAGGGGCCAGGCACTAAGGGTTAGAGGAATGTGTGGATTTGCAGCTGAATCTGTTTGATAAAGAGCTTGCTCACTGAATTGTGCTTTTAAATTGGTAAAACTTCCCAACCATGAATCAAAATACTTGTAACAGAAGTTCACTGCAGAAAGCCTGTGAATTCACACTGAAATGACTGTTAACCACCTATTGTTTTTCACCTTCTTCAAATAACCAGAGCTAATGCTGTAGCTTTTGGCCAAATCCCAGAAATGTTTCAGCAGATCACACTGAAGACCTCAAATCATCAGTGAGTTCAGCCAGCTTTATCCTAGGGTGCCTTCTCTGACAGCAATCAGGATTGGTTTACATCTGTCCCAAGAGCATACTCATGGAAGAAGGTGAAATAAACATCTGGCATTAGCAAATTAAAATGCAATTATTTGGTTTATTTACCTGAGGAACTAGTACCACCGGCCGTTCAGAAATCTGTAATAATACGCATTTACTGTATTAAATATGGCCTTTCAATAGGTTTGGCCTTGTGTGCAATGTAAAGGTGGTTTAGCAGGCCTACTCACTAATAAGGTAACAGTAAGATTTGGCTGTCAACTGAGTTGTTCTAAAAGACAGGGCTAGTTTTGTGGAACACTGAAATCTATCTTTAAAAAATGCAGAAGGGATTTAATCAATGATGGTACTTAACATGCAGTTGAACTGGGCCCTGTTTTGAAAAAAATCACTCTAATTTTTGCATTGATTGACTATAGCCACAATAGTAAAAGGCAAAGAAATGTTTGCTGATCAGACGTATGGCCAAATTCTTATTTCTGATGCAGGATGCACACTGCCAAAAATCTGATGCATATGCTTATGAAAGATTTTTCTGGTTCTATATGTACTATAAATATATTCCACATGGCTCTATACAAAGCTCTCTGTTATTTCAGTAAATCACAAGCCACTAAGCTAGAGCCAAAGAAGGTGAAGGTCTGAATAAAATTCTTTAACATTTTATGACTTTGAAACCCTGTTTTAGAGTACATTTGCTTCATTAATTTGTGGTTTTAATGGGCTCAGTTGGGCAAGCATTGTTATAGATACACTAGCAGACAGGGAGAAGAAATTTCCTTTTAATTTTCAGTATTCTAGGTTTCAATTTTAAACCAGGACTGTATAGTTTTAGTTAAAATAAATTGTTTAAGGAGTACTGTTGCTGACGGTGTTATTTGATGTGACCAAGTTTGGCAAACTGCTTGTCTAGTGTGAAAATGAGTCTTTCCTGGAATTGGGGGGGGGGGAGGATGGGATAGACTATGTGCTCTCTCCACTGCCCACCGTGGGACTGAGGGTGTGATTGCACACTGGTATCTTCCTAAGCCCCTACACAGTTCTGTCCAGTGGCTCAGGAGCTCCTCAGAGTGTCCCCAAGCAGCACTAAAACGAAGTCTGGCTATTGCCTAGCTGGTTTCCCTTCTTGATTTGAGAACTCTGAATTCTAGCGTTATAATTAAAAAGATGAGAAGAGTGAATAGGGTAGCTGCAGAGGAATAGCGTTTGGTAAACCTAAGCAGTAAACTAAGAGTAGAACTGCAGAGATTTTCGCTGTTGCAGCAACAGGTTGCTGTAGCTCCTCCCCATTTCTTTTAACCCTAATCACCATTATGTAGTCAGGTACGAGAGTAAAACAAAGTTGAGAGTGAACGCTTTCCCCCGACCCCACGACAGCAGCTTCATGTTTCCAATGTCAAGTGCAGTTTTGTTCTCAAGATTGGTGATACAAATACAATATTGTCCCACTCGGTTGCTTGGTCCCTTCCTCATAGACTCAGAATTACACCTTCTTACTGTACCTTTTCCACATGCATGAGCTTTTATGCTTTCTAGCATTGAAATCTGGGAGAGTAAACAGTCTTACTCCCTGCCATGCATCATCTGTGCAGCCACCAAGTAAATGCCAAGGTTGTCGCTTATACCTGGGTAACAGCGGTGGAGATTACTGCATTTGGGAATTGGAGAATTTCAGGACAGCTGGAGTGCATAGTATGGTCAGGGGAAGTGTATTGCGGGGGGTCTTGTGAAGGACTAGCATGAGGGCAGTCATAGTGAAGCTGGGCTTTGGTGTCTCGCACCGGGTTCTCGGCAGCCACAATCAGAACAAGTGCTCTGCATCCCTTCACAAAGTTAAGGATGGGAAAGCGAGTGCTGAAGAATCCCGCAGCTCCTTTTTGGTGAGCCACTGCAAACTTAGAGGTAAAACTTGAAGACAATAATTTCTTAGTCCAGTGTTTTGAGCCTTCATATTCAGAGTAGGGTACATAAGAGGACAATGTCTTGACAGCTGTGGGGACTGCTGAGTCCCCACCTTTGGAAAATTAGGCCTCCTTGCAGCATTCCCCGAACTAAAGCACCTGAAGCCTTCAGCTGCTCCTGAGTCATTGGATGGGAGCCTTCCTAAGGGAAAGGGGAGTCCGGCAACTGGACGCTGCGAACCGACGGCTTCAGATTTCTGCACCTTTGAAAGGGTTAATGCCGAGGTGCTCTATTGTATTAATGATGGTTGTCTCTTCCCAGAGCCCATTGGGCTCTTTCAGGGGCCTCTCAAAACAATGAGTGCAGTGAGGCTGTTCTGTCTAATTACTCCAAGACAGGGATGCTAAAGAGGAATTAATGACAGTTGACAAGTGCAATTAATAATTATAGCAAAGCTGGGAGTCATGCAGCAGGCAGATGACAATAACAGGGTAACTGTACATGACAGCTTTCATCCGTTCCTTCCTCCCTGTCCCCCCCTGCCCCCCCCTTGCTGCTTCTTTCTTTTACCCTTTAATGTGAGCTGCTGCATGCAGCTGGGCCACATCGCACTGCTCGCTCCATACAAGAAGGTGCTGGGATCTGGTCACTTAGGTTTGGCCAATTTCTAACCCACCCCTCCCCCTCCCTCCCTCCTAAAAAAATAATAATAATTAAAAACAATTTAAAGATTACCAACAGCACCAACTTGGAGGCACAGGCTTCTGTTAGCTTTCACGGTCAGGTGTTGACAAGACTACTTAAAATTCATGTTGGGAGATTGGAAGGAGAAGGGGACAGGGAAAGGCAGCAGCAAGCTGGAGTTGAAGTGGGATTTCCATATCAAAGGCCAGGCCTTTGGCTCTGAATGGTAATTAAAGTACCCAGATTTCATCTCCTTGGTCAGCTCATGAAAAGGAAAAAAAAATTAGAGAGAGGATTTTTTCACTCCCTTTAGACTATAGTACAGCAAGCAGTAAATTAAATGAAAGTTGAGCTAAAAGGTGCCTAACGCTTCAATCTTTTGCATCTAATAGAATCTATGATGTTTTTAAAGCATTTATTCAGTTCACATCTTCATCTTGCTGTGATTATAAAGGATATCATGTCTGCTTACATTTATTGGGCACACATCTTGGCCTTCCCAGGGTTGTAAAAGGATTTCACTTTGCATTATGTTGCTGTTGTGCTACGGCCTTTTGGCTTAAAAAAAAAAGGGAGGGGAGAGAGTGTGAAAAGGAAGAAAAAAGGCACATTTCTGTGTAATTTCTAGCTGGTCATTGTAGGAACTGCTAACAGTGAGAACCAAATAAATGCAAATTTAATGAGGCATGGGGAACTAGTAATGAGATACAACAGCCCCTCACCTTGAGGTTGCTTGTTCAAACCTAGACCATGGCACTATTGAAAGTGGCCACAAACCAGCAGTCACATGGCAGTAAATGTGCAATGTTTTGTCACCGTGGTCCAGTTCCTAGTGGTTACATAGTGATGAAATGAAAGCCCTGCTTGCATGTGCTGGTAGTCCCTCGTTGGGGACAAGGACTGCGTGCTCTCTGGATTTCCTGCCCTTGGCATGTTCAAGTCAGAGATACGCTGTAATGTGCAGTGTTTTGCCCCGAACTCCTTGTCGGCTGTCCTGGTTCCAGGTCTTCTGTAGATGTGCTGAGGTCTCCAGTCTCTGGAGCTATCGGTCTGGCCTTTTGCTGACAGTGGGTGAACACCCAAAGCGTGAGGGTTTCACCAAGACTGCAGGTGTCCTGATGTGCCCTTCAGTTTCTCTTCAGATCTGGGCTTGCCAAGCAGTTTCGTGACGCCTTGGGCTCCTGCCTCTGGGTCTGCACCCCAGTAAATCCATGGTTGCACCCTCTTTGGCTGAATGCCCTGAGGGAAAACACAGTTTTGCTCTTTTCACTTCTGCTCCATAAATAAAAAAGACTGAAACATTACATTTCAAAGGCACATGTGTAATTAAAGGTGACCAGGCTGGGTCTCATTTACTTTGGGGCTGAGTTGGAACCTGCTTCAGGTTGCTGAAAATACCTCTCCTGACCCCACTGGGTGCTGGATTAGTTCACTGAGCTTGAAACCCTGAAGTCTAGATGTTTTGCTGCATTCTCCTATAGTTACATGTCCACTATAGCAAATGTAGGACATTACTGTTTTGGTACAAGATGTTATAGATGTGGGCAGTGCTGGTGGTGTCCTGTTTGTATGAGTACAGCTGCTGTGATAGAAGGGGTGAGAAGAGCTCCTTGAAGCAAAACATGGAATAATTAGGATCAAAATTTAAAAAGGGAGGGGGGAAAACATGCAAATTATTGTTGCTATAACAAATAGCAAGGACTTAGAAATGAGCCAAACTAAATGCTCACTGGACACAAAACCAGCCTGAACTTCAGACATTTTAAAATCTAGACTTGTATTCTAAATGCTAAGGTTATTTTTCTTCTTCCCCTCCTCTTTCTTTTTCTCTTCCTTTCTTGCTCTTTTCCTTCTCTCTTCCTCTATAAGGCACTGTCTCCTTTTTTCCCCCCCTCAGCTCAAGTGCATCATTTTCTGCTATTGAGTTTAAAAAACTCTGCTGCAGGGGCTCTGAAATGAATAAAAATGTAATCCTCAATGTGCCCATTGTGCGCTCTCATTTGTTTTTGCTGTATCGATTTATCAGCGGAGGGAAATTACTCGCTGGAAGAGAGGATGCCAGTCAGAATGACATTTATTTCATAGTACAAGGAGGCTCTCCAGCGTGTTTCCATGTAACCCAGATATTGGAGCTGTAAAAGGGCTTGTAACAAGGTTTAGTGCTATGATTAGATCGTGTGGAGCACCTTGCTTTCATAACAACAGGCACTTGGCTGGAGCCAAGGCCTCAGGTTATGGTCAACTTTTTTTAATTCATTTTTCCTTAACACAGAGTATGTGGCTTGCACCCCAAAATATTTCTCTGCTCAAAACTCAACCATGCAAACTTGTGAAATCTCATTTGGTATTTTTAAGGGTCTTGAGCTTTCATGTCACTGAGTTAAAAAGAGAAAAAAGATAAAATAGTTACTTGTTAATCTTTTTAGCTTTGTGCTTCCTTGCGTTTCTAGTGAAATAACCCCATGATTTTAATTCACCAAAGCAAATCTTTTCCTCCAGTGATTGTAAGCTACGCTTGCTCAAGGCAAACAATTACCTGTAAAAATGAAGCATATTCTTTACCCAAAACCTGCGGTAGCTATATACATGTTACAAATAAAGGTGGGATTCAGGAGACTGAATCCTGGCCCTGCGGTTTGTGTTTGGCTGCTCTTGCTGGATAGTTCGTGCTGAGGGCTTTTCTGCGCCGAGTCGTGTCCAGTGCTTGTCAAGCACCCTTTTCAACAGTGTCCAAAGTCAGGTGGTTCAAAGGCAGATGCCCAAACCCCAGAATTGGTCTTCCTCCAAGGGACTCCTCTTTACCAGATGGATGTTGGCTTATTCTCCGCAGCATTTTATCTACCTTTGGAAATGTCCTGTTAGGAGTTATTCTTAAAACTCTTGACATATTTATGGCCATTTAAGAACTCGTGTCTGGAAATAACCTTGTAGATTGTCAAGCTCTTCCTCTTAGCATGCATATTGATAGCGTATAACCTTCATTAATTTCCTGTGATTTCATTTATTGTTACAGATATGAAGTTATTTCTAACTTATGTATATCTGTATTATCCCTCAACCTACCTTGTCATGAACTTCAGTGGCATCGTATAGCAGAGAGCTCTGGGGGTGAAACCTGCCCCATAAACTGGGGACTGCTCCTGCCCTGTGCAGGAGCACAAGTGCTGGCAGGGAGCCCACCACTCCTCACCATTGCAGGAAGGTGGGGAAAAAGGTAGTAGGAGGTATGGGAAGTTATGTCTGTGTTGAAGACTGCTTGATGCTTTCCATCCTAAAACTCTCTTTTCAGCTGTTTTTATCTTTGCCAAATGATTTCAGCTTTGGCTGATATTTTCCATTTTGGGTGTTTGCCTCAGACATTTAAAAAAAAAAATTTAAAAGAATTTTTCAGCCAAAATGGCTCAGCTGTCCCCAAGCTGAGAGAAAAAATAAGTTGTTTTGCTTTTATTAAAAATATTCTTCCCACTGTCTCGATGGAAAGCTCAGCTCCCAAGTCACAAGTCTCTGAAATGCTAAATTTCTTGTATCCACTTTCTTGAGTGATAAAATTAACCAGGTTTAACTAACCTGTGGACTTCTTTGCTAGACTGTGAACCCACTGGCTCACGTGTGTCTATTGGTGCCTTCTTTTTTGGGGGGTGGTGGCTGGGGAGTAATGGTTAGGGTGAGCTTAGCTAGAACTAGTTAACTTATCTGTCTACATCACTGTTTTAAACAGAGGATAATGCTGTTTCTGCAACTGTATCCAGCTGAGCTATAGCTCAGACGGCATTTGAGCCACAGAGTTAGCTGAGAATCTTGCTAGCTAAGCTTGACCTAAACTGAACTGTTCCTTTCTAGTCTAGATGAGATGTGTTATTTTCCTCCTAAAGTTTGGGTCACACTAGCAAAAGGCAAAGAGTAGTATTGAACCGCATACGGGGAATAAAATTGAATAAGTGCCTGGCAGAAGCACAGGACAACACTATTGCTGTTGGTAAAGTTGGGAGCGTGCATATAAATGGTTATGATGGAACTTGTAGCAGCAGCGGGAGCATGGCTCTACCCTGCGGTGACAGGTGCCTGTTGTTTGTTCTAAACATCCCCTTCTGTGGTCAGGCATTGAACCTTTCAGGAGAGAATAAATTGCAGATTTCTTTTTTCTGCCTTACTGAGGTAGCAAATGGTAAGTGTGAGGAAATAGGAATGCTTGTTTGGGGAGTAAGAAATGGAGTCTGTGAATATGCGGACCTGAGGAAAGGAGGTCTCAGCACACCGAAGACTCTGAGGAAGATGTAAGGTGGGTTGAAGTAGCAAGAAAATCATCTAGGCAGCTATGCAGGCCTGCATTCTTGAAGTCTCATACTGTTCAGGAATTACCTGTTTTGTCAATACATTGGCCGATGGGAAGGTTGATTTTTCATTTTCTTTTTTTCTTTGTTGTCTGCATACCCAACCAGCTATATTTGGAATGAAATATGGATTCTGATAACAAGAAGATTAATGAAAAAAACTAAGTTTAACTGGTGTTATCTTAAAATATATGCTTCAGTAACATACAGTCTAAAGCTATTTAAGCATATGGAAATATATGTAGAATCAATACACTACTATGTCATTTTTTGCGTCAGAGTCAGCGTGTGTCTGTGCTGACAAAATGGCATGCATTACCTTTCCCCATCTGTTCAAAGCACATTTAGTAGTGCTTTGAAAAGCTTTTGCAAGTCATGACATAAATACACAACTGGATGGTGCAATATAGATAGAACAGCAGTCTAGTGAAGCCTCCTTTAAAAGGAAATTATTGTAATCCTTTTCAGGCAAGAAATTAATTTTCAACAAAAAAAAATTGGTTTTAGTATAAAAGTGTAGTAGCATTTACCACTCATATCCACGTTAAACATTTCTCCCCACCACTATATCAGGAAATATCTTCCAACATGGATAAATTCCAAAATCAATTAGTTCCCTTTAAATTCTTTCAAATTTCATTGTTAGTTTTTAAAGAACATCTTCCAGATTGTCTCTAAACTTTGCATGAAAATTAATTTAGTTAGAAGTTTCATCCCACTTGCATACTGCAGCCTAGAAGAGCTGAAGATTTGCAGAGATCGCCAGTAAAAATGGGACCATTAATTCCCACACAGTAGTACCTGAGTAGTTCTTTAAAAGTCACTTTCTTTGTAATCATTGGCTTTAGTAGAGCTTCTTTTACTATGATACGTGGCAAAACCACACCACTCTCCCTCACCTCATGAGTGTTGGGTGTCCATCCACATGACTTTATTGATGATTCTACGTTTATATAAAAAAATCTGTTTAGAAGTGACTTTTGCTTATAGATATGCAAAATGCTGAGAGGTAGCTCACTGTCTATACGCTGTCCTAACATATAAGATTCTCCTTACGTGCCCCAGATGATTGTTACTTCTAGGACTGAGCACTCTCAATCTTTTAGGCAACCTGCAGGACCACACAATTTTGAGCTTATCTGTGGTTTCCTCCTTATCTGTGTAACCTGATTATAATTCCATCCATCAACTCATAGTTTTCCTCTAGCAAAACTCCTGGTAAATCTCGATGTGCTGGTGGTATGTAATCGTCACATCCATCTACATAATCAGAAGGAATGGTAAATACACAGAAGTGAATGCCTGAAATGAGAGCTGGTCAGACCATTTAAAATGACCATTCATTTGTGGGTTGTTTTTTTTTTGTTTGATAGACTGCAAAGGCCGTTGAAGTTTTGTGGATCAAAAACCTCAGGTACTAGATAAATGCTTGTGGAGTAACTGTTTCTGTGGCACTTGGTGAAAGGACTAGGAGAAAATAATGGGAGCATGAACAAGTAAATTATTTTGGAAGGTTTTTCCTTAAAATCACAATGTAGTTTGAGAACCTCCAAATTATGAACAGAGTCGGGGGCCAAAGGGAATTGGAGGAGTGTGTGTCTAATCCGGTTCCTCCTACAACATTGGCCTTAGAATAGACCACACTAATTTGCTTCATCAAAACTAATGAAATTAAAATTTTTATACAGGTGTGAATTTGTAGTAGCTATTATTGTGACTTTTATCTTCTTATTCTTTGCTTATAATGTTGTTATATTTTGAAAGTATGTTGAACAAGAGCCAAAAGCAATGGAAAGAACTTCCTTTTGAAGCAAAATTAGAACCATTAGTTGGAAAATTTCGCACTGTGGTGTTTGTTCATCTCTTCACCATTGCTGAATTTTGCTTTCACTTGCAAGTGTGAACCAGCAGATTAGACACTTCCAAGGGCTCATTCACTGTGAGGTTTTGCAGGTGATTTCAGTTTAATGCAACCAGATAATTGTAGCCCTGGGGCTTGGCTGGGTAATAAAGCTGCTAATCCAGACAATATTATCCGATCACATGTTGTGCTTCTATGAGAGACCTCTGCCTTTAATAGTCTCTCCTCGTGCTTGTAAGTGTTTTCTTTTAGTTTCAGCAGCCCTATAAAAATGAGACACAGGCTAAGATTAAGCTCCTGAACAAGTCACTAGAGTTAGGCAGTACTGTTATATGTACTCCATACGTGCAATACGCATACAGCATATATCAGCTGGTTCACGATGCTAATATGTATGTTCACCTCCACATTTGAGATGGTGAGGTAGTGGGCACTGACAACTCTGTAAACTGAAGTCTGTATTTAGCTCTAGGCTCATGTGTAGCTGAAGCAAATGTATGGCAATGTTTTATAAGCAGAATTGTCAAGCAGTCAGAAAACAGATATTTTTGTCAAAAAAAAAAAAAGTATTTGTCAAAACAGAAACTTTTCATGGCAATGCAGTGGTTTGAAAGAAGCTTTTTGGGGGAGAAAAAGCAGGGTGAAATTGCATGTCAGTCTGAAATCTGACCCTCTCTCATTTGGCAATGTTGTTTGCTCACCTCTAATGAAATTTCCATTATTTAGCTTCAGAGGGACAGTTCTTTTAAGTTTATCATCCAGATCTTTGAAATGTAAGAGGTTGATATGGGTCATATAAAACCTTAAAAGAAAGCTTAGGCCTGTCACTGTCTATGCTATGGGAAAATAAAGCACGCTGTCTTGATATTGGTACCTTTATAGCATTTCTTTGGCTGAAGATGGAGCTGTCTTCTGGACCAGCCAGCAAAACATGCTCCTTAATTTTGGGTGAGCTGCTGTGGCTGGAATAAATAAGTTGGAAACTGGGAGGAGGATTGGTAAGACTTGCATTATAGTAATTTGGCCTGTTACAGATGCAAAGAGATCTCTATACTGCTAATTTTTTAAAGTGTGATTGCTTCTGGTTACTCCTTTGCATGCCACTCATTTCTCTATGTTGCTTGAGCAAATGCGTAGCCGGGCTATGCAGGTCCGTGTGCTGAGGAACAAAGCAGAGTCCTCAGCTTCCTGGAGGATGTTATCAGGCCAAGGAGCATGCCCTTAAGAATAGGAGTGCTGGGCTTTTCCCTGGAAAAGTTGGTTGTACCATTATTCTCTTCTGTGTTGCATTAGTATTACTAGATACCACATACTTACATAGTTAATTTCAACTCATCAACAAGTGTTTGTAAGAGAGAGACTATCAGAGTAAGAGGAATTTACCAGGATTAATCCACTTACAATTGTCCTGCTTGGGGAAAAGAAAAATAACAGCCAACTAGAGCTGCGCCTGGCAACTTTAGCCTGCTCTGGTGCTTGTTTGACCATGCTCTCAGCTGAGTCAACTTGCTGAACTTTAGCCCTTGACCTAACATCAAGCTGCTTCTCCCTCCTCCTGCTTCCAGAATAAACTGGAGCATAGAGTACCTGTTTCAAAATGCACTGTATCGGGATGTTGTTGTCTCAAGAAATCATGATGGCAGCAGAGAGTTACTGGGGTGTAGGAGAAGTCAAGTCGCTCGGCTTTTATGGACTACTACCAGGCTTGAACTAACTTCAAGGAAGGAGAAGATACATAAACCTAGAGTTTTTTGTGCAGTACTACAGTCTTTGGATATCTGTTTAGATACTTTTTTAGAGAAGAAGAGAAGAGAGACCCAACAATTTTCCCATAAGATTTCTGTTAAATCTATTTCTTTAAAAAATGAATTTAATTTCAGGTAGTTGGGACAAGGTCTATAGTGTTCACAGTGATACAGTCTGGCTCTGATTTTGCAAAGGCTTGGCAAGTTCACATTAGTTTATGCATCTGAATAGTCCCTCTAACTTCAGCAAGACTACTGATGTATGCAGAGTTACAGGCTTGCTGAAGTCTCTGTATGATGCAAACCTAACAAGTAACACGGATTTTACACCAGGGAACACCAATGTCAAATGTGTAATTAAAAACCTTCAGGACAGGCGAATTTCTGAGCATGTGCAGTATCCTTTTTGTGAACCTCGGGATCTCAGCTGGTTTTGGTGAAAAACACAGAAAGCAATTAGCTTGCATCTTAGAGGCTAATAATAACTGAACCTTTTGGCAGATTTTGTGATGGGATGATTTCCTCTCAGCGATATAAGCTAAATGAATTAATAAAAGAGATTTTAAAAATTCACTTATTCTAACACAGTCATTTTGCTGTCAGAGGTGCATAAAAGTAAAAAATTTGAAACCTGGAGTCTGTTACTTTGCGCTCCAGACCTTTTTGTAAGGATCAATTTTGTGTATTTGTGCCATGTTAAAGCCATTTTCCCTCTGGAGCCACGATCTTGTCTGTTCTGCTTGAGATTTGAACAAATTTCATAAACTGAGCCCCTTTTACTCTCTTTCTCTTCCTAAAATTTGAAGAGATTTCTTCTATTTCAAAAGTAAAGGTCCAAACAGATCTACCTGGATAAACAAGATGAGCGAGATTTGGTTCTAAGTCAGGCAGCGGGAGGTGGTGGTGCTTGCTCTTGAAATCAATGATGTCTGTTTTCCTCAAAAAGACAACGGTTGTAAGCAGGTTTATCTCTGCTGCCTTAATGTGCTTCAGCTCTGACCCAAAGTGACCTCCTCAGTGCTGCACCAACTCCACTCAATTCCAACAATCACTCCATCTTCGTGGTCTCTCTGAGCATCACCAGGGATTCAGCAGTGCAACAAGAATGGATAAAATGGTGCCTGCATACACACAAATGTCACAGTCACCTGCATGGATAAGTCCAGTAGATTTAAACAAGGGAAACACCACTTGCTAAAATGTAGGCACGGGAACCCTGTTTGTGAAGAGGAATACAGGCACCCCGGTAATACTGATCTGGAGTGGAGACTTGGTTCCCAGCTTTGCCACAAGCTTTCCTGGCTGACCAAAGGCAAGAAGGACTGTGTGTGTCTAACTACCAAATGTCAATAGCGGCATTACTTAAAAGGAGAGCAATGAGGATGGGTGTGCTAGGGTGGCGATGCAGCACTTGGGTGCTTCAGTGATGTGGGACACATTGGGCCCCAGACACAAATGATACGATCATCCCTGGGGTGCCCGCTGGGTATCTGGACCTCATTGGTAGAGTACAATGTAATCACACATAGAGGTTGTGACACCAGTGCTTTCCAAATAGTGAGAAGCAGTCCTTGGAGGAAGAAGCAAGAACTGCTGGAAGAGTGAAAGAGCAAAGAGATGTGCTCCTAGATACTTTAGTTGATTTTAGTTAGGATTGAGTGATAAAGGAGGCAATTCTAGAGAATGGTGGCTGTTACATGAAATCTCAACCATCAGGCACTGGAATGAGATGCTTCTGGAAAAGACGACATCAGTTTCCCCTTTGAAAGTGTAGCTACCGTTCTAAAGCATTGAAACAGGATATCAAGTTCCCCAACCCTCTGTCCACCTTATTTCTTTTTCCCATCTCTGGAGTTAGCTAACGTAGGACACTGCTGACACACTAGTAATGGTATCAAAGGACATTCTGTCACTGTTCCCTCTCCTCATCCTATGGTGAGTCAAGCTTGGTCCCTTGGACCGAATGTCAGGGAAGTTTTCTGTGCTTCTCCTACATAGCCAAATATGCCTGATATGCAATGGGCTTTTTAACTGTTTTGGTCTTGTTAACTGTAAGCCTGGAAGGTTTGGTCTCTTTTGCTGAACTATGAAGCACATGCTCATTCCTCTGAACAGGTAGCCTAGAAAGCGAATGTTTATGCCTCTTAGTTTTAAAACATATCTAATAGCATCACTTGATCTTACCTTTGAAAAAGACTGGCATACCCCCCCATCCCCTATTCTACAGAGCAACCAGAAAATACTGTAAATGCTTCATCCTCACCTGGGGCTCATGTCCACCCTTAGGACTCCTTAGCCTCTGTTCCTGTTCCCATTCCCTACCAAAAGCAGTGATGTGCAAAATACGGACCGAAACTGTTGCTGCCTAAGGCCACTGTCTAGGCTGAGAATAAATCTGATCAGCTGCAGACTCGTGTTTTTCAGTGCAGCCCGTGCTTCTTCTGTTCCTTTTCCAAGGGAGACAAAAGCCCAAGCAAATGTTCACAGAGCAGCTACCAGGAGAATTATTCTGTTCCCTTCAGCTTCTCATTCTGCCCCTATCCCTATGCTCTCTGAGGTCTGGTGGTTTTGTAAGTGGAGCTGTGGAGTCTTAATACAGGGCTTTCCTTAAATGCTGTGACTTGTCTGAGCCTTTCCCCCTAGGCTTGCAATGGAAATGCAATGTTGCTTTGCATCCTGGGGTTTAGGCTTTGTGAAAATAGCCATCTGACGAAGATATATTTTTTAGATGAAAGGTAAAATGAAGCACATTATCATTTGGTGCTCAAGTCAGTTTCTCAAACGTAGGCTTACAATACCAGCTTAGGTGTTTTAGGGTATCCTGTCTTGCATCCAGTTGACGTTCCAGTCAGATCCCAGTCTGGCGCCATGCCCTTGTGTCCAAGGGGTAGGCACAGTTTAGTGATAGCTGGATTTTCAGGTCAGTGAAGTCGGGGGCAGTATTTATCTGTGGAACCGCTGAAGAAGCTAGCTACTAATGCCATCATGGCAGTGCGGTGCTCTGCCTGGCCCAATTAGCCTCGCTGCAAGACCAGCCTTATTAGCTAGAGCGAGTGCTTTGGAAATGCAGTGAAGTGCGGCTGGGTGTCTCTACGGAGCATTGTGTTTGCCTGTGGGTCTGCACCCTGAGATCTCCTCCCTTGATCTGAGGGTACCAGAGAAAGCCCATTAAACCTGGCCCTCGTTTTCTGATGAGCTGTTGGTGCAGTGTTCGCTGTCACCTCACTTGGGCGTCTCTGTCCCTCTTTCATTTTAGTACCAAATCCAAGTCTTGCCCACAGTGATCTAGCCTACCTGGAGCTCTTCTAAAGAATAATAATAGCCCGCATGGAAGTGGGTTCACAGAAGTTAGAGATCAGCATAACCTTTTGCTCCTCTCTGCCTGTCTCTTTCAAGCAGCTGTGAAGAGGGAAGATCTCCTCTCCTCCTTCCCTACTGCCCCTCTGCCCCAGCTCCTTCTCCTTCCTGCCTGGGAGTAAACAGTAGATGTTACATGTATTAACACCACGCTCTAACACAATGCTCCTGGGCGTGCTCTGTGTGCAAGTCCCTGGCAGCCGTAAATTAATTAAAAGTAGACAGAAACCCTACAAAAAAAAACAAGTTCCCTTCCCCCTTTCCCCCCTGCCCCTCTTTTCCTTTCTCTCTCTGTGGGTAAATAGCTAATTCCTTTGTTCCTTGCTGCACTATTTCATTTCTGCCATCATTGTCCTCATTGTTCTCCAAAACAGGAGGGGTCTGGGCCAGGAGCAGCCAAGGTCTTGGCTAATGACGGGAAGTCTTTAAAGTTTGCGCTGCATTTCATCTTCTCTGTGGGAGTTTTAGGACGCATCCAGTGTTTGATCCCCACCGTGCAACTTTGCTTCTAGTTAATTAACAGATCCCCATTACACTCTCTCATCTGCAAGCACATGGGAGGCCTATCAGGAGGTAATTCAAGGCCAATCTGAGTGATGGCAGAAATTAGAGAAAACGGTTGGTTTAGGGTTCTAATGTTCAGGAATAAAGCTCTCCCTTTGCAGAGGTGCCCTGTAAATTTGGGCTTGTTTTGTTGTATCATTTTAAATTTTTAAGTGATCTCCTTTGCAATCAGGTTTCTTTTGGGGGTTCGTTTTTTTTGGAAGTGTGGGTGGGAAGGCAGTTTATTTGTTTTGCTGCTGCTTTGCTGTGCTGGCAGCCTGCATGGTGTACGGTTTTGAGGGCCAGTTGAAACGAAACCACAGTGTTATTAGCAAGATGTTTTCACCTTCCTTTCATTCCCAGCTTCCCCATTCCCACCAAGCCTATTATACAGGTTACAAGTGTCTTATGGCAACTTTTTTAGTGTCGAGTAAAACCACCACAGGCCTCCCAGCTGCAGAGCTTTGTCAGGCTTTCAGCTAAATACTGCACCTCTCAGGAGTGCAACCTTCTGTCGATTTTGAATGTTTAGAGTTGTCTGATATTCCCCCCCCGCCTTCTTTCCTCTTCCCCTCCCTCTTCCCCACCCTATGAGCAATGACCCCCTTTAACTAATGAATTAGGAACTGCTCCTGCAGTTGCAATTCTCAGTTCAGCACTTGGCAATGAGAATCAAACCAGGGCTATTTAGTGCAGCGTTAAATGGCCCACCACATTAGCCCCCTGGCACGCTAAGCTATTAGGTTGTTTTACTGTTGTTAAAGTTACATTTGTTAGGTGGAGTTGCTGCTCCAACAGAAACTTGGTAATGTGGGAAGCGGCAGACAGCCCGGTGTCTTGTGGATGTATTGCATGGGTACAAGAGACCAAAGTTTCTCCCTCTCGCCATGAGACTATTACAGAGGAAAGTTTTTAGCTTTGTTGCAATGGAGCGGTGTCAATTGACCATTACGCTGGGGCAGGGAGTAGTCAAATCTAGTTGTTGCTTACCTGTTCCTCCGTCAGCTCTCGGCTGGGCTGCAGCAGGGTGGCATACCCTGGCAGGGAGCCTCCAACACCTTGGGAGCTTCAGGTAGTGTCAAACTTTGCAGGCTGTGTCCTCAGCATCACGAGCTACTGCTGGTACATTCTCCTGGTCCTCTGGGCTCCTCACCTCGCCTCAAGGGAAGAGCAGTGCATGGGCTTCTTCTCCTTTTGCAGATGTTGGGCGGATGTGATGACCTCTGAACAACTGTGGCTGCACAGTGTCCCCCCCATGGGCTCCTCCAGCCTGTACGCTGCAACACAGTGCAGCCCAAGAAATGGGTCTTCCTCAGAAATGCTCCAAAACTCCCTCGAAACACTGTCACAGAAAAGGGATTCACCGTTTTCTTTGAGTGAAAAAGGAGGATTATTTTGATCTTGCACTCAGGGCTGTCTTGAAGACCGTGGGCACAGTTCCTGTAGCTGCAGAGGGTGCGTATCACAGTGGGAGGCGGCATTCACCCTTGGCCGTGAACTTAACGTACAAGTGTGGAAAATTAACTAAAAGGTATATGCACCTTTGGTTCAGTACAGCATGCTTGACTTTCCAATGCTCATTCTGGGTCTCCGTCTAAAAATAGTATTGCTTGTCTGCTTATTTAAGGAGCCTGCTGTCTTATACTCTGAATGAATAACTAACTAAAATCTTTAAAAATATATGTATATAAAATAAATAAAAATTGTGCCATGGGTTAGAGCAACATGCATGGGGGCGGGGGGGACAAAAATGAAATAGGAAGGGCAGCAAAGGGAACGATTTAGTATTTCAGCATCAAATACCAGTTTGAATCCTGACAGGGTCAGCAAAGCCTTCCGTGTTCCTGATTTCTCTCCAGCTCACTGAAGGTTCTACAGGCAAGAAGTGAAGGAGCGCCATCCTTTTGCTCCAGTTAGGCATCTGTGTTTTGTGGAGCTAACTGTAGGTGTAGGAATTTGCTCGGCTCACCTGAGTGATGTCTCTTTTTTTTGTTTTTGTTCTTACTCATATTGCAGCATTTTGCAACCTCTCTTTCTGCAGCAGCAATACTTCTCCGTTGCTGGATACAAAGATATCGTAAAGCGCTGACTGATTTTTGGGGGCGGGAGGGAGGAATTGATGCACCGATATGAAGTGTCGTTGTTTTATTTGATTTAGGCGTAATGAAATGGGCAGCGCATTCACAGTCAAGGCACCCTGTTGCTGACGTGACTGGGATAAACAGGGTCCTCAGCTGCTAAGCAGGGATGCTTGGATGTGCCACAGGGTTTCAGAGAGAATCCCCCTGCAAAAGGAAGCGTGTGCCAGTATTGTAGAGTGCTTGTGCCAGCCAGCTTGCAGGGTTGATTTGGCATTTGGCGTATTGGTAGCGGCTGCCAGTGTGTGTGGTGGAAGAGGAGGGAATAGACAAGAAAAACACATAGGGGTTTAAAATAAAAATGTAAAATTATTTGCTTTGTGCCATATGGGCTCCAATATTTTGACAAAACTAAGGCCAAAATTAATCATGCCAGGTTAGAGTTTTAGTTCAAAAACATATGTATAACTGTCCCCTTGAGTGTGTATTTGAGTTACCATTTTCATACAGAAAAAACCTTTACAGTTTCTTGTTCTATGCTCCATTCCCAATTGCTCACCTGGATGAACTTTCCCTAGTGTGTGAAAATTTGAAATAGTTTTTGCTTTTTTTTGGTAGTTTTTTAGTTAAATGTTAAAGACGATTTGCTTTTAAAAATCTTGTTTGGAGGAGTTTATTTTCTTTTTCTCTTCGTGGAGCTAAATGGATTTTACCAAAAGCTGTCTTGTGTCTAGGTCGGATTGTTTGGTCAAAAAGAAGGGGGGAAGGGATGAGGGGATGAAGGAGAAGACGTAACCAGGACTGCTTGTAATGATTGGCGAGCCTTTATATGAAAAGTGGAAGTCCATCATGCCAATCGTGCTTGTCCTGACAAAGATGCTGTCACCACTGCACCTGTAGCATAGGGATTTTCAAATCTGGGATTTAAGTTTAGAAATACGGAATGTGGCCAGTCTGTGGTTTTTAATTTATAAAAGAAGCATTGTGAGTATCTGCAGTAATATGACCTTCTGCACAATATGAACTATCAAATTTTTCACTATAATATTTTCATCAAGCACCCAGCATCTTTTTTTTTTTTTTTTTTTCCTTTTTACCCGAGCGTATTATTCAGGCTTACCCTGTATTAGGTCGTTATTGAAAGAGCTTGGCTATGCATTGAAGCACAACACTGTTCTGCACTAGTTCCTGTTGTGGGCACTTTGCTTCACCACTAAAAATGCCATATGGAGTCTAGCTTAATCCACTTCAAAAGCAGAGCTAAACCATACAAAGGCACTCCTGAAAAGGAAAAAGGATGAGTGTGAAGTGAAGCTGTTCTGTATTAGTTTTTCAGGGCTGGTTCGTTATGTACACAAGTGCACAGGATGACATCAAATCTTGAAAGATCTGTTTTTTATAGAGTTCAGGTGTGATTGAATGGGGTATTTTTGTTCATCTCACTATAGAGATATGAGATGGATATGAAATTCAAATATAGATCTCTATCTTTTTAAAGTTTGGAAATGTTCAGAGGCAGGATTTAGGCAATCTTTAATTCATGTGAATGTAAGCAATACTATGACTATCTGAGGACAGTAAATATATCTCTATCTGGGATTGATCTCAAGATCAGCCTATCTATTATCATAAAGCTCCTCCTTTGAGAGCGGGAGGAGGTGGGTGGAAATTTGAAAGAACAAATTTAAGCAACTGGTTTCCTTTCACTTTTAAAACCAAATAGTGAGAGGCATAAAAGAGCCCCAGTTTGGATGATAACGAAACATTGCTTTGAAGTTCTAACTAAATTGCATTTCTTGTTCTCTGCTGTCGCCTGTAAGACTCAAAAAAATTGGACAAGCAATGATTAGTACATAATAATGTATGTTCAAATAGCTTATGGTATTATGAAAACAAAAATTCAAAAGGCCAATATACTGACAGTTAAAATCTGTCTAAGGGGCAATAGGGGGGAACCTTCACAAAAACAATGTGCTGATTGCATGCAGCTACCCTGCCGAGTCAAATCTTAAATAAATTATACATACATAGCTGTACTGGAACTGAGAAATGAAGCAGTCTAAAATGTTCCTGGTTCTGTGCTTTAGGCAAAGCCTATATCCGCTCTGTGTCCTTAATGCATCAGACATTTGGTCTGTTGGTTTGGGTACCCTGCCACAGTAACTGGGTATTACTGGGTGCTTCAGAGGCCAGTGGAAAAATCCAGTTTTGTGCAAGGTCCCATATAGGGAGAAGTATGGGTGATAAACAATCTTTCTTGATTCTTTGATAAGGAATCCCTTTCTCTCAGCTGCACCCCACCCCCCCAATCCCCTCCACCCACTTGTAAGAAATCCTGAAGAAGTACTGAAATGTTGCATATTTAGGTAGAGGTTTTTTCCCACAGATACAAATTTATGCATCAAAAAATTCAGTTTCTAAACAGCTGAAGTTCTTCAGAAATTTGGGTCAAATCTGATAAGTAATTTCAGCCAAAATAAAAATGAAAATAAAATTCTGAACATTAAAATTATTCATTTCAGTACACCTGAAACAAAGCATTTTGATTTCTTGGGATTTCCAAGAAGACTCAGTACCTATACAGCCTAGTGATGAGGGCTTCTCACAGGCACACAGGAGATCCATGTTCTTATCCTATTTCTTCCTAAATGGAAGAAAGGTCTTAAAATATAGTTTTTCCTCTTCTCACATTCATGCTTAGTCTATATATACGTATGCTCATGCATACATGTTCATGGAGGGAGAAATGGAACAATTCTGTAGGCTTGTGAGCAGGCTGATCACTGAAGCAGGGTCTACTCTCTGTGCCAAGGAATATATAAGCGCTTATGCAGAGCTTTAACTGGAAAGACTGGTAAGCAGATCTCAACGTAGCACTGGTTAGAGCAGCTATTAGGATATGGCACGCACACAGATCGTTGCTTCGAATCATGTTTAATTTAAATTCAGGTCCTCCTGATCTTGGCGAATGCTCTAATCCCTAAGACACAATGGTAAGGAGAGTCTGGCACCAGCATCTTGTTCACAGGATATACTTTCAGACTGCTGGCAGCACTTTCTTTTGCCCAGCAGAAGTACTCTTAAGCCACAGTTATTTGTACAACTCCACTCTCAACAGTGGAAATGAAGGTTTGGATCTAAGGTAGCAGAAATAACTCAGAAACATTTAATGAACATTCAGAGACTTGCTCAGGTTTTGTGAGTTTCTTGGGATCAGATCACACTTCCTAAACATCGACCATCCTAAACCTGCATTAAACAAATGAACGAAGAAAATTTTATATACTACTCGGGAGGTAACACAGTTTTGGTCTTTGGCTAACAGGATCAAATCACTAAGCGTAAAGTTAGCACAAGAGGATGTGAGCTAAGCACACTGCTGCTCTAATTGTAGTGTCTCATCATACTCTTGCTGTTCTACCAAAACTCCCTTCCAAAGTTTCCAAGTAAAATCACAGCGAATAAGAGCAAAATTTGGCCCTTGCTTTTGGCATAGTATTGATTGCTTGCTATCTTTTTACCAGTTTTATTTGCAAGAATAGATACTTTTAAAAATGAGTTCAAATAGTGTGTTTCAATGTTACTTAGGCACAAACAGAGGCTAATGTGTCTAGCTTTCAGATAGCTTATTACCATTCGAATACTCTGTAGATAAATTATATTAAAAATATAAAAAAAAACCTGTTTCAGCTTCTGACTCATTCTAAATGGAGACTTAGCTCTAAGTAATCAAAATTGCTTTGGTTGTGCATAGCAGCATTAAAAGCCTTGTCCACTAATTGAGTGAAGCGGCTCCAGTGAAGCAGCCTTGCCCCCTCATTATGTGATCTTGCAAGTGCTGTTTGTCATCGTCGCTTGCCGGTCTCAATCTAACTGTACTGCTGGTGCAAATTAACAGTAATTCGTTATGACACGCTGTGTCCTTCCAGTGAAACAACAATATGGATCTTGTACCACCTCCGCCCTTCTCTCCTTCCCTCCCCACACCTCCCAGATCCTTTTCCCACCTCAAGATAGCGCCCCTGACTTAGCCTTCCAACTCCTTCCAACTAACTGGTGTGTCAGGGTGTATTGTGGCTTGACTGATGGATAGCACCCCATGCTCTTCTGCTGACATGTTATAGAGAGACGTGTCAAACAAAGGCAGCGTTTTCTGGCAGCTCAGGCAGCCGCAGTGCTGACGGAGGACTTGTACTTCAGGGGGAAGCTGTGCATGCACAGGGGTATGATCATCCACCACCTTCTGCAGCTGAAGAACCCTACTGACAGCATGCTCCAGCAAGCAGGAAAGATCAGTGGGTAACACTTTAAAATCAAAGTTAGCTCATATATGTGGAGTTTTGATGTGTGACTACTGTACTTAAACACTATTGGTAATTACTAATTTATTAAATTTTTACTTCCATCCTGACTGCAAGAAATGGTCTTAAGAAAGGATGCATTAGTTGAGGGCTCAGAACTCAAGAAATCCGTACCTTGCTTTTCCCCAGATTTCTTTGTCACTTTGCGACAGATGCTTATGCTCCCTTTAATAATAATCTCTACTTCTCATCTTTTGGTTATGCTGTCCTTTTAAATTACAAACTGTATCGTGAGGGCTGTCTCTTCCTTTACATATATAGAGAGGTTCCTGTCTACAAGGGAGCCCTGATTTCAGCTGGGGCTTCTGTCCCAGATTCTCAGCTGGTGGAAACTGGCTGAGCACCACTGAAGTTGTTAAGTATACGTGAAAGGTATATGACATATCATTGTTATTGTTATTTGCATTGCTGGAGAGAAGGATCTTCAGCTAGTGTGATCTTAGCATCTTCTAGAATTAACATCCAATTCTCAAAGATATGCAGTCTTTTCTCACTCCAATTATTTTCATTTAAAATGAATATGAACAGTTTTTACATGGACACTTTTGTTTTGAAATATTAGCTTTGAATATTTATACTTCTGATGGGGGAAATTGTTGAAGTTATTTGCTGAAGGTAATTTTTCTTGTACGTTTTTCATATAAAAATTAACCCACTGTAATTTCTCAATTTAAGAAAATATTTTGGGGAGGAACCAAGAAAAGGATGGAGGTTCAGATCAAACCTTAGATTTTTTTTATTTTTTTTTTCAAAGAAAATGTCATAAGAATCCAGAACTGATTAAAATCAAGGTTATGGCTCCAGGTTCATCTTAACTAACATTAGCCACTTATCTAGGGTCACTAGAATTTGAACATTGTCATCTGAGCCTGCCTTTGTAGTCAGCACAGAGAGATGGTTTTCAGCAAAAATGTTTCGGCCCCCATTAGGCCTTTATGACCTGTAGGGCAGTCTGTCCATCTCTGCTGGAGGGATCCTGGGCTGATGGTGCTCTTAACCTGTGCAGCTGAATTTAAGTTGGGTTAGTCATCACTTGCCAACAGGTCATTGCCTCTGGAATGAATTTTTTTTTTATTGATACTAAAAGGTCCACAAGATGATCTATTATCATTGAAATATAATGTAGACCCATCTACAATGCTATTCATCAGTGATGAGGTTAATGCCATTACCCCCGTTCCACAGATGAGAAACCTGAAGCAAGGGAAATGCCTTGGCAGAGGTCAGCCAGAAAAGACGTGTTTCCGCCTGCACCCCACCCCCCCAGTCTCATGGTATTTATTAGGAGAGAGCAAAAGCAAGGCTTTCTCTAACCTTAAGTCCTGGAGTCATGTTTTCATGTTAGACTCTCAGCTAAATTAGTTCTTTCCCCAGTGGATTCAAAGCTTGAAGATGTGATTTCTAACAGTTCAAAGCCGAGTAAATAATCTCCGCAAGAGTTTGTATATAAAATGTCACTGTACCTTATCGCTAATCGTGGGATTTTGGGGTTTTGAAGTATGCCTGACAACAGCACTTCCAGAATCTATTGCATCCTAAAATATCTCTCGTGGTTGCACAGACTATTTCATCCACAAGACTAAGGGTAAATTTTTTGGAGGCTGCGTCCCTGTGGGTGTATCATAAAAGAGGAGGAAGTCAGGACTTCTGACCACAGAGAGGAAGGGTCAGTTGCTGACTTCATGTTCTGTGATGCACCCAGTTGGCAGCACCAACACCAAGTTTAGCTCAGGGATCTCTATGCTGCATTGAAATAATTTCTCAGACATACAGCATATATCTAACTGGTGATAAAGCCAAAAACTGTTATAGGTGCTTCAAGGTCAATACTGGAGGTAAGGATGCATACTCTATCAAATGATTTTGGGAAACAAATCTTAATTTTGCTGCTTCAGAAGGGTAGAATTGTTGAGATATTTAACTCTTTGCTAATCATCTTATCACTTCTCCATTGAAAACAGCAGCAAAAAATCCTATCTGATTTTAGTACTGCAGGATCAAACTACAGGTGTTGCAGGGTACTTGCATACTCAGTGCAAAGAACTTTGGGTTCTTTGAACTGGGGAAAAATATCTTTAATTTAGATTATATATAATCATTTTTTATTAGAGCTTTAACTTGGTTAAGTATAATCAGGTAGCTATTGTATAATTTAAATGGCCAGTGATTGTTATTTGATAATAAGAACTTACATTTATATAGTGCTGTATATCCCAAGGGGATCCCAGAGGACTTTAAAGACTCAACAATAAAATACACAACAAAGTAAACATTAATTACAATTACACCGTTACTAGAAAATATGAGGATATTAAAAACCTGGCAGTCTGTGGCTTGCTTCTGCTGTCATTTGAATTCATTAGCCAAGCTCACCCAGAGTGCAAATGGATTATTAGTGGTTCTGCCATATCTGATTTAAGAAATTTTCTGTAAAAGTATTGCAGTGAGAGCAGAGGAGGGTAGAAAAGTGTGTAAATACCCTTCTGAGGTTGTCTACAAACTCAGCTCCAGTCATGCATGTCACTCAAGTGGGATTTCATTTTTTTAACTCAGTTGACCTATATGAATTCATCCCTCGCTTATTTAGGCAGTTGTACTGTGTTAGGCTCTGTGAGGCTGGTTTCTTGTTAGATGGGAGGAGGCTAAACAGGTTATCTTTCAAATGCCGCGTGCCTACAACATCAGAGTGGGAAGTCATGTAGTGCTTTGTACAACCTGTTCTTTTTTCATATATAAGCTTTGAAATAAGTTAAACTTCAACCCTGTTATTGTCATTCTTGGGTTATCAGTATTAACACCTCACTGAAGTGAACAGAGCAACTTATTCCTCTCAAGCTGCTCTTTCCATCTTTTGTTAGGTTCAAGTTCAAATTTCTTCACCGAAAGGGTTGTCAACCATTGGAACAAACTGCCCAGGGATGTGGTTGAGTCACCATCCCTGGAGGTATTTAAAAGATGTGTAGACGTGGCACTTAGGGACACGGTTTAGTGGTGAACTTAGTAGTGTTAGATCATTGAGTCCAACTGTTCACCTTAAGGGTCTTTTCCAACCTAAATGATTCTATGATTCTAAGTGTGTCCAGCTTTGTACTTTCTTTCTGTAAATGCATATTGTCAGTGCTGAAGAAAAGGATGAAAGCTTGAGCGATGTTAATGCATTCTACTGTAGCTTCTCAGATAACAGTACCCTGAAACTGTAGGTGGGAACAGGAGACCTGCTGCAGTAGGCATTTCATGGACAAGTTGCCTGAAGGCAATCCCTGCCTTTGAGAGGTCACTATCTAGGACTTGCAAAACATAAAAAACCTAGAATCCCAGAATTGTTTGGGAGGGGAATCACTGAAGTGATGGGACTACTTTCGTAATAAAGTCTTGCTGACCACAAAAACAGAGCCAGGTAGCCAGCTGCTATCTTTGTGGATGGTTAATATAGGTAGCTTGTTTTGTGCCATTTCTTTTCTAATATATAATAAATTCCAGCCTAATCCTAAAAAAATTCCAGGACTCCCTGAAATCCTCTTGAATTATAAAGTTTTCTCAACAGTTGAGACAAGCTGTTTGTTTGCACCTGAAGTAAAGATATATTGCTATTAAGTGTAAGTTTGGGGAAGTCTGAGAGGGTATGTAAATTACTTCTTTTGTACTGGTTTGCAAGAGTTCTTGCCCATCAAGGTGGTTTTTTAGTTTCTGAAAATATTAATTTTCCCTGGGTTTTGGCCACAACATGTGAAAACACTCTACTTCTATGAGTTTAAGAAGAAATTATTTGTTCTTTCTCAATCTTAGATCTCTTCTTTAGTTTCTGTTTTAATTCTCCTAATCACTGTGTGAAAGTTGTTTGCCGATACTCTCTTGTTTTTCAGATTTGTAATGAAGCATGAGGGATTTTTACATTTTGTGGTGAAAATTTTGCATGGGTCTTACTGTAAACCTTTCACAATGTCTTTAATTTGTTTATTTTTGGGAGATGGAAGAAAGGGAAATGGTGACTTACAAAGTTTTCTGCTCCATTTCCTCTACTCAGCAGATGATGATTTTCACGTACAAATGCTGTTACGCCCAAGACACTGAGCTCTAATTTTCGATCATAGGTACATGCTCTGTAGGTAGATACATTACTAATCTGTAATCTGCAATAAATTTGTTACAATATAGTTAAGAGCCTAATATCTGAGTAAAGATGAGCAAACATGCTCAAATAAATATCGAGGTGGAACCTTCTGAAGTTCCTTCCCACGATGTTTTGGATCATACCTTTCTGATCCCACTACAGCCAAGCACTGGGAATCAAAACTCATGTAACTCCCAGAGAAGTGCTACAAAAATGTTCTTCCTGAAACTGTATTTAAGAATAGGTTGACATATAATAATAATAATGCTACCTGTGATCATTAGACTTTGCAAATGACCCAAGTCTTTTCAGTCATCAGTGATACACAAACTAATAGAAGAATGCTAAGTTGGACAGTGTTTTGTGTGTCATGCTGTTTGACACAATCCTGTTATAAATGCACATGTATGAAACACAAAATCACCTTCTATATGGAAAGGTGTAGCTTTCCGCTTACTGCTCCACAGCATTGTAGGAAATCTTCCTCTTGTTCTGGTTAAAGTTGCCTTATATTTTGAAAAGTCTGGATAGATCCTGTTAGAAAAGAATCCAGCTAAGGACATCATCTTCTCTGAAAGGAAATCAGTATTCTCCCTTAAAGAGACTTTTTAAAATTATTCTGTCTTTTATGAACTTACTTAAAAATCTTTAAACTTGCCTTTTTTTTTTAATGGTCTATTAGTTGGAATTTAAGGACTGATGTTATAATTATTAATCAAAGTCTAACTGTGGGAGCAGGAACTAGACAGAACCTCATGTTCCACCTACTTAAACATAAATCTCTACAATTTGAGATTAAATACATTTATCCAGGTTACTAGTAGTCACCTTCTCTTATTTGTGCCTGTAGGCTGTCTACTAAAATGTGAAAAATGCATGCATATGTGGGTGACAGAGATGTCACGAAATGTTATAGCTTTGTTTCAGTTATCATTAGAAATGGGTGGATTTTGTGGACTAAACATTGAAATAAAAGGGAGACTGCAGGGACTAATTTATGTATTTGTAATAAAACCAGATAATGTTCAAGTCATTTGAAATCCCAGTGGTAAGGACTTAGGTACAATGTGATAATAGCAGTGATTTTAGAAGGAAATCAGAAGTAAAGAAGAGCTAAGAAATATTAGCTCAAGTCAGAGCTTTAATTTTTATTACAGTTTGTGGCTTTAGAACAGAGGCAGTGTGTACATGACATAAGGAATGGCATTGCATTAGCGAAAGTAGGTGTCTGAAAGAAAGTCTGTGTTGGTGGGAGCATGAAACTGTTGAAAAGAAACTGCTACTTTCACACTGTCATATACAAAACTCACGATAAGCCTAGCAAGTGGAGAGAAAGTCTCTGTTGTTTGTCTAAGAAAAATAGTGCATGTCTCCTAGTATAAATGGCTCTGGGTTTAGTTTTTGAGTGTTTGATATCAGTCTGTAGGACTCAAAGAAGGAGAGGCGATCTAAATGAGAACATGACAGTCCTGAGATTTTATGAAAACTTTTTTCAAAATAATTTTACAAAACACCTTTAAAACGTTAAAGAAATATGTTAGAATTAATCTCAAGAGTGGTAAATAATTGGGAATTATTATGACTGCAAATTCTATAAAGCATCTCCTTTGTATGTTTATAGCGTGCAGAAAATATAAATAATAGCTGATTAGTAGTCTTGACTTAGAGCTCTCTGTTTCCTCCTCATATTGGATAAATCTCCTACTGATGGATCAATCATTTAATCAATCTACTAACATGGCCTTCAGCACTATAGTATCTGAGTGCCTCCCAGTGTTGGAACGCTCAATAATGCTTGGTTTTTCTCCAGTTACTCTGTCCGCCTTAATTTGATTTTGTTCTTAGTTACACTGATGTAAATCTAAAACTACTCCATTGATTTTGATGGAGCAAGCCAGCATTTATGGGCCTGAAGAGCAGAATCTAACCTTCCTCTTGGAATTCCCAAGCTATTCTTAAGTTGTACTAATAATATTTCTTGGAGTTATTAATCTGCTCTCTCATTTGTTCTCCCTGTTCCTGCTGCATCTTTTTTTCTTCTGCTGCTTTGGGTATGATCCAAAGTCCGCTGAAATTGCTGTCAGTCTTTCTATCGATTTCAGCTGACTGTGGCTCAGTTTCCTACTTGCCCCTCTCTCCTTTTTTCCCCTCTGCAGACCCTGAAGGTTCCCGTGTGAGTTTGTGTCCATCTGAGTAGGTACTTGTAATTAACTAAAGTTACATGTATTCCTACAGTTCTGTGAATAAGCACCTTGCTGTATGGGGTCGTAATCCCCATCTTTTCCTTAATACCCATTGCTTCCCTCGGTTTAGTTTTCCTTTAGCAAGATCCCCTTCTTCTCCTTATGCCGCAGGTCTTCCTCTCAGGTTCAGCATCTTGTATTTTAGGGAGAGCTTTGCTAAGGGCCTAACCTGAGTTCTGTAGAAAAAAGAATGGAGAAACCCCACTTAATTCTTTGAGACTTTTACTCAGGATAAAATGTTGTAGTGAATGTGAAAAAGGTTTTGAATGAGATAATTGTGGCTCTTCCTTTGATATATTTTTTTTTTTCTTTTCTTTCCCGTCTCTGCCTTCAGTGTTGGAAGCAGGAGAAAATAAAAAGAGGAGGAGTTGAGAATTTAAACTGGGAGACTTGGCAGGTAAGAGGTGTGTTTTCTTACTTGCCGGCAAGGCGTTTCTGGAAGTGCTGATGTGAACTGGCAGCGGGTTGGCTCAGCTCTGGGAGATGAGGCTGGCCCAGGACCTGCACAGTCAGGTTGAGTTTCCCATTTCTTGGCAGCCTTTCTGCCTAACCGTGGGCAAACGCTTCTCTTTGGATGCTCACCTGCGATAGGGGCAGAACTGCTTCCCTGCCTCGGGAGGGCGGCCTGAGGGGAAATGCAGTAAAGGCTGGGAAATAAATAACGAGGCGGTATAATAGTTGGCAGCGTGTGTGAGCTACTTGGACAAAGTTGCTCGGTTCAAGGGTGACAACTGTGTTGTGTGGACAGCTGGGCTGGTGTTCGCATTATTTTGAGAAATGTTTTACTAAGGTTCCTTGTGTGATATCTGTAACTTCACTGCATTTCCCTCTTTGAAGACTCATTACTTTACTCTCATTTCCTGTTCTGCATGGTTTTTGAAAGGGGTGGAGGTGAAATACGGTGGAATCAAGATGCAATGCTTGCTTTCATATAAAAACTGTGCTGAAAGCACAATAACAACTTTGGAAAGCCAAGCACGCATCGCATCGTTAGAGAAGTGCAGTTGGAAAGGACAGTTCCTGAGGGCTTACTTGAGGCACATCGGAGGACAAAAGGCTTTTCTTGGGGACAAAAGCTGCAGCCAGGCTGCCAGATTTCAAACCTTCCTCCAAAGCTTGAAGCACTGGAGCTTTTTCAGAGGAAGAGCTCGAAGAATTTTAAGCGTAATATTCCTTAGCCTTGTTCTTGGAAAAAGTTGTACCGTTTCCAAAACGCTCAGCCTGAGGCAGTCATGCATCATAGATAAATCAGCCGAAATGGCAAAATATTGGCGGGATATGAACAACTGCAGGTAGTTGTTTAATCGCTTGTGTCAAGTAATCTTAATAACAGGTGTAGCTACTGATCCAGTCAATTATATAAATTGTCCTGCAGTCTTTCCTGGGCTCTTACTGAGGCAAAGCTATTGATTCATAAGATGTGCCTGAGTGAGACTGCAGTACTTGGCCCTGTGTCTCTCTCTTAAAAGACAGAGCTTACCCTAACAGGGAGTGACTGATATATTTCTGCTTTTCTGCCTTTTATTCAAAACGCACTGCAGCAACAATCCTTGATTTTCCTCTCCTCCTACAAATTTGAGAGAATGCACTTAAATTTTACTATTCAGAGATCCAGAAGATGTCAATAGCAGCGAAATGAGTATTGCCCCGTTTGAAATTCCCTGCTGGGTCCACCTGTTGTGCTTTGCCTGACATAGGTATAAGCAGCTCTGTGAGGCAGCAAGTGCCTCCCTTACTCATCTGCACAGCCCTTAGTGTAGCGGCATTGTGCTGCTTTTTGGAGGGGGCTTCTACCAACACGTAACACAAGAAACATGTAACTCTTGTGACGGAGAGTTTGCAGGCACATAAAGCAAGTTTGGCTCAAACTCAGAGGTCAAAAGAAGCTCGTGGCTGATAAAAGAATAAATCATTTTCTAATCTGAAATCATTTTGTCCATCGCACATACGAGAAAACTCATCAATACAAACTAAAAGGCAGCATTGTAAAAATAGATGGTTTTAGTTGCAAAATTTTTCTAAGAACAAAGCATTTGTGTTTTCACTGTGTGTGTCACTAATAGACCCCTAACAAGCTGCACATGAAGATGAGTAGGGATGTGTTGTTTGGTTTGGAAGAATTTATCTTCTGGGTTTGGATGTTTGGGTTTTTTTAATTTGTGAGTGCTTTCTTGGTTTCTTGAAATTTTCAAAACCATATATTGGCATCTGGTTTTTGCTGTGAAGTTACATCATCTTCGAGCAAAGCAGTGCAATGCATCAGGCTGTCTCCCTATGTGTGCTGGGTCATATGTTTAGCATTAAAGCTCAGTTTCTGTGCTTTTTCATAACAGTTTAGTTGTCTGCTAGGAACTGGTAGTTAAAGTATGGCAGACTTCAGATAATTCTTCAGGCTCAGCCTCCGTTTCCACTGCCTTTGATCAGGATACATTCAACTCTCAAATATTTATAAATTATCTTTTCACGTGCTCCCTTTGATTTTCATAAATTTGCCCTTCCACACAATAGGAATAGCGAGTGATTTCTTATTATAGTTCCTTAGCATATAAACCTTATGTTGCTATAAACTGTGATCAAATTTGGACTGTAAGTGCAAGTAAGAATAGAAAGACATGGATCCTGCTACAGAGAGTTTGCAGTTACAGTGGTAACAAGTGAAATGGAAAGGGTGGAGAAGACAACTGTCAAATACAGCATGTTCATGTATATACAAATGTATGTATAGTCATATATACCTTTGTTTAACCCTGCAGTTTAATTTAACATCATATTTTTAAAAAATGACAGTATAAAGATTAATCTATAAAAAATTTGAACCATGTGGCAGAACTTGTCTTACTGATGAAAATGAAAAGCAGACAGAGATTGAAAGGGGTGTGTGTATGTGTTGGTATTTTTTCTGGATAGGTTGTCTTAAAGTCATTAAAAACAAATTATTCAACCTTTTCCCAAATAAAGTATAAATTTTTATTACTTTTCCCTCTATATGATTTTGATGAGAAAGAGTGGGTACTGGTACAGTTGCAGAAACTTTATCCATGCAGATGTGGTAAAGCACACTAAATCTTGTAGCCTGCACAGCTCTAGGAAACAATGAAAAGGAGTTTGAGGTTGTACGCTCACCTCAGATTTTGCTTCTAGGTTGATAAATAATCTTCTCAGGCAAATTCTCATTATAATCCCATTTTCTGTTGCAGATACGGTTTTGGTCAACCTGAGAATTTGAGTCTGTCTGTGTGGCAAAGGTGGGAAGTGGGTTGGGAGGAATTGCTGTTACTGTATTACTTCCCCTCCAAAAAGGTCTCAAAATGAAACCAACTTCTAAATTGGTAATCTGCAAGCTCACAATATTTGCATGCATTTCTGAGTGTAGCTGTGAGGGAGGAAGCCCCCGTTCTTGCACACCATTTTTTTATGTGTCATCCTGAACTTTGAGATCTGAATCTTGGTGGGGTTTTTTTTTTTTTTTTTGCATGGATGGCTGTAGTTTTGGTTTGGTTTGTGCTTGTTTTTGTAAAAATCCATGACTGAGGCTTGTCTGCAAGAGTGGCTTGTGAGTGTGACTCTATGTGACTGATCAGTTAGACCCACCAGGTCTAAAGAGTGTCATATTTATGTCAAAGGAACAAATCCAAATTGTATTGTAAAGTTTTATTGGAGTGTTCATATGCAAGGGAGCTTACTGCTATGTCTTCGTGGGTTTCAACTGCAAGACCTGTCGCCTATGAAGGAATTAAGATGATTTTGTAGCACTAAAGAGATTAACAAGAAGGTTCTTGTCCGTTCCTTTTATATTCAGTAGTTGCTCGGGTAGCTGAGAATCAGCGGATGACTATTCCTAGATGATAAAAGTTAGAATCATGCACGTCCTCTGCTGATATATCCGTGAAAATGGGACCAAACGGGACATGATAACTAAAGAAGCTGAGTGCACCAGAAAACGTGCATGAAATGCCCTTTCATGTGTCCTGTTCTGACAAGCAGAAGATATTGTTTTGTTTCTCTTTTTTTAAAAAAAAAAAAGTTTCAATACAACCAAGACCAGATTTTTTTTTTTAAGTAATCTTGATGAGTTTGGGAATCACATTGGGTAGGATGGGTGGTGATCTCTTGCCTAAATACTGGGAGCAATGAAAATCACGTGGCTCTAAGAAGGAGCAGAGCAGATAACTGATCAAATGTGATGTCTTCCTAAAAGCAGTGGCGTTAGGGCAGCTGAGATGAGATTGGGGTGAGAAGGTGGCACTAGAGTCTTGGAGAAATGTCATAAACCTAAAAAATGCCTTGGATCAATCTGCTTGGGATCTGTGATCCAGTGGCTTGTTTCTGATTTCCTCTTACAAGTAAGCAAATTTTGCATGTTCATGGCTGGATTCTTTTTACCTCTTTAGTTTAGGTCAGAATGCTCCTGGTTATTTTTCTGCTAATGATTTTCCTTGTTCTTTAGAAACACTTTTTTAAAACAAAAAATTCCCATGATTAAAAAGCATTGCTAAGTTGCCCCTGAAGATAAGTGATTCCTCTGCCTTCCTCCTGTGAACAAGTTATTTTTTCTATGTCCCCTGCACATGGGTACACTTTGTGATGGGTGCATGATTTCCTTTCTGAAAACCAGATAATGGGAATAAGTGAATTGGTAGTTAAGAGCTCAAGTATTTAATTCATGCTTCCCTGTGGGAAATCCTGTTGCTGTTTCAAGTTCTCGTCCACGGGATCTAACCAGACCTGGTGTAGCCGGGCCAGCTGAGGGTCAGGGTTTCTGAAAAGGTTTGCCTTTCTTTGACTTTGAGGCTTATGTGTGGGTGTTAACTTCTTGTTCATTTTTTCTGAAAGGGGAAATGGTCTTTATTTAGGAAATAAAAGAGTCAAGAGCTTTATCTGGCTTTCCTGCTTTCTGTATGTTTTTAGTAATGTTGGTTTCTACTGGGAGGTGTTGGTCCAGCTTACCTGGAAGCAGTGTGCATCTGGGCTGTTTTTCAGAGGTGATGAGCAAGTCTCCTTCTGAATCTAATGTGATGTGTGGGCACCTCAGGACTTGTGAAAATCAGCTAGTGAACGTTTTTCATGGTTTTCCTGAAGTGTCACTTAAGTTAGTGCTGACATTTGCTGGAATTTTAACTATGGAGCTGTTAAGCTTCACTGAAATACAGGGTCAATGCAGTGGACAAATCCTGCTTTCTCTCTTTGGCCAATATCATGATCATTTACAAGACTCCAGGAAGTTTTTGTCTCCTTTTCTGCTTCCAGTCAGGTATCAGTTCAACGAAGGAAAGGGACCACCTCATTTACCAAATTCGGTGCTGAAGTGTAAGTAGCATTTATGGTGTTTGCTCACATGAAAAAACATAGGTTTTGATTTTTAGAGTTTTAATCACTTTAAAGAAAAAGATACTGAACAGCTTGATTTAACCCTGTGAATCAGTGATCACATATAAGCGTAGAATGATTTAATCAAGCAAATTAATTTGCTCAGTGTAAGGATGTGAGAATGTAGGCATGCACACTTTGCACGTGAAAGGCTTGGTGGTGATGGAAAGGGGTGACCAAACAGAGCTGGACCTCCCTGTTCCTGCAGGGCATGTAGGACCCACGCCCAGGGCTTGTAGCTGCAGCCATGGATGCAGGTGTGTGTTTGCTCCACGGCTTCTCCGGAAGGAGGACTTCAGGTTTCCGTGCCTACGCTTCGTGGATCAAAGTTCACTTTGACTGTGGCTTCCTCTGAGAGGAAACAAGATCTACCAGGAAGTTATCTGGATGATTTGTGTTGGTTGTCTGCTACATAAACTCACCACAGAGTAGCTCACAGTTGTTATACCATTTCCTGATACGGCACAGGGAATATCCAAGGTTGAGCGTGAGAGAAAGAGAATGGAGAAATATTGGGCAAGAGCTTACAAAATAATTTCCAATCAGGAGACTTGATATCAAGTGAAATGTCAGTAAAAGGGATTTCAGCATTGTTGTTTGTTGTTGCTGTAGGCACAATTACAAGCTTTCCAGTTTGTCTGACCCATCATCCTGAAATGCTGTCGCCAGTATCATTAGTAAGCCAAGTGTTGCTAACTTACTCAAATGCACAGCAGAGTTCTGGCTCTTCAGTGTCTGGACCGACTCCCAATATTAGGAACGGGAGTCAAACGGCCATCCTTTCTCCTGTGCTAACACATAGCCTGCCATTAGCAGTCTGAAGGCAATTTTAATAAAATACATAGCCCTGCTGAGCTGGTCTCAGAAGATAAATAAGCAATGTAGAAAAGAAGCTTTTGTTTGAAAGTAATTATTTAAACTATGCATTACAGGTAATTTTCCTTTACCAGTAAAGCAAATGCTATCAGAATTTCAATAATAGCTTTGTGTTACTTATCTAGATAACATGATATTGTCATTTCCAGGAGCTTAAAATGCTGTTTTATTTTCATTTGTGTCAATATAAGGGTAAATGAGACCTGAATATATATATAAAAAACCCATTGGTTTTGTATAATTTTCTGAAAGCAATATTTTGCTTTCCAACCTTTTATAGTAATATAACAATCTAATGATAGTTTCATAAAGTGTGGACTTAAAACAGTAGGGTGAGGAACATCCTATTTTCAGTTTTGTGTAAACATACTGCATTTCACATTTGACAGAAAACACTGTTCTTTGAAGAGTTTTGTCAATAATAACTGTAACAGCATGGTAACTTTATAGCGTACATGCAGACGTAGCCAAACACTAAGTGCTTCAACCCATCTGTAGCTCAGAAAAAGCAGAGGTGTCATTTTTTACCCAAGAGATTTTTCATGTTCAAAAATTAAATTAAAAACTTAGCCTCTATGTTTCTTCCTCTCAGCGTTATTTCTACAGTGTAAAGCTCTCTCTAATGATCACAAAATAGTTTCTTATAAGGAAGACGAAGCAACTGAGGGAGGAAAGCAACTTTTTCTTTTTTCTTGAAGAAGTAACTTCTCTGTATTGGGTCTTTAACTGAGAGGGTAGGCATTTTGTTTCTATGAAAACGTTTTTATTATTATTATTCCTATTACAGATATTTGTATATTTTCTATTTCAGTTATGAATGAAGGAGGGGTTGCAGCTTTGAGAGTTGACAGCCTGAAGCACAGCTGGGCCCATGTGGGGTTGTCCCCTGTGATGCCCGGCTGCAGCCTCAGCTTGTAACCGAGAAAGAACCCCATGGCGTGTTTTTGGCTGCAAGGAGGTACGGCAGAAAAGATAACCGAGTGCATTAAGGGCAGTTTTCAACCCAAATGTAGGCCTAAATTCTGCCTAATCCCTAACCTACTGTTTTCTTACTGGATGTCTCTAGGCCTTTAGAAATGCCTAGCCAGTCGAGAGTGGAGGCCCAGGGATTAGGTGGCTTTTTAGATCATTTACATCTGGCCGTAGTCTGTCTGCACTGGAGTTTCCAATTACCCAAAATGGAGAAAATAGTATTTCCCTACTTCAGAGAAGATTTGTGAGGATCAACGTGTTTGAGATTGTGACAGTAGGATATATCTATAACTTACATAGGTAATAGATCAACTTAAATACTTTTAATAAAAGTGGGCACAATAATTCATTGCTCTGTCACAGGAATATTGTGACGCTTAGTGTTTGTGATCTATGTGAAAGAGGTTGAGATCTTTTGATTAAAAAGTGATATTGATATAACTGTGTGAATTATGAGCACGCCTGCTTCCATGCTGAATTTACTTCTTGACCTAGCCAGGCTGGAGTTTTAATCTGCGGTGAGTGAAAATTGCTGTCCCCCTCTGGAAAGTTTCACCCGTTTCAAGCCGTGCCGACCCTCGCTCAGCTTTCTCCTATTTCTGCTGCCTGGGGAGAAGGATGGTGCCGAGGCGGAGGGCAAAGCAGGCAGCTGATGCCAGGCGGGGGTCTTGCTGCCGCCGAGCCTGGCCGATAGCAAGGTAGCGCCATGACTTGGAGCTGGCAGGCAGAAATCAAAATGCCACCCGTTGGCTGCGGAAAGAGCTAAAGATTTGTCTCCAGCAAGTGACAGGCGCCAAGGTACTGTCGCCCGTTTTCTAATTTTAGCGGGAAGGCTGGCAGGGATCTTACCTAGACAGACAAGCGTTGTTGCTGCCTGGGCCGATCTGCTGCTGTGGGTCCTGTTCCAAATTGCTCGGCTTGATGCCTCCCCAGCTTTTGGGAGGTGGTATGCCGGCGGAAGGGAGAGGGGAAACCCCTACCTTTTCTCAGAAGGCTTGTGAAACTTTGGAGCCTGCTTCAAGACAGTAAAACTCATACCTTATACTAGCTGTCTGAAAAGAAGTGTTTGTAGGAATGTTATTAGTAACGCAGCGCTCAATTTACGAAGCCCGTTTGAAGTGCCTGTGACAATACTTATGGCTGCACATGTATGAGAAGCTTCTCCATGTCCTCTTGCCTGGTGACTTGGGTGCAGTTCCAGTACAGAAGCAGAAGTGGTTAGGGGAGTCCAACAAAGGGGAAAGAGAGTGGGTCTTCCCCCCTCCAAAGTGACTGGGGGCATGTGTGATCATTACACAGCATTTTCTGTCAAATTTCTCTGGTTTTGACTTGATTTTGGAAATAAGTGTCCAGAGAAAGGTATGAAAGAGTCTGAAATAGTTTTCTGTCTCCTCCTTTCCTTGATTCATAAGTCACCTTCACAGCTTAGAGGCTGTGTTCTGTGATGCATCCACCTCTCCACTTCTTGCAGTATGGCTTGATATTCATGGCATTGCTAGAAACTACAGTAGGGGGCTGGTCAGCCATTTCCAGGATGGGCTGCTTTGGCACTCCAACTAACCATTTCAAACTGTTTAACATCTTTGTTGGCGACACCGACGATGGGATTGAGTGCATGCTCAGCAAGTTTGCCGACAACACCAAGCCATGTGGTGTGGTGAACGTGCTGGAGGGGAGGCATGACATCCAGAGCGACATGGACAGGCTTGAGAGGTGGGGCCATGCGAACCTCATGAAAATCAACAAGGCCAAGTGCAAGGTCCTGTGTATGGGTTGGGGCAATCCCAAGTACAAATACAGGCTGGGTGGAGAATGGTTTGATAACAGCCTTGCAGAGAAGGACTTGGGGGTGTTGGTTGATGAGAAGCTCAACATGACCTGACAGTGTGCGCCCACAGCCCAGAAAGCCAACTGTGTACTGGGCTGTATCAAAAGAACAGGGCCAGCAGGTCAAGGGAGGTGATTCTGCCCCTCTACTCTGCTCTCCATGAGACCCCATCTGGAGTACTGCATCCAGCTCTTGGCCCCCTTTCATAAGAAGGACATGGACCTGTTGGAGTGAGTCCAGAGGAGAGCCATGATCTTCATCTTGATCAGAGGGCTGGAGCACCTCTCCCGTGAGGACAGGCTGAGAGAGTTGGGGCTGTTCAGCCTGGAGAAGGGAAGACTCCGGGGAGACCTTATAGCAGACTTCCCCCTAAAGAGGGCCTACAGGAAAGATGGGGAGGAACTCTTTATCAGGGAGTGTACCAATGGGATGAGGGGTAAGGGTTTTAAACTGAAAGAAGGTTGATTTAGATTAGGTATTGGAAGAAATTATTTACAGTGAGGGTGTTAAGACACTGGAACAGGTTGCCCAGAGAAGTTGTGGATGCCCCATCCCTGGAGGTGTTCAAGGCCAGGCTGGATGGGGCTTTGAGCAGCCTGGTCTAGTGGAAGGTGTCCCTGCCTCAGGCAGGGGGGTTGAAACTAGATGATCTTTGATGTCCCTTTCTACTCTAACCATTCTATGATTTCAGTGGTCTTGGAGCCCTTCAGAAAGGCAAGTGTGGTTCAATATATCTGTTCTGCCCTTGGAGAAATCAAGGCATGAGGGAGGTTTCGGCAGCAGAGCCAGAGATTGCTCAAAGTCCCTTTCTGGTATGTGGTTTGGTGATGTACTTACCCACACCTGCTGCTGGAAGAAAGAGGCAGCCCTGCTCCACTGGTCTTCCGCCCTGGTCCCGCACTCCCACAGCTCCCCTTCACCTGGCACTGGGCACTTCTGCCCCACCACCAGCCCAACCAGAAAGTTAAGCTGGCAGAAAAGTTGCTTTGGGAAACACGAAGCATTTTCTGCTGGTTTAGCTTACTGAACTGGTTCCTTGTGAGCTCAGGCAAATGCCAACAAGGCACTGTTTTGTTTTTTTTTGTACAGTCTTAAACAGCAAACACGTAGTGATCTGTCACATTTTGAAAATATCTGTAAGGACACTATAGCTAATAGTGTAGCTGAACTTCTCTTCAAATTGTGCATTTTCAGATATAATCTTAAGTTGAAGAGAGCCTATTGGCATATATTATTACCGTACTATTAACGCTAGCTTTAATTAATGTGTTCTTCATTCCTGTAATAATGACATGGGCAGTATTTAGCTATTCTGGGCATTACGTAAAAAATAATTTGGAGTATCCTTTTGTCAAACATGGCTGGAGCTGGACAATACAGAAGAGTTTATATTTATCACATATTTCAAAGGTCATTTTCACCATCTCCACTAAAAGCAATACTTGCTCCAAGCACATCTTGCTTGATGGAGGATAAGTTCTGCCATTTTGAGAGGGGTAGTTTTTATTTATAATTGTGAATGTGTTTAGCCACATGAGGCTGTCAATCAGTGAGACGAAAGCCCAGTCGGATTGTTTCTGTAAGTGGCCAATTTCCCCCACCTTTTCCCTCCAAATCAAGGACAGATGAAAGGTCATGATTAAAACAGTGATTTTTCCCTAAATTGTAAGTAACAGTTTGCAACTGTTTTTTACCAAGATGTCAAAACTGTATTTTATCTTGGGCAAAGGGGGGAGGAAGAAAATTATAAGTTCTTGAAAATGTTGGCAATTTTCCAAATGGTTGTGTTGAAATTTATTTTAATTATTGTACTTGTGTCAGTTCCTAGCAGGGGTAAAAGGGGGGAAATAATTCAGTACAGTATTATGCAGCTATGGATTAAACAATTAATGGTGAACCTCTGTATCTTATTAGTATATTTGAATTCATTATTTCAACAAATTGTTTTATGAGCCAGTGACTAGTGGATTTAACCATTTATTTTGTAGTCAAAACAGAACAGAAGAATAATTGTCTTGCTGAAGCACATCTTTATGTGTATGAATCTATCCAAGGAATTAACCTGAGTCAGATAATGCAGAATGTCATTAGGAAGTTATTTTGTCCTAAGAGTTTGATTTTCTTATGTGTGGTCAAGGAACTTGCTGTCTGGGAGGGTTTTGGCAGCTGTCTGGTGATCATTGCAACAGCTACCATCCCTAAAAGTGTTGAGGACTTTGGCACAATCAGCATTTCCCTGGAAAATATCTCAGTTGGCATTGTATGTGGTGTTCTTCTCTTGAATATGTGCTAACCACTCACAAGTCAGAAATAACACTTCTTGACTGATTGTGGCATGCATATAATCACCAAAGTAAATACTTCCGAGAGCAATCTGTGGGCTCAATTTTGTGTGTAAGATCTATTAACAATGACCAAATAAAAAGACATTCTCAAGAAGTACAACAGGGAAAATTATCTAAGCATGTGAGGACGTGACTGGTGTTTCTCTTTGCAGTTGACTTTAGAAGTATACTGAGACCCTCATGGAATATGGGCCAGATGTATCTTCATAAATATTATTTATGTCAAATATTTTTTTCTCAAATTAGGCATGAAACCAAGATGCTGTCTTTCTATGTTGTTAGGTAACACATTTATCTTCATAAAGAAGGTAAAATGGGTAATATTCTAATCTCAGTAGCTCATGGTTTTCCGTTTAGGTTTTTTTTTTGCGATGGTATGATTTCCTTTTTGCCTTGAAGAATCCTGTGCCTTTGTAATGCATGATAAAATGTGTCATCTTCCACCACCACAAGGGATGTGTAATCGGGCACTTTATCACTGATGATGTGAGTGGTACGAGTAATACTGGGTGACTTCAGCCATCTTTGCGCCACTATACAGTTAATCCACAAATTTGGTAACGCCCAGGGCCCATGAATTGGGTAGAGTTGACTATTTAAAGGATGGACAGTGAAGTGAGTTATTTCTGGGTGTATGACTATCAAAGTCCTCTCAAAGAAAGGTTTTGTTTGATACGTATGCAGTTGTTATGACCGTTTTTTGCCATTTCCTTTCATTCTCCTGTGTTGAGCTATTGTGAGTTATAAATTTAAGTGAAGAGCTTTCTTTTCCATGTGAGCAGATGAGCAGATGATGATGATGGTGCCACCCTTCTTACCAACTTTTAGGATGCCTAAGAAAATTGACTATTGTTTTTGGTTGTGGTTTGCTTTTTTGTTGTGGTTTTTTTTTTTTTTAAGTATGCAAATACTTCTTTGGTAGTCAGTTTAAATTGTAGGCAAGATGCTGAAGTAACCTCCTGTTGTCGGTGGAACTGACAGTGTATTCTGCTGCACTTCTGCTGCATGCTGTTCTCTTGCTCTCTGCTTCTGGGTGAGTCACGTAAATGTCTAGTGCCAAGCTGTAGGACTAAGAGTGTAGCATGAGATAGCTATTCTCAGGATTTCTCCAAAACATCAAGGGTGGTGATGTTGCTGTGAGCTGTTTATCACTGGGTGCATTGCTGGGGAGGAGGGGTAGAAGCAGAGGTGTTGCCCGGGCTGGTTATGAAGAAGGGTGCGCTGTTGTTTTCTTCTCCCACTTTGGTAGCGTGGAATCATTAAAAATAAGGCATTTCTTGGCTTAGCTCTTTTAAACTTGATTATTGGTCGTCCTCTTTTCAAATGCCAGAATGAAATTAGGGGGTTGTGGAAAGGGAGAAGGTTTCGATGCCAGCTGAGAAGAATATTTCAGGGGTCCTAATTTTCTATTGTACATAGATAGTGCAAGCTACAGGTCAGCAAGACAACTGATGTGAAGAAAAACATGTGAATATGGTGTTGGGAACACTTGCAGAGTGTTCCTGTATAAAAATACAGACAGGCCATTTAAAGGGATGAAAAGTAGTAGAAAAAAGTAAATTTTTACATGCACAACCCTTTCCTTCCCGTTCACTACAGGAGAGGAAAAAAAGATGATTTGTTTCAGAACCTTTTCTGGAACTCTGAAATGATTTATAGACGAGGTGTGCTGTATACAAGAGCTTTTACTGGCTGCCTTGCCAATGAATTAAGGCCCTATTCTAAAAAAAAAAATATATAAAAAAATAAAAAAAAGTGTTAGCACTTTCTTTGCAACCATCCTAGGCTTCCGTGGTGCGGAAGTCAAATGTAAATTCTGGCTGAATTGGACCCTTATGAAGGCGGTGTTCAAACAGCCTGTGAGGAGAAGAGAAACCATTCAGGTCGTGGGCCTCTGCGTGCTTCAGAGTCCTTCGATCATTGCTATAATTCGCTGAAAGCAAACTAATAAAACTTCCTATTGACTTGCACTTGTGTGTGCTTTGAGCAGTTATTTACAGTCTACCATCAGCAGATTAAAAATCAATTAAAATCCATAGAAACAGCCAAAGTTACGTACTCCTCTTTGCTGGTAAAGATTTTTTTAAAAGATTTTACATTAATACTTGCTGCTTGGTATTACTGAAGATAATGAATCAGATTTAGGCAAAGTCTATGCATCTTTAACTCTACAGATCTGTGTGTCTTTAACTTTACAGAAGCCCTGCTAAGAACCTCTTATCCTCTGTGCCTCGCGCCCTCTGTAGAAATAGGAGAATTTATGCAATTCATTTAACTGAAATGGAGATGTTGAAAGCTCTTCAATACTATCATG
>NW_009647222.1:6093462-6101194 GCF_000708025.1 Charadrius vociferus
ATAAGTTTAATACCAGTACATTAGAATGGAAAGTGAATTTTAGTACTGCTAATACATTAAAATAAAGGAGACTTTGATGTCTATTCCTGATTTTCCACAGAAGCCCCGCAGATTAATTTGGTTCCATCCCGCGATTCAGGGGGTGGCAGCACTGGGCTGGGACTGCAGAGACCCGGTTCTGCCAGTGACCTACTCTGGGGGATTTCGGAGCGTGTGGGGTTTTTTTCTTGAGTTTCATCTCCATCTGTTTGCCTCCCATTCTTTGCAAGTCTAATCTGTTTATATCATTAAACTCTCAAAATCAGTGCTTCTTTTTCATTTCTTCATAGGTATGTGCTCCAAAGACTATTATGCCATTGAACAGTCATGATACTTGTTCTGATACGTTATTCATGTGTGGATTGGAAGGATATAATCTACATTTCTTATTACTGTTTTTATTCATCCTTTCTGTTTCATATCTTAACGCAACTTTCATCCTAAACAGTAACTAAAGAGGCCATGTCTTCAGCATGTTGCAGTGATGTTCAGGTATCAACCACAAAAGGCAATGCTGATTGCGCTAGTAAGACAGAAAGCCCAAGCACTGAGAAATTGGGGGGGGTGGAGGGGAAAGGCATAATTAAGGTAACTTGTGCAACCTTAATTTAGTTCTCTTGTGGGTGTGCATGTTGGTAGACTGCTCTATTTGATATAGCATAACGATTCTATTGATGGGAGACTGCAGAAAAGCCAAAAAGGAGTTGCTTTATCAGAGAGGAGTCTGAATAACATAGAGTAAATAAGTCCAGGCTTTTACAACAAATGCTGAAAATAAACAAAATATGAAATGACTGTTTGTTAAGCAAGTAGAATCTATCCTGCGGGTGACATTTTAAGTAAAAAAGACTGGCGTGATATATTTATAGACTACCATGATACATACGCCCAAGACAACTGAATTAAGATTGCACAGTCAACTTAAATCCCATAGTTCGCTCTTTCAGTTCTTTACTTTGCAACCTGAATAGTGCTTATGGATGTGTGTAGGGGGGAAAAAAACAGAAACGTCACCCTGTCCATCGTACTGACTGCTCGTTGTCCTTGTGAGAACCTCACATCCAGCTGCACTGATTTCTGCCCCGCTCTACCTACAGGAGTACAGCTATAGGTTACTGACCTCTCATCCCCTTGGAGAAAGGGAGAATTGTCAGGGTGCTGGGGAGGGAGGGCGATTTCTTTCCTAAGCTGTTTTCCCTGTTTACCTATTTCCACCAGTCAATTCATGGCTTGTCTGCATTGTTAATGGTCTTCTTGCCTTAGTGTCTTTTTTTCCACTGAATTGGTTCTAGTCTCTGCTTTTCAGGGGATGCTGGTGCACTCTGCTTGTTTTCATCTCGCTTTCAAGGTACCAGTTAAAGTTTTTCATATTCCTCGTTTGTTCTGCAACAACCCTCAGTAAACTGCTCACATTATTCATCTCCCCTAGGTGCAGATCTCAGAAATCCTTCTCTCCTGGTTCCGCGGTCTTCCCACTTTCCTGATGGTGTACCCCAGCACCTCATTCCAGTGTTGTTTTTAGCAATCTAGTAACTCTTTTATTTCTCTCACGCACCACATCTAGTGGCTCAGAAAGCCACGCTCCCACTCCACCTCAGCATGGGCACTGACTGCAAAGGCGAGCCCACCTCCCCACGGGTGCCTGGGGCTCAGGGGTGCTCAGGGCTCCGTGCGAGCACAGCCTGGTCAGACTTGGGCATCAGGAACAGCAGGCATCTGCCCACTGAAGGTGGGATCTTAAAATTACTTTTTTTTTTTCAGCTGAGACTATTTTTTGAGTCTTGTCTGTATTTGTAAAGATTCAGACACTGATATGTTTGCCTAACTCCCTCTCCAGGTTTGCATTGTTAGCACTAACAAATTAATTTACTAAAGTTATTATATTAAGATAGTGAAGCTCTGCTTTCCTCTTCATTGCTATGTATACCTCCTAAAATCTGTCAAAAAATATGTCTTTTTGAAGCTATAAAAAAATACCATTGCTTTCAGTAGTGCTACCGTTTCATTCTTGGAACATCATACCGCTTTATTGCTTTCAGGATTGATTCAGCTACTTTTTTCTACTCTGAGCCCTGACTCATAACAATTAGCATTACATATGGGCTAAATTGATTTCTCAGAGATGCTTTTCTGAGAGGGATTTTACTTTCCAAGCATTCTCACCAACTGAGGCTGCTCATGTGCTGGGGTATTAGAGAGCAGAGGGTCAGAGTCTGTCCTCCAATCCAATCCCATTCAAAAAGAAACAAAACCGAACTGATGAGGCTTTCACTGTTTTACTTGAATCCAGAGAGTTATATTTCCAGATAAAGTTAAGGTTCCTACATTTCTGAGTTATTGTAACATAAAATATTAACTGCCCTCCTAGAGCTATACACTTTCAGTTCTTTCTCATCATATCATTTCTCTTTTTAGATATCTGACCTTTCTGTAATTCTTCTAATCTATGGAATAGTGCAATTTATCTTTTCTTTTACGCATCATCTTACTTCGGGTGGCTGAGTGGAGGGATGGAGGGGATGCATATATCTTCTTGTTACTTTTTTCTGACTCAGTGTTTAGTCATTATTTTCAGTATCATTTAATCTGTGGAAAGTTTCCCCATATGTCAGGCATATTTTAAACATGCTGCTGAGATTTATACTACAATAAGCCCTTTTCAGATACAATGCTTAGCAAAGGCCAGAGTTCAATCCTACAGTCCTTTTTCAATCCTTTTTCAAATGCTGTTATTTAAACAAATACCAAAACTGTGTGTTCTTGTTTTGTTAAACATGTAAATCAGGTTTCCCTATATACCTCATTTCCCTTAGAAGTTCATTTCTTTGTATTGTCTTCAGAAACACTTAGAATTATTAGGTGAGCAAGGTTTTCTCATACTTAAACTGTGTTACTCTTTGTTACGAGATATTCTAAGTATTAAAAGTTCTTGCAAGAATCCATTAAGTACTATTAAGCATGGGGATGCAACCTGTGGCTGAAGAAGTTCCTATGTCAGATATCCCTCCATGCTTGTAGGTGGTATGTTGAGTGTTACTGTATGTTTGTCCTCTCTGACCATCCGCTACCCAACGCTGTTTGAGGCAGGCTGCTGGACTAGGCGGGTCTTTGAGCTGACCCAGTAGGCTTGTTATGAAATCAATACAGTCGGGTATGTCTACAATTATCAGATGATGGTAAATCAATACTGTGGTTTTGTACCCACCTCTTGTTCGTCTCATGTATTTGTAATAATACTTCCTGTCAGGTCTGTTGTCTGAATTCCTTGTTTGTACATGTATGCATATGTGCAAGAATACCTGAGTGTTTCTATGAGTGTCTAATACATTACAAGCCTATGAGGTCCTGATTCAGGGTGCACACAATTCATAGTAGTCTTCCCCTAGATTTCAGTGCATATTGACTCTCAAACTATCAATAATTGTTTTAAAGATGCGGTCTCAATGTCAAAGAGTTTACAGAAGGAGCGTAAAAAAATACAGCAAGCAACTGTAAGAATACTCTCAAACTGATTCTACAGAGGCTCTGATTATTAAGTTCGTTTTCTGCAGAAAACTACTAGTTTCCTGAGAATGTTGGACCTAAGAGCATTTAATTTTCCTTAGCAAATATGTTTGGATGTTTAACTGAATGTACTGGGTTTTGTATGCTCATGGACGGCGAGCACAGGAGAATAGGTATTCCTTAACCTTCATCTTTGTTGTAATTACTGAATAATGCTATTTATGGCAAGGTTGTACATGTGTGCATGTCTTGGGAGAAGGACGGGGGATTACTTTTTAACAAAGAAATGGAATTCTTTTTTACAGGGAATTAGAATTGTGACTCTAGACTTGCTAATTTAAATAACTTGCTGGTTAAACTGACTTTTATAAAGCATTAAATGCTATTATGTTATGTGAGCATTAAACACATTTTCTGAAAATATTAATTTCCCATTGGTTTTCTTGCCTCCTTGTTGCTCTTATTTGAGACTAGGTGATAATCCATCCTCCACACACCAGAGGTCGGGCATTTCTGACACTGCTCTGGTGCCTGGTTGTAGCAGCACTGTTGCGCTCTCCTATGGCTTTTACTTCTGTTCTCGTGAATGGTAGATGTTCACCATGTGGACTGATTCAGGATGAGGGAGCCAACCAGTTGCAGCAACCTGGTATCCTTGGTGATGATGTAGCCTTGAGTCTGGTACCCTAGCAAGCTGTGAGCTTGGGTATTCCTAATTTCAAAAAAACTGGTAGCTAGCTCTTTCTAAAGCCCAAAGACCAGTGCAGAAAGATGAGAGAACAACAGATAATCTTGGATTTCAGGGAAAATTGGTAACAAATGTTCAGCTCCAGAAAGTGATAAATATCAGTCTGACTTGTATTTTGTAAGCTAGCTGCCCAAAGGGTTTGACCTTTTTTTGAGTGTGTTTTTGGGGGTGGGAGGACGAATGGGTTAGAATAAATTGAAATCCTCTTTATAGAGGTACATCTCCAATACATTACAAGCTTGAAAAGTTTGATTCTGATCATAACTGTGTTAGTGTGTAGGGAGGTTTTATGACTGCTGTTTTTCAGAGAATCCCAGAACAGCCCAGGTTGGAAGGGACCTCAAAAGATCATCTGGTCCAGCTTTTCTCATTAGAGAATTTTAAGCCGAGATATTTCTTGGCACTCCACCACGGCAAACAGTTGTGGGTATGATGAAAAATAAGCTTTAAAATTGAACACTACAACTCGTGCTTATCCTCAAGTCAAACAGTATGTAGGTCGTGCTCCATCTCCACAGTTTTAGAAAGTATGAATGAAATATGAATATAATCTTGAACATTGGTTACATAGCTCCTATTACCTCGTATTGGCTACTGATTATGCTGGTCGCTTCGACTACCCTTGATCGTTTGAAAAAAAATCAATTCACTCTCCTGGTTTTAATTTTGATAATTCAAATTCACAGTGTTCTTCATCTGCTTTGTTTGATGCTATACATAAATCAAGGTTATAGAGGAAACCAATTCGTGAATGAAAAGTTTAAATTTTCTTTTCTTTTGGCTACAACTACGCAAAGGAATCATCATTTGGGCAACTAATATGCCTAAGTATCCTTCAAAACGAACTGTGATATATTAGAGCTGTTCAAACGTCCTCACAAATCATTTTGCCTTACAGCTTTGATCCTGAAATATGTGAAATGATGTCTGATTTATGCCACTGATCCTTCTTTTAGATAGTTAAGTGTTCTTGCTTAATGTTATTAAATAAGTTCAAAGCAGCAAATAGGCCATCCTGGGCTGAGGACATTTGAAAAATGGCATTCTCAGCAGGCTGCATATACAATATATGTTCTTCAGTTATTTCCTTTGCTTTTTTGTGTTCAGCAGACCACTGGAACTTTCTTCTGCTTACATCTTTGGTTACAATGGTTTTGGGTTTTTTTTCCTCTTGATAGCTTTTGCTTGGACTTTGTTTTCATTGGGGTATTATTTTTTTTTTTTTTTGGGGGGGGGTGGGCAGAAAGAAGATGGGAAAATGGGAAAGATATTACAGTCTCCCTTAACTGGGAGGCTGGTAACATGTGCTAGCAATAGTATAAAACAAGTTGTGTGACCCAGCTGAAGCAGTACGAGAGAAAAAAAAACTCTGAGGGTATAAATAAGTGGGTCAAATTCATACTCTAAGGAGCAGACTAAGTTTGACTACTTTTAATGAAAAACTATCGATATGTTGTGATTTCTTTTTTAACCGGCAAAAGGCAAGAGAGAGATGAGAAAACTCTTGATTCTAAAATATTTATCAGTGCATATATTCCAGACTTGCATCAGAATACTGAAGTGCAAATCTCTCTAGGCATAAGGGTTGCATAGGAATCACATTGGCTCTAAATTTAGTAAACCTTTTAATGGAAGTGTCACACAGTTCAGACAGAAGATTTAGGGATTTCAGTATGTTACATGAGCTTTATAACCAATATTATTCTTGCGAAATTTCAGTAGAAAATATTAGATCAGCATTTCCAGGCTGGTATAATCCTTGTTGAAGCAATGAGAGCCATCTCAGTCACCTGCTGCTGAAGAAGAGCTATTAGATAACTTCCCAACACTGTGCCTTCAGCAATAGCAGCCCCTAAACATCAGGCTTTCAGATATAAGACTGAAAACAAATATTAAATTTGAACACGAGATATCATCCTGATACCTCTCTACTTGTGTTGACTTTCATGTCTGGATTTGGGAGTTGGAAGTTGACAACATGGTCTTGTCCTCACTGGCACACCTCGCTGCCTCTAAGCTGGTTTTATGTCTCTCTCTCCTCACTTACGTACTTCTAGAGTACAAATGTAAATGCATACAGCAGCTTGTCTGGAGTCAACCCTCTTTGATAGATAATGGTGGGTTTTGTTGTTCAGAACTCATTGTGCATGGATGGTGTTAAATGATATAAGAGGCTGTTCTGGAGCTGACTGCGTTGGACACATGGTTATTTCCCCTGTGACCTTAGCAGACTAGCTGACTGTTCCCATCCTAAATTGCTTTCTAGAGATTCCTGATAAGTTTTTATAAAATATTAATCTCGGTGCTGGTTGCACATAGACTTATTTAAGCTTGTGGTTCCTCTTATCCTCCAAGCTTTTCACAGAGACCACTGACCACAAACCTGTAATACAAATGAGACAGTTTTGGTCTCATGAAACTTGCCATCAGTTTTAGATAACCGCTACTGCTGGCGGCATGGAAAAAAATACAGGTGTGCTTATTGGTAAGGAGGTCAGCCACTGCTGAGTTCTGCTACTCCAGTTGGTCTGTTTGCACATAGTTTGGCCATCTCTGCATAATGCTACTACGCTCATTAGTAAAGTGTAACTTGAACGATTCTGTGTTGCTTGGCGTTAGCTGCTGGGTCCTTCTCCTTTTTCTCAGGAAATTGAGGCCTTCCAGAAGTTGCTGTCAATACCAGTTTTGAGGTTTTGCTTTGTTTTATAAGATTATGCTGCTAGCCCTTTTCTTTGTCAAGCCGGCTGTGAAAAACACAGTGACAGCAATCTCTAGGAATGCCTTTTTTCTGTGCTTTTCTGAGGTTCAGTCCTCAAAAATACAGCCATCAGATTCTTGGAGAGGAGGCCAGATGGGTTGCTGCTAGGTGTGGTGTTAAAGCCACTGGTTCTTAATACTAACCTAAACCAAGATGAGTCTGCTACCCAGATGCGATAACATTGTAGTAGTGAATGAGAACCAGAAGGTTTGGTGTAAGCAAGAGAGAAACTGGCTGAAGTCTATCAGTGTCATATTTTAAATTTCCAACTTTTCTTTCGGTCATGAGCACTGCTTATAAAGTTCTCAGTCTTCAAATTATTTGTCTAGTTAACTTTCATAAAAAAAGTGCGACAATGGAAACAAAAGTAATAATACAAATATTTAAATGTTATGAGCACAAAAATATTTTAAATTAATAAATATATGTATATTTCTGCTCACTCTTCTGATATGTCTATGTAGCACCCTGAAGAAACCTGCATGAACAGGATAGCAGGCAGAGGCTCATCAGTCAGTTGTTTTGGTGGCTGTATCTGCTGCTTTTCATGCCAACCATTTAATTTTCCTTTCACCTGCTTTAAAGAATTAATTAGCCTGGGATTTAGGATGTCTGGATTGATAGTCATTCTCTGCTGTGAAAAAGCGTAATCATGGTTAAATCATTTGATGTCTTCGTTACCT
>NW_009647222.1:6101213-6102290 GCF_000708025.1 Charadrius vociferus
GGGGGGCAGCAAATGCTAAAATCCCTTCTTACTCGCATGTGCAGTTGTACCCCCTTTAAAGGGTAGGAGGGGTTCAGGTATTGCTGTGGCTTTAAAGACAAGTTGAAGATAGAGGTGCTTCAGAGGGATTAAAACAAGTGCTCCCATCTCCGACTTTGTGCAAAATACTACAATATTCTGGTTATGTTCCCAAAGGGTGCAATTTGCAATCATGTTTTCACAAGGTTTTAGACCATTATGTTCATGGAGAGATGGGTTGTATTGTTTTCCATGTTTGCTTTTTATATTTCTTTTAAAGGAAGAAAATCTTAAATAATAAATGAAACTGCAAAAGACAGCGAGAAGTGGGTTTTGTGGTGGGGGTTGGTTGTTTTTGTTTTGATGTTGTTGGGAAGCTGCATTTCTGACACCTAAACAACTCTGAGCATTGGACTTTTGCCATATATGGACAGACAGATCTCATCATTAGTGAATGCCAGAAAGCAGGAGAGCCGGGGAGAGAGAGAGCGTACGAGAGGGAGCTTAGTTTATTTCTGCGGTGTCACATCAATCTGCCCGGTTAAGTGATTGAAGGGGAGAAACGCAGGCTGCAAAAGAAACTGGGCCCTGATTTGTTCAGGGTCACCAGCAGTGGTTTGAAACCATCTTGTTTGCAGATACCTCTTTCATGTTATTAGGCTGTCAGTTGAGTGACTTTGTAAGATTTATGGCTCGGAGCTGGAGCGCGTGCGTGTGTGCGGCAGTGGCAGTGATGGGCAGCGGGTGGGGGGGAACAGAGATGTTATTGAGAAGACAGTGATCCATGCCTGCCTTGATTGAGCTTTGCAGCCTTTTGTCTAGTCCTAGTTAACCTTCTTATGCATTTTGTTTCACACGCCGTGTAAGTAGCTGAAGCAGAAGGTGAAGCTACAAGTGGTGAAAGGTTGCTCCTAACAACATAGCACCGCAATGGACTCGGTGCAGACTTATTGACTGTGTAATGATGGAATAAAGCTGTTTACTGGGCAGGTCCCAGGTTTAACTTACTAATGTCTTTCAAATAGTTTTATTTACTGTAATGTTGTCAAAGCCGTTGGC
>NW_009647222.1:6102346-6113427 GCF_000708025.1 Charadrius vociferus
AGGCAACACTGGCTTATATTGAAAGTGAAAACGTTTGGGTTGTGGTTTTGTTTTTTTTTTAAATAAAAATAAAAAATGAGTGGGGTTGACTTGATCCAAAGAAGCATTTAATTTACCTTCATTTTATCTGTGTATTAGTAGTAATAGGATATTTTATTTTACATAAGTTTGAAATTTTTAAAATACTGGATTTTGAGAACCTTAAGAATATTTTTTTTTTTTAGCAGCTGGTGATAATTCAGAAAATAATGATTTCTTCTCTTTTGTTTATACAGTTCCTAGTTTTGCCAAGACCAAAGCAGATATTTTAAAATACAAGTAAGAAAATTTTCAGGAATTAGACTCAGTTTCAACTCTGGTGATTTAAAGTCAACAGAATAGAGTCCAACGGTATGAGAGCCGGAGAACCTTTTTGAAATGAATTCTCACAGGCTTCTCCCATTTGAAGGTTTATAAGAGAAAGAATTATTTGTAATTATTTATCCATGGGTTAAAGTAGTAAATAGAAATTGCTGTTCTGTTGACATTCACTTAAAAAGCAAGCTATATTACTGATCTGGCACAATTTGTATGTTGACTTTCTGTTTTTAGCTTAGTCAAGTTAATTAACTTAGAGAAATAGATGTGGTCATAAATGCTTTGTAGGGATCTGCTAACACCTTTGGTATCATGGTAGTTTTCATGTACTTGACCATGAAATGCAAGTGCTGCTTTATGAATATGTTCCACCGCACTGTTGTTTGCTAATTGATACATGTGTGAAAGCTTACAGTAGTTCTGCAGAATTGAAAAGGGAGCTCATATTTGTCTGCAAGGCTGTTTCCTCCCTCCCAGGTTTAAAAATGAGCCCCTTAGTGGCGCAGCCTTCCTAGGTAGTTGTTGTTCCCATGTTAAAATAGTCCAGCAGAAAGGATGCAGCTGGGAAAGCTGCCTGCTTTCCCCCTCTATATTACGGCAAGAATTGCTTACTGCATCACTTTTATAACCTTTCAAAATTTTGTATTACATAGTGTATAATTTTCCATTTATATTTTAAAAATTCTCAGAAATTGTTCTGTTTTTTAAAAAACAAAACAAAACACAACCCCCCAAATCCTTACCTAGCTCCCCTTTTTTTATTAAGTCACCAAGATAACACCTGTACTTTTTACCTGTGATAACTGTGCATATTTTGACCCTATAGTAATCTGATACATTTTAGTATAAAGGGGTTCTTGGCATCTCTGTGTCTGTACAACCATTCTTCCTCTGTTTATGGAAGGATATTGATGAGAATCTGAGGTTCTTACGCTGAATAAAGTACTGCTTTCAGTAGAAAATTCTAGAATAAAGTCCTGCCATAATCCCTGGAGCAAAGATGATACTACCTTTAAGTCACAGAATGGGGACTTGGCAGACCATCACCTTGCCCCGTGCCTGGCATGGCCACAGCCATGCTGTGTGACCTTGTGCCAGACCCATTGCTCCCATCTGTCCTCTGTACTCCTGCTGCAAAATGCATGATGTTTTGGTTGGAGGATGCCTGCGATCCTTGAACGGAAAACAGTCTGTAGTATAACTGCACTATGAATTACTTTGCAAAGTTAGTAGCTAATGTGATTGATAGAATATTTTGCAAATGAAAATTCAGATTCCCCCCCCCTCCCAATTTTTGGTCAAAACCTCCCAAATTTTGGGGTTTTTTTCCACAAATATATTAACATTTATCCTGAAGAGAATTTCATTAAATTCTGAATTCTGCCAAAACGGTTACTTTAACTACTTTGAATAGTACGAAGTAATTCTGATCAGCTATAGTTAAACATAATTTTGAGAATTACAAAGGAGGAGCTTAAGAGATATTGCCTTGGCACACAGGGGGTGGTGTCAGGAATTACAAAGATCAGCCAGAGTCAAGACTTGCAAGGAGCATCAAGGGCTGGAAGGGCAGCCTTATGGGCAGCAAGCCGGGCACGAGCCAGCAGTGCCCTGACAGCAGATATGGCCAGCAGCTTCCTGGGCTGTATCAGCAGGGGCACAGTCATGGGAAACAAAGGATCATCTCCTCTACTCAGCACTTGTTAGATCATACCCAGAATGCTGTGTCCAATTTTGGCCTCCTAGTACAAGAAAGTAATTGACAAACTGGCATGAGTTCAGTGGAGCATCAACATAGGGGTCAGGTGCTGGAGCACCTGCCCTGTGAGGTGAGGCTGAGGGAGCTGGGCTGGTTCCGTGTGGAGAGGAGGTGGCTTTGGGCGTCCTAACAGCAGCTTGCCGGGTCCTGTGGGGAGAGGATTGAAACAACCAAGCCGGGGTCTTCAGGGTGGTGTGTGGCAGGAAAAAAAAAAAAAAGGCAATGGACACAAATGGAAACCAGACCGGTTCAGCCTGGACATGAGGAAAAAGTTCTTCATACAGGACAGGCAGCGGGGCAGGTTGCCCATAGAGGCTGTGCGGTCTCCATCCTTGGGAGCTTTCAGGACCTGACAGGACAAAGCTTTGAGGAGCCTGGTCTGAGCTGACCCTGCTTTGTGCAGTAGGCTGGATGAGAGACTACCTGATGTCCCTTTCAACGCCAATTATTCAGAGAGGGATTCTGTGATTTCTTCCGAAGAATTAATATTCTGCATCTCACATCTGTAATATTACGTTCTTCAGATAAACTTACTGATGTAGTTGTTTGTTGTGCTGACTAGCAGATATGATTCCTGTAATAAATAATATTCTGCCTGTTAAGAGACATTAAATGTAGAGTTTAGGAATATTCAGTATGTTTCTTAAACAGTGAAAACTATTTTAAAGGTAATGTTTTGAAAAGAGAAAAGAAGCTGTATACCATGTGATTATCTTGGGCATTCTTGTTTTGCTTTTTCACTTGATTCAGTCAACTCTTGAAAGCTGTCCTGTCTTCTTTAAATCCATGGTGGCAGCTACAGTATTGCTTTGTTCCTCATTTTGAATGCTTTCTGCCTCTACTTTTCAGTTGCTCACACTTAGGTGAAATTAAGAAGTCTAACTGTTGGGTATTACCTTTTAGACCTGCTGAAATAGCTCTTTCTGCTTGCATCCTTATGGTCTCATTAAGACGATGCTCACAGCATGCCTGACTCTAGTGAATATTTGCAGACCTCATTTGCCTACATTAGAGACAAAAAGCTTTAAAAAAATCCTTCTTGAGCAATAAACGGTTGAGTTTGTCAGTATCCGTGATCACAGAGCTGGTGTCTCCCAAGGCAAGGGCAGTAGTAGTAACTGCTCAACTGTAGTTGAGTAACTGTTGAAATGCTTCATCCAAGCCCTTTCCTCTGCTGTGATTATACACTTGGTCCATGGCTTTGAGTAGTGGTTTTAAAGTGTGAGGGCTCCTAAAATTAGTGAGAGTTGAAGGTATTTGCACTGTTACAGCAAGCCTTGTACGTCAAGGACATATGTACACAATATTATCATTCCCATTACTACTTTTTCATGCCAATATAGAGTTTAGGATTTTTATTACTCTTATTTTATTTTAATGAATTCCATTTTCTTGAGTCAAGTTATGGTAGCTCATCATGAAGCAAGATCTAAGGTCTTTGGAGCAAACCCCAGATTCTAACAAGTGTGAGTCATCTTTGTGGTTTACCTGTGCAATTGTGACTCAACTGTTTTGTTTTCTCTGTGCTCAGATGTTCAGGCTGAGACTTTGGTTCTCTGGGGATTTAAAAAAATCCTTGACCTATTCTGTAAGATTGAGGTCATGCTTTAATGTCAGCCAAAATTTCCATTATCTCTCTACTTCATTTATGCATTGTGTTGTGCTTCAGCTGTTCACCTGCCCACCACAGGTGGCTCATTTCATTGTTGAGTTGGTAACGATATACAATGGATATATTTTTTTTAAAGCATGGTAGAATCAATTTGCGATGAAAAATGCCATGTAAATCTGAAGTAATACTGATGTTAGGTTTTTATTCAACAAAATGGAACTAGAATTAATTGCAAAAGTATTCATCACAGGAGATGTAACTGTCGTTAATGAGAAGTGCTTGAAGATTACTGAGGTCTAATATAAATAGATCCCAATCTCATGGATTTCTAACCCTTATTTACTGTATTTAAATCTCATGGTATTGAAGAACTGGGCCAAAAAACTTAAGGTGGGAGTTTTTTACTTAGAGCTATTGAATTTTCCTGACAAAACAGTTTTTAGAGAACTTGCTCACTTTACATCTATATACCATGAAAATACGGGAATGAGAAGCCATTTAAAAATGGCAATCTTCATTAGAGGGATAGTATTCTTGTTGAAATGCGAAAAATAGAATAATCAAATTTTTAGAAAAAAAATGGATTAGCTTTTTTGATGGAATCACTAGTGGAAGCGAAGAAAAGGTAAAAAGAATTTTCTTTATCTAAAGGTGGGTAAAGTGCCTTCATCTGATTTTTATTTATTTTTTTTTTCAGCTCTTCATAATATAAAGCTCTGAGTGGTAGGAATCCAAATCATTTATAAATTTGTGCGGAATTGTTTCTTCTCTACCTCAATTTTGTTGTTTTGTTTTGTTTGTTTTTTTCTATTAAAAAGTTCATCCTAGACATTGTGGAGAGGAGGGCTATGGAAAAATAATTTGGTCTGTGTTCAATTTTGGAAAGTTTCTTTGGACACTTGGCACCCTTATCTTTTGAAGCAGTAACCTGAGATGTAATAGTTGTCGATCTTTGAATGGATACATGGCTTCTATGTCAGGAATGTTCCTTCTGTTCTTATGAGCATATGATTCATTTTTTAACCCATATTTAATCAGCCCATAAAAATCAATGAGCAAAAGTTCATTACAGTTTCCCAAATTTTTGCACATCAACCTCCAGTGCATCCACTCTTACAAAGCTTGCTCAAGCCTTGCACAGGGCACAGCAGTGACGCTTTTTATCTCATCAGTCTCCCAGGGCTATGGGTCATAACCCATTTCACTCTTAGTTCGAGTAGGTAACCAAACCTCAGACATGTCATTCCCAGGTGGTAGTAGTTAAAAATACTCAAATTGTTTACAGTTTCCACTTGTTCCTGGACTAGATGTGCACCATCCACACAGTATAAAATACAGTTGTACAGAGGACAGTATTTCCTAGTTTTTGAAATGTTGACTTTGCAATTCTCATTTTTAACTTTTCTGTTGCTATCTTCAGTTTTAGGCTTTAGTTTTTATGTTCAATTGATGTCACTGAAGTGATTCTCTTCAGCTTCCAATCACTTTTGTTTATTTCCATTAGCTGGAAAAGTTATGGAAGATAACTGGATGGTGATGTTTCTCTTGAGTTATCCATTTAGTCCACAGACTATTATATGGTCCATGTAACAAACCTCTTCCACTTTTGATCAGGGTGCCTTGTTCAAAGAATGCTGGGATCTGACACTGCCTGGCTTAAGAGAGGATGAAATGAAAAGAAAAAGCACTGGCCAAGATCATTGTGTTTTCTTGTTGCTTGCGTTACCAGTAATTCCATAAGCATTGGCACCACTCAGATTATATGGGAGCAATGCATTTGTATGCTACACACAGATGTAGCAAAAGAAATCAGAGAAAGGTTTACCTCAAACTTCCCCTAGTGGTGTGTGTGGGCCTTTTCCAAACTATTGACTTATGACAGAAGAGCTGTTATTAGATGCATTATTCCTGAAGACATCACTGAGCACTGCAAGACACAGTTTTCCTCTGTTTCTAGCAGGGTTAACCAATCCATAGTCGGTGGGGCACATGCAGCCTACCAGGATGATTCATCTGACCCGTGGTCCTCTATGCTGTGTACACTGAGCCCGTTTCAGGGGTGGGCTGCAGGCTGGATGACTTATTGTGGTGGTGGTAGGTGTCACGTAGCAGAAGAGATATGTGGCATATGGCCCCACTGCCTTTATTAGAAAAGGCTCAGCCACTTATACAGCTGCAAGATTGGGCTGTGCTGTTTTAGAAGATTGAATTTTGGGCAGATTTCCTAGCTGGCCATTGTCACACGATTCCCTCTTTGCATGTGACCTCTGGTCTCTCATCAGATGATTTTGGTTTTTTTCATATAACTGAGGCATTTAACCAGAGAGTGCTTCATCTTAGGTTTCCTATTTCTAGTCCATGATCATGAATTTGAATAATACTTCTGGAATTTGCTGTGTACACTCACTGAAAATTCCAATTCATCTCTTCCCCACCTTCATTTCATCTGGCATTTAGCAAGTTATGAAAGACTGCTCGCGTACTCCGTAACAATTTTCACTTCCACTTTATTCTTTGTATCAGTGCAGATATAATCACTCCAGTGTCCATATCTAGCACAGTTTAAGGTTAAATTTTAGAGCCAGTCACAATTTTTTTTTCACCTATAAAACATATTTTCCTCTGGAATTTTTCTAATGAAACCATACGTTTCTGTTAGAATATGTCAAGTTCAATAGTTTGAAATTGCACAGTTTTTCTCAAGGATGGGAAAACTATTCCCTGCTCAGCTAAATTTGAGAATTTTGAGGAAAAACTGTGTGCAGGTCTCTTATGTACTGTAGTAATACACGGACCTACTAAACAAGAGAAATGTGTTTTTTTCATTTGTTGCCAGCATAAACAGGTGTTTTGTCCATGGAGAACTGTGATAAGAGAGCTGGCTGCTATAAAGCTTTCTGGTTTTGCTATTTTATATTCAATCAGTAGCAGTCTTGTCTTTTCTCTTAGGATTTTTGGTAACAGTAGTAGTGGGCAAGTCATCTAAAGGTCTCCAGTTGTGTCCCAAGAGTTGAGAGTTCAGAAACGTTATAAATCTTAAAGTATTTCTTCTGGATGTGATGTTGGTGGTTTTTATAATCACATCAAGCCTTTATATATGGTACCCTTCATTCTATAGCACCCCAAAGCACTGTATAGAATTATTAGAGAGAAAAAGCCTCCCTCCTCTTCCCTTCCTGCATCACCCTCCCCACACACCCCCCCCAAAAAGGAGGGGAACCCCAAACCTATGGGCAGTGATTGTTTCCTTCAGTGAATTTATTCTGTTTGCTTCCGTTCCCCTCTGCCACATTCCCTTCTGTCAGACTGCCTGGAAGGGAGCAAGGAGGAGGAAGAAGGGCTCAAAGTCCCATGAAGAAGGCAGAATTAATGGAGTGAACTCCCACGCGCTCTCAAGTTTCCAGACACTATCCCATTCCTCTCCCTGTTGCATTAAACTTTGTGGATTTGCAGGGACTGTGAAGGCAAAAGCCCAAAGCACTCACTCCAGCAAATATTCTTCCCCAAACCATCCGTAGATCTAAACAGGATTTAACGCTTGTAAAAAGCAGAATTCTCTCCTATGATGTTTAAGGCCTTTCAGAAAAGGAAGCATGTTAAAAGGGAAAGGGGGGGGGTGGGGGGGTGGGGAGGAGGTGGCTTTGCTGAACTGCCACTTTTTAGATACAGACTCTTCAAGAAAGATTTCTGGTATGTAACCTGCACGGCCAATGCATGGATGAAAAGCAAATTAGTTTGAATTACTGGAATGGTATAAAGATTTGTTAGCCTATTTTAAACAGGGTGTTTGGTGTACAGCAGCAGTATAAGGCATGTAAAATCTGAGTAAATAATCAGATGGCCTAACCTGTACTAGAAATAGAAGTAAAAATACACAAAGTACATCACTCAATGTTGGAGCTATTAGTAACTGTGCAAAGAACCCAAAACAATTCAATTAAGTATAGAATATTTCCATGATGTCTTTAAGTGGCAGGAGACCAATCTGATTCACGTTTCGTGCAACTGTAGAATTATAGAATAATTTAGGTTGAAAGGGACCTCTGGAGGTTGTCTTGTCCAACCTCCTACAGCAGGTTGTTCAAGGCTGTGTCCAGTTGGGTTTTGAATGTCTGCAAAGATGGAGACTCCACAATCTCTCTGGTCACATATGCTGGCATCTGACTGCCATCCTGGTAAAAAAAAAAAATCTTTTGATCATACATAACTGGCAGTTCCATTGTCTCCTGCCCAATTGCTGTGTGGCTCTGAGAAAACTCTGACTTTACCTTCTTTCTCCCTTCACACTGGGTAGTTTTAAGCAGAAACTCTGCTGCTGGGCTTCCCTTTGCTTTCTTTTCTTAATGCTGAACAGACCCTGTTCCCTGAGTCTGTCCCTCGCATGCTGTGTGTGCTCCAGTGCCCAACCATCTTGGCAGCTCTTCTTGCTCCCGTGTATCAATGTCTTGTGCCGGGAAGCCTGAAGCTGGATACGGTGCTCCAGGTGGGGTCCCACAAGTGCCTGCTGGTGACACTCCTGTTTGCACAACCTGGGAGGCTTGTGGCTGGCTTTGCTGCCAAGGCCGCTCATGCTCAACTTGCCATCTACCTGACCCTTCAGAGATGATAAAGCAGGACCTTGCTGTAATATCAGCTAGCTGGAGCCAGATGGAGCTTGTCTGGTCCTACTGTATGTGTCCCATTGACTTAAGTGATCCAGAACTTGACTTTTGTCCACTGTGGGCACTGCTTCACACTCTCAAACTGCAAGCAGGCTTGGAGACCTGGGAGGTCTGAGGGCGAACTTTACCAGTGAAAATGAGGCAAAAAAAATGGGTTGAGTACCTCAGTCTTTTCCATGTCCTGTGTCGCTAGCTCCTCTACCCCTCTGAGCAGTGGGACCATACTTTCCTTACCCTTCCTTTTGCTGCTTAGGTACTTACAGAAGCTTTTCTTACTACTGCTTTTTACATCCTTTGCTAGTTCCACCTCCAGCTGAGCTCTTTGAGCTCTTAGTTTCTAACTCCCTCCCTGCATGCTCAGGCAAGGTCTGTGTTTGTCCTATGTACCTCCTTCCATTATCCATAGACTTCTTGCGTTTGAGCTAGCTGAGGAGTTCTCTGTTCCCCCATGTTGGCCTTCTGCCATCATTGCTCGACCTTCTGCACAGAGGAAAAGACTATTTGTACTTTGAGGAGGTTGTGGTTTGGAAATCAAGCGACTCTCCTTGAGCCCCTTTGCCTTCCAGGGCAATCTCCCTGGGATCCTGACAAGCGCATCCCTGAACAGGCTGGAATCTGCTGTCCTCAGGTCCAAGGTTTTACTATGTCTTCCTCAGTCCTCTGTGAAGCTTAAAATCCTGAATGTCATGGTCACTGTGGCCAAGGTACCCCTTGACTTTCACATCCCTAACTATTTCTTGCTTGCTCTTGACTAACAGGCCTAGCAGAGCATCTTCCATACTTGGCTTGACCATTTCTTAATTAGTTCTTTGGATGTTTTGCAGGAAGTTTCAAAATATATCCCTAATGGTATACACATTCCTAAGAGAATCAAGGACTTTGGTTTTGTTTAAATGATTTAATATTTGTATTGTGTTAGTTGTAAAGTGAATCAATAAAATAATGCACAACCTCCTTGCATGGCAGTGTTAGAGTTGACCTACAGATTGATGAAGTTTAGCAGAACAGTGTGAAAGGTTTTGGTTATTAGAATGGGATGGAGAGTTTTGCTTGGTTTATTTTGTTTTTCTCTTGCAGGGAAAAAAGTGACCTTGGTAGGCAGACCCTTTTTGTCTTTCTTTGACGAGTGTTCTCACTTGAGTTTTCAAACCTCTCTGTTTAAGCATATAAAAGTAAAATAATACCAAATATATATTATGTACACATAGGCATAAATGCAAAAAGCATCCTTTGTCATGTGGGAGTCAGCACCTCCGTATCCTACAAAAGCTGATATACAATAGCCACACGTTTAGACCCTCTACTAGTAACTCTGCTATTGGAGATTATCTTCTCCAGAGCATAGCTGCTTTTCATGGAGTGTCTTTGATGCACTTGTGCTGTGGTGGTCAACCACGTTATCTGTATGGTGTGTGGGAGCCATAATGTTATTGAATATGCCAAGGTTTGAGATCACTGCTATTGTACTAATGTTTGCTTTGTTTTTTTTCTGCGTAATCTTTTTGCATCCACTGCCCACTGATCTGATAACACCTGTGTGCTAACAGAATTACAGAGTTAGCGATTAGCAAAGGTGTCTTTGTTTTACACCCTCTTCTCTCTTTATGCTTTATTAAAGAGGATTTTAGTACAGATGCTGTGACTTTTTTCCTCTGCTTCTTCCCACGCCATAAGAGAATTTCAGCCTGTGAAGTCTTGCTTTGTTATTACATGAATATGGACAAGGGCATTCCTCCCCTAGACATTAAATGAAAAAATAAACATGTAAGGACTCATCTTTCTCCCAGAGTTGTAGCTGAGAGTATGCACTTTCAAGGAGACCAACTCAGGCTGTGCAAATAGTTAAAGGGTCTAAATTCAGGTATAGTTCAAGGAAGCAGTCAAGATCTTTTTTATCCAGCTCTTTAGAGTTTGAAGTATGCTGATAGAAATCTTATTCCAACGTTTTCTGTCACAGGAAATTTCTTGTTCCAGTTTCTGAAACTGAGACTGAAAAATCCTTTAGCCAAACATTTCAGGGTTTAAAAACTAGTACTGATTGTAAAAAGTTATCAATTTATTTTGCTGCTCTAAACCAGTTAATGCATCTTCACTCTCAATGTTCTTGAGCAAAAGTAATATTTTAACTCCATCCTTATGCAGCTAAAACTCCAAATGAGGTTCCAAATTACTTCTACTTGTTTCTAGCTTGCTGGGCAAAGCTTATTCTAGCTATGCATTTCTAGTGATTTTTGTCCCAGTGTGGTAATGAGGGGTTAAACTAGCAGCAAATTTTCCATCATCTGGCCATCCCTGTTAAAAAGGATGTAAACTGTATTGTGAAGTAAACCCATCTACAATTGACACACGGCAAGAGAACAACACTGCTCGTAAGACAAAATGTTGGTACACCACAACATTTGAACAGGAACTCAGAAGAAATAGTGAAGTTTTAGATATTTTAACATTTTGACCTTTTTCAGAAAATGAACATATTCTCCAAAGCACAGAATATGTTGAATCAGCAGCAGGCGATGTGAAACCAGATTGTGATGTAATCTTCAAGAAAACCATATTTGTAATAAGGTTAATTAAATTTGCTGCAAGCTTGTGACAAGCGTGCTGTAAGTTTGCCAGTAAATCTGGTCTTGCTTTATCAAACTGAAGGGCAAGAATTTAAAAAAAAAAAAAAAAAAACAGAGAAAAGGCGGGG
>NW_009647222.1:6113437-6164105 GCF_000708025.1 Charadrius vociferus
GGGGGGGGGAGAAAAAGCTTCCCTCCTCCAGAACAAGTAGTGTGTTGCCAGAGGACATGCAGACTGGCAACAATAACTAATACGTTATGAGAGGTTGAACAAGTTTAAATGGGATTTGTCTCTGAACTGAAAGGCATATTGTAAGAAATTTCTTTGTCTCCTTGTGATGCTGTTAAATTGAAAGCGCAATGGGAGGCTTCAGTAGAGGCAACAAAGGTTGAAATGATAGCCTGCTGTTTGCAGCAAGCATCATGGTTCCACTGATGGTCCAGACATCTGGTAACAACAGCCACTCCTTGTCAGGTTTTGCCCCACACTGGGCGCCTGAGCACTTTGCACTGTTTAACTCATCAGACTCTTCTAGCTCAGTATGCTCTGCATCAAGAATGTTTATGTAATAAAACAGAGCTAATTAAACATTTCAAAGGGAAACATTATTTTAACTCTAATTAGATATGATTACGGTTTCCTTATGCCTGCGCTGGATTGGTACTGAAGCTCTCTTTTTTCGCCTCCTTATGAATCCTGCAGCATTGTCGTTTCAAAATAATTTTTGCATCTGCTTAAATGGGCTTTGTATTCCCCTTGCCCGGAAACAAACTCAAAATCTTTGATCCGAGATCCGTGTATTTAAAGTAACAGCACATGACTCTGAGACACATGGGGTAAGTCGATACCCCAGGCAGTCAGGGAAACAGGAAAAGCCCCCTCGCTTGAAACGTTTGAGGGTATTCCAGACAACTACAAATGCTGGCAGGTGGGTGCAAGCGATGTACCCAAGGTCTACTTTCCAGCTATTTGTGCTGTGATTCAAACTTTTCATAATAATTAAATCTGGCATGGGTGGAGACAGTCAGGTACCACAGAGCTGTTATCGCATGCACAGATGGACACAGGTTCTGTGACCTTCCTGGAAGACCATCATTAAACAAGGCACTTGTCACAGGCAAACATAAAGCATATCCTTCTGTATGTATTTAATCTAGAAAGATAGCATCTGACAAAGCTTTGGAGACACATCATGTCAGGATACTAAACATCCAAAATGCTGAGAAACAAATACATAGGGAAATCAAAAAGAACAGGCTAATGGCAGTAATAATCAGTGAATATTTTGTCAGTTAAGCAAATGCTGTATAACTTGTTTAGTGTTTTCTAGCTTTTATGACAGAGCCAGTCTGCAGATCATATGGGAGAAGCAGACTGAATATAAGAACCCATCCTTTCTTTGTCATCCCTAAATCCAAGTTTTTATGGGGAATTTCTTCGGCTAAAGGACCTTCAAATGCAAGTTTACTTCAGCCTTTCGCTTGGTTTTTACCCCTACCCAAGAATTTTTTAAACTCTAGCTTGGGTTTCAAAAAGAAAAAAAAAAAGGGAGGGGGGGAAGAGGGAAAAAAAAAAAAAAGGCAGGCTTTCATTCAAACTGGTTCTCTGCAGTCCTAATTAAAATAGACTTCAATGAGAAGTTTTCTTTTCCTCTTCCAACTGAAGCTTAAGGGCATAGTTCTAGCTGGAGAGTATATTGTGTTCATTTTACTGTTTGAGTGGTTTGGTAGAGAAGCTGTCTTTCAAACGCAGAGCGACTACTACGATGCCTCAGGACTCAGCTGTCACATCAAGGCTGTTTTCCACATATATGTATTATATAATGTGCATATATCATCACCATCAGGTAGCTGAAGTTTGTACATCTAACATGGAAGCAACTTTTTCTCACCTTTAAGAAGTTCTCTCTACAGTGAGATTAGAGGTAAACGTATCATGTATTTTAAAGGGAATAATGACATGGGTTGTCCCTTTAAAAAGAAAAGAATGATGTAAATCGAAAGAAACGTATAAATCTTCCTCAACATAAACTGAGCTGCAGTACTGGTGCGGTATTCTTTCCTTTGTGCTAGGAAAACCGAAGGGGGGAATTATTTCCTTTAAATGTTACAGTCAACTTCAGTGACTGCAAGAGTTAGTAGACTGAGAGCAGCACTAGAAAAAGAAACCTCCCATTTAGCCACAGAGGAAATCTTCCATTTAGCCGTTTAATTAAATAGGAAATGGCAGTGCATAGCCCAGTCATTGTCTCAGCCCTCGTGGAGAGGATCAGAAGAAGGTCAGGAGCTTGTTCATTTTCCGTGCCCACGGCCTCTGTCCTGAGACCACCAGCAAGGATGGCCAATTAATACCAAGTGCTTTAGGGGGTTTTGGGTTATGGGGCGGTTGGGTTTTTTTGTCCACTAGGATCTAGACTGAGGTTGCAAATTCATTTCAGAGAAGCTGCTGCACAGTCGGTGGCAAGGATTTCAATCACTGTATCTCTGAGTAAGAATGAGATTAGTCAATGAAAAGTGAAAAAATCGGTGCCTCTTTTTTTTTTGTAACTAGCACTGCCACATTACTGAAAGATACTTTCTCGAAAGCTCCTGCAAAGTTTTGGTTTCAGAATTCAGTCTCCAGCCCAGTGCACTGAAAATACAGACAATGTCAAAATACAACACAGAAAACCCCCAAACTTTCTCAGCCTCAAAGAGCTATTTTTAAATTTTATTGTCATACTCATTTTCTGAATCACCTCTACCTCTTAACCGAGGAGTCTGTACAAAGCTATCACTGCTTACTGATGAACTTCTTAAACCTTAGTGAAACTGCATTAATGCTGCTGGGCTCTCCTTTGCTTTATCCTGTTATCTCCAATTATTAAAGACTCAACTTGGTGCAGTGAAATTCCGGCAAATTTGAGCACTGGGAGCATCCACAGGCCAGGCAGCGCACCGTCGTTGATAGTGTGAGCATCACCTGTAGCAGTCTGCTTGAGATAGTATTTATGGTGGTATCTCTTGGAAACTGGACTGACAACTCTGAATTGTTTTGCATGCTGTAAATCACCTAGCAGATTTCAGAACGCGGTTGTTGTTTTTTTGGCTTACAGTTGACCTCAGCTGGATTCACTTTCTCTGAGAAGTGGAAATCTGAGTGATATTACTGGAGAAGGATACCTGCGTGTTGCTGGCTGCTGGCCTCTTCTTGCCCGATCCCAGCGTGAGTGTTGGTGCTCATGTTGCCTCCCTGCTGTGCCGTGGCAGCCAGGTCTGATGCTGTGATTGAGGGCTGGCTCATCCCCGAGTCGCGCAGACTTGAATGCTCTGGGCTGGAGGTTGAGAAATCAGTGAAGTATCGGGCAGATAATTGAGAATTTAGGACCCAGTCCAGCTCCCGCAGCAGCCACTGAGTCTTCCGTTTCTTCTGTTGACTTCAGTGGGAGATGGGTTTTTGGTGTTGTATTCAAAACGTTCTATGGTTTCAGTTGGTCAGTGCTTGGCTCTCTGTGGCTCTATGTTTTGTTGCATGTAAAGATCTGAGTACTTCTTAACTCATAAACTTATTTGGAACAAATACACGATAGTAGAGATAATACTGACTTTTGTATGTATTGTCTCTCTTGGTAGGAAAGAAAATATTATGAAGACTTGTAATACACACAGTTTTTTTGGGGAGCTGGACTGTCTTCCACCCTGCAGTGTGATTCATTGGTGGTGTGCGGCTATGTGCATATACATACTGGATACACACACGCTACAGATACGTATATTGCCAGATTTGGTGGTGGTGAGCAGAGGTTTGGAGATAACTGGGATTTTTTTACAAAAGTAATTAAGGTTTCAAAGAACCATCTTGGCCGTATGTGTAAGAAAGGCAGAGACAGTGTGTGGTAGTTTAATCTGAGCAGAGCATAAGGTTAGCTGTTATCTTTCATTGCCCATATTTAAAAACTAGTTCCAGGAGCCCATCTTTACAGCTAACCTTTATATTACATTCAAATTCCCTGTTGGGAAACTCAACTTCACTTACGAATGTATCTAAATGGCAAATCATTAGAAACATGAAAAGGATGGAGCATCGGGGAGATATCCTGCTTGCTTGTGACTGTAACACAAAGGCAGCCTTGGCCAAGGGAGCGAGTGTCTAGGTCAATTTTGTACAGGTCCAGCCTGCAGTGGGATCCGGGGTCAGTTGGTGGGCTTACACTGGGACTGTCTTGGTGAGATGAAAGGAGATGGTGAGCCACGGCTCACTGCTTCACTCATCCTCAGGACTGCAAGGCTCTGCTAAACACCCTGAAGGGTGTGGGACCGACTGCCATCTACCCTACCGGCGTGTTTTAACACCCGCTGGCATTGGCTGAGAGCGCATTGCGGCCATGCAGTTCAGCCCTGGGGAGCGGTGCGGCTGTGCCCGGCCCCTGTGCAGCCCCCGTGGCAGAATCCGGGGCGTTGTGCTGCTGGGCAGCGGGAGCTGGGGGAGAGGACACCAGGACAAGCTTCCTCCTGTCTGTGCGCTCGCAGAATGGAAACGCAGCCTGACAAGTCTGAAGCTGTATATAGAAAAGAGATAGATAAACTCTGTTAACCAGAGAAGCAGGTTTTAAATACATTAAAATATTTTATCCCATTATTTGTTTTGACCAATTGACCACAATATTAAAAATTCAATCATGGAGCAGCTGACAAGTGCAGTTGCCTAATTTTATTTAAGGGTTCTCTTCCCCCCACCCCCCCTCCATTTTTCCATCCTGTTAACGCTGCTGCCTGTGCCCAGACAGTAATGGGCTTCTTGTATGCCCACGACTGTTATGATCATGTAAATTTATTGGTGCTTAGAAGAAGCGAGCTATTAAAACATTACAACAACCATTACAGCCAGGCTCGTGTTGGCTTTCGCTCCCAATGAACATATGCTTCCGAGTGAATGCCTAAACTCTTATTTATGGATTTAATTTAATATGCGGAAAGAATTCAAAATTAAATTTTGTGTCTGCCTCCAGAGAGTGTCAGTGTATAATAACATGGTAATTTTTACACATCTTTATGAGAAATGGGAAAATTAATTCTTTCTGACAAGTTGTAATTATTCGACTTGGAACAGTTGCAGCTGAGCAGTTTGCATGCCTGTTGTCTGTTGTTGCACAGTGTAAGGGGAAAACGTGGGGATGGAGATATATTGTGTGTCTGAGAGTTTCTAATAGCTTCTGACATTTTAGCCCTGCATATTATCAGGGTGCTCTTTAAAGGAGTGGGGAGTGTAATCTGCTGCCTAGCTGGGACGCACATGCAGCACTGGAACCGGTGTTGGGAGATGGGGTGGGAATTATTTTGGTCTGTCTGAGGCTGAGGAAGGGGCTCTCTCCGTTGCTTTGCAAAGGGTTAAAGCTGAAAGCGAGGTAACATTATTTGTACTCTTTGGACTCACTGATCTTTTCCCCCTTAATGAAGATACAGGTGGAGGAAAAGCGTTGATTTTAGCTGCGCGCAAGCACAGCCGTCCTGTTTAAGTGTGTTCTTTCTCACTAAAATAAGTGACAGTTGAAGGCACTTAGCACCTCTCAACCATGAGGGACTGACTCCGCAGAAAGTTAGTGGTCTTCTACAATGAGAATATTTAAAGAGAAAACACACCTCGTGTTGAAACGTGAGCTTTCATGACAAATATTTTCATGAGGTGACTTTGTAGTTAGCTAACTTAACTTCTGTTTCGGAGTTTCTGCTGAAAGGTAGGACATGTTCATCAAGCACAAGCCTGAAGCATCACTGGATGTATTAGATAAAAAGGAAATTTATTCAAGTGAATGAAGTGTGTATTTATGGCTTTGAAGGCAAACCTGGCAGTAGTGGGTGCTGCATTTTTTGTCCTCCTGGAATGGTCCCTTTGGGATAAACACATACTAAAGGCAATGCTTAGAAAACATTTTATCAGACACACATTAAAGGAAATAGAAGTGCCACAAATGAAACAGCGCTGTGCTTACTTTTATTCCCAGTGACTTATCATAGTTGCACTAGCTTGAAGGGTGCTAATGGTTTAGAAGGTGCTACTCTTTCCTGTAAGACACTGAAGAGGTTTTGTTGATGCGGGTACTTGGCATATGAAGATACCACGGTTTAGGAATATTTATTTCCCCAGAACGTAGTGCGCTAGCTGTGATATATGTCCTTGTTACAATCTGGGTTATTGCTGAAGCTACCTAAGTAGTGCAAAGCCCTGTGAGTTCACGACTGCTTGGGTTTTGTAGGTGTTACCTTGAACCAAAGAATAACTCAACTTCCAAGGTCTCAGGAGTCCCTTTACGTCTAGTGGACATCGTGGCCTGGTAAGATCCCAGTGGCTCTGTGGGAGGATGTTAACAGCCGCTGCAGCTGAGTGGGGCTCAGGTGGGACCTGGAAGCTGCTGCGAGAGGTGGGGGCAGGTTTCATCCCAGGAAATGCCTTCAAGAATTCTAGGGCTTTGAGGTATTGTATGGATGAGTGGGTCCAGGGAGTTCTTGTGCAAAGTAATATGCTTCTTAGAGGACTGGTGTAAATCAGATTTCATTGGGAATGATTCATGTCCAGACATCCCAAACTCTTTGGATATCACTTATTTCATTTAGACCTGCACAGTGGGCTCAGCAGCAAATCTTAAAGTTAGGGTGGTAGTGAAGCAAATGCTTCCCAGCTGATGAAGCAAGAACACAGGATGCTTCTCCAGCGAGCTGCCCTGGTCTCTGATGGCCTCACCCGTGAGCCTGGGGGAACAGCCCCGGCAGCATACCCTGGCCTCATCTGCCTTGGACTCATGGTGCCTTTCTTCCAAACTCAACAGTGTGAATCTCTACTCCGAAATGGTTATCGGGACTCCCTATTAATCAATGGGGAGAATAGGCAGTTTGCAAGTTCATCTTATCTGAGATGCTAAAAGAGCCCAGGTGAATCATACCCAAAATGGCTTATTTCTCTACCTTTTAACTCTCCTGGTAGTTATAGAAATGTAGGAGTCAGGTGGATCCTGTCTGGAGGGACCAGAGAGAACAGAAAAATCAAATCTTCCCTGTGAACATGTCCCCTGGGTGTTTGGGTTTTTTTTTTTTTTTTTTTTTTTTTTTCCCCCCCCCTTTTTTTTTTTTTTTTTTTTTTTTTTGCAAAAGCAGTGAAGGTTTTTTTTCCAGTTGCAGTGAGTCGAGCATTGCCTAAAGAGAGAGTGTCTCTTTCATCAGCATAATAAATAATCTCCAAAAAAATCTAACTTGTTATGAGAATTACTCCTTGGTGAGAACACATGCAACTCTTGGGGTATGCCTTCAGGTCTTCATTTTTCTGTCCTTCCAGGAAAGGCTGCAGTTTATTCCTGCTCTGGAGAAACCTCTCCTCACTGCTGTCATCTGGCACTCTGAGCCCTTTTATTCACTTTTTGCTGCTTTTAAGGAAACGCTGCTCAGACCTCTTTCTTCTGAGAACATGTTCTTCTCACACAGTACTGAGCCGCTGCATTCAGGAAGATAAGAGTACCAAGATTGTCAGTTTTCTTCTAGTTCATTTTGAACAACGGAAGACAAATGTAATGGTAAGGCAAAGTCTGGGCCTATTTAGCAAGACTTAAGAGCGGTCTTGTTAATTACAAATTGGAAACAAAGTAATTTTAAAAAAGGGGAGGGACAGGAATAAATGCTGCAATTCCATCTTAACAGCTGGGTATATTTATATATTGGCTAGGTAGAATGTATACAGCATATATACACATACATTTCTGTAGCTGGTTGACTTCTTACCTTACCTAGAATCACCTAGAGAGGTCTGAAGTTGATGAGAACTCGAGTCTCAGTAATATCCTGTGACCTGTGAGTGTTTTGTTTGGTTTTCATTTCCCTCATCTTTTATTTTCTTCTTCCCCTCTTACTCCTCTTTGGAATTAAATGTTAGGCTACCACTGTGGGCTTTGTGTTGTTCAACAGTCCTACGTATTTAACAGTGATTTCCCCTGGTTCACATGGACTAGCGAAGGATATCTGTGAGCTATGTGATTGCAAAAACACTTTGACCACATTTAGCTTGGTGCTGACCAACTGCTTTCCACTTACTTTTACCTATTCTCCTTATAGTTCTATAAATGCATTCACGTTAAGGATGTACATAACAAAACACCCTGGTGACCAGATTTTATAGTTTTTATCAATGAGATTAAATGACTGGTTAGTGAGTCCTCAGATGGTCATGTCTGAAAATAGGTGTGCAGTCACACTGCACTGCTGTGGAAGCTCAGCCCTCTTTCTAGTCGTCTTTCCACATTTTTGCTGTGAATGAGGAGGCTGGGGTCGAGGTCTGTGAATTCCTTTGGCTGATGATCATGCTGGCTGTGCTGCCGAGGTGCATAAGGAGGGTGGTTGGGCTGTGTGCCAATCTTCTGGGAGGCTTTGGGAGCCCAGGGAGTGTTTTCTGTGCCATCCTGTTGACTAGCATGTGTAAGTGATGCTAGTTGTGTCCTAGGCATGGTGGAGTGGGAATGATTTTGGGGAAGAAGTCGTGGAAGAGGGATGTGTCTCATTGGCATCCAATTCACAAGGATACATTTTGTGCTGGTTTTGATTTGCAGTCCACAGGAGTTATGTATCAGAAGTATTATGGAGATCTACATCAGAGCATCATGATTTTTGTCAAATGGCTTCACCTAATAAATGCTTGGTCAGCTTAGATCTCTCCATATTACCACTGCTTTCATGAGACTTGTGCTGGATGATATTTCTTTTCAACCCCCCTCCCTTCCCAAAACAACAAAGAATCCCACAAAAAATAGAAAACCAGCCCCAAAATACCCCCAAACATCTTTCAGCACTGAACCTCCTGTTAGGTGGCAGCTTGAATGATGGCCTTGTTTCATTAAGACAAATATGGCTTCTGGAGAGGTTACTGCTCATTAAATAACATAATTTTTTCTTAAAATAGGGGAGCTTGCCCTTCCCATCTGAGCATGGGTGAAGAGAAATACTTTGAGAGGTCTTCAGGCCATTCTGCAAAGCTCATTCTAGAAAATACTCCCACATTTCTAATCCCCAGCCTGGGTAAAAAATGATAGAGAAGTAAACAAAGGCAAATCACCAAAGGTACTTAGTTTTATTTATTGCTTATTTAATTCCCAACTATCACCAAAACCGTTTTGAAATGTATTTTCATGCGTGATGCCCAATATACCCGTTTTCTACTTATGAAAAAGAAAAAACTGGTTTGTGTTGTTTGTTAAGGAGAAGAGGGGAGGAGAAGAGGGATTATTTTTCTTTTATTCCCATAGTTGCCCAAACTATCGACCACTTGGGGCGTTTATGCTGTTCCTGATATTAACATGGTGCTGCTTGGTGTGTTATGTCCAGAGAGTTTTCAAATGTTATTTGTTGTCTTACCCAGAACCATATCTCACAAGTGCAAGTTTTGCAAAATGGTCCTGGTTGCGGCATTTCTTCTTTTAATTTAAATGATTTGGGGAACAGACGGTGGTTTAGAACTAGATGTGGGGGCTTCATAACTTTCCATAGTTCATGGAACATAGAAATTGCTATTTAAACATAAGTGAGCTTTTATCTGCAATAATGCCTCCCTTCTGTGGGGCATTTTCCACCAACCCAGTTTCTCCGCACCACTTCTCTCTTTTACAGATGGCAAAATGAGACTCAGAGAGCTTAATTACTCCAGGACTCACAGAAAGATAGCAGCAGATTAAGGAATAAATCATGTTTCTTAAATTGCAGTCCGGTGTTTGAAAATAACAGCATCTTTCTTTACTGTGCTAGATCAAGTTTAGTGATGAGTGAATAAAATAATCACCAATACAATAAAGGGATCTGGTTCAAACGTACATTCAGAAATTGGGATTTATTTTCGGGGGGGGTGGAAGATGCCAGACTTATCTGAGATTCTTGTATTGCCAAATGCATGTTTGTGCTCTTCTGGAGTGATCCCCTTCAGAGATTTTCCTCTACTAATGACATCCAGTGAAATATTACTCATATTGCAAGATCTGGCTGTCTTCTGCTGGTTTTGCTGACTGAGCAGTAAACTTGCTGAAGAAGTTGGGTACACGGCCAATCATTGCTAAATTAATCTATCTATCGGTTTTCCTTCTGTAAAACAGAAATAACACCTACTTCTTTGGTGTGCGAGGTTTAATGAGTTGTATTGTGTTTGATGAGGTAAAGCACTGTAAAAGTTTTATCACGGTGCATCTGCTTGCAGTTTCAGCACGATCGGGGCATGCTGCAGAAGAGCTTTGCTGTGCGATAGCAGTTGCGGGAAGGGATTGAGAGACTTTTGAGCACGCTGCTAAAATTCGGTCTGGGTTTGGAGGAGCAGGTCTGTATATCCTCTCCTATTTATACAAGGAACCAAGCACCATCCTGGCTCCTTCCTAGTCTGAAGTGCGTACCTTGACTCGAAATTTTATCCAGTCAAAACCTTGAAATTTGGGCCCGGTTAGGATTTCGGTGCGGCAAACCCACCCCGCTCTTCCTTGGCGATAGGTAGCATTTCCGCCAGCCTCCCAGCGCCGCCCAGATCGCGTTTCCCTTCTCCGTCTTTTTTGGTTCTGCATATCAGAACGTGATTAAAATCATTATATCCCTATCTATATCTTGCTGTCTGTTTTCCTTTTAATTAGGTTGTAAAACAATTAGTTACCACCGTGTCTCTCTCTTCCCCCTCTCCGTCTCTTTTTTTTGCGACTCCCCCAGTGCGCCCAGAGCTGTTTGTTCTCCCCGGGCGGGGAGGAGGGGGCCCAACCGTCTTGCTTTATTTACAGCAGGGTGAAGGTCAGATATAAACAGTTTTTGTTCTTGTGCTGTTGCTTTCTTTTGTGACCTATCCTGCATTGTTTGGCTTTTTTCCTCCCCCGTGCTTTGAAGTGCTGCACACCAGGTGTTCCTGTTCTGAATTACACATGAAAGGACCACATCCCTGGACTAATTAACTAGTAAACTGCACCCGCCTCCCCTGGGTTTAATTGATGCTGCTCTTAAAAGGGGAAGCCAGTTTCTTATTCCTCCTGATTTCACACCGTAGTCATCTCCTCTTTATCTCCCTAAATACGGGAGATACTCTTGATTTCTCACTCCTGGGCCATGCCGTGCTTAATATGTCTTCTCATTTCACAATTAATAAAACAATTATCTGGTATTAAATTTTTGAAAGAAATCCTCCGATCCTCCGCATTTTTTTATTTTATTTTTTTTTCTTGGCTCCTAATTTCTTTGTGCCTGACGGTTGCAGCCTCTCTGGGGAGTGCAACGTGCAGAACCGCACCACTTCCCAAGAGCTGGAAGATCCAGTATCTTGCTGCTAATTATTTTACTTGATTGTCTTGACCCAACAAAAGCATTGGTGTATGCCGACATCTTCCATGGCTCACAGTTTCTTTCCTGGGGCAACATTTCTTGCGGTGTAATGAGCAGGAGCTCTCATGATTTCTTTGTTAGGCCCGGAGGTAGCACACCGATATACATCTAGCTTGTCTCTGCAATGAGGTGGGCCTTGTCGATGGCAGAAAACTGTGTGAAGTGATCAAAACCAGTTTAAAATCAGCAAGCCCAAATCAAATACAGTTCCTTTCTGTGGGCCCTCCAAAACTGCTCAGTGCAGATTTATCTTAAGTTGATAAAGACGCGTCTTCGGCTGAACTGGGGCAGAGTGCTGGGGTCACCATGTAGTTTATCCTAATTGGTGTGTGGGTGTGTGGGTATATATATATGTATATATATCACATTTCCCGCACTCCAGCTATGTCCTGCACTGGCTAAAGGACATTTTGGGCTGGGGCACAGCAGGTGGCCCCACACCTCTGGTTGACTTGCCCATGCTGGGCAGACATGCAGCAGGAGCTGTGGCGGTTCCTGGGGCAGGAGCCTGGACAGTAGCTAAGCACGTCGCAAATGATAGACCGTATTGCAAAGCTGTGTGAAAACAGGTGTTGCATTCAGGCTCAAGGACCCGGTGTGCTGTTGGGGCTGCGTTGGCGCTGGGGTGTGGGGAGGTCCCAGCCTGGAGGTGCTGGCAGGTGGAGTTGCAGCAGGCGGAGAACCACCACACGCAAACATTTGTATAATGGGTTATTAATTTTAGATTTTCTTGTCCTTGAATGCAGTACGTGTGTCTTGTCGGTGCTTTGATATTTTGAGATGTTAGGGGATGATGTCATTCCCTGATTTTCTTTACCCCAAAGAAGTAATTTCTTTAAAGAAACTGGTTTAGGTTTATGGTCAGGTTATGCTTGTCTGTCTGTTTTACAGACTTATTCACTCACCATGAGCATCCTGTATCCTCTTTTAATTGAAGTCCTTGTTGAGTCCAGTGAAGTCTTTCCACTGACCAGTGCAAGCCAGTCCCTATTCATTTTATTTCAGTTGTTTTCAACTTGAAATGGAATTTCTAACTTAACAGACTTATTAAATAGAGGGGAAGGATTCAGGACATTACCAGAAAGTGAGTGGAATGCAGCAACTTTTTTACTTACTTAAAAAATGTTTTCCTCTCTGAGTAGATGCCACAGTGTAGGTATTAGCGTATCACATACCTGCCTCTTTCTTGGATACTTGGTAGAGGGAAAACTGATACACTTTGCTGTATGTAAGCATTTGATTTCAGAGGTGGGACCTAAATACTAGTCAGATGCGTATTTCTTCAAGGCAAAAGATATTTCTTGAAGGTGTCATCTACTTAGTAACAGCTTGGGGCCCTATTCAGGGTGGCCAAGAGAAATGGGAGATTGGCTGCTAATGCCACAGAGTTTTGGATTAGGGATTTGGTGTTGTTGACATAAAATGCAGAAAGGAGAATATGCTGCTTTCCTCCAAAATTGCATCTGTTCAGTGCTGATGTGAATTAGGAGTGCAGTGGGGCTGCCATTGGTATTTGTTGTTGAAGCTCCAGCAAGGTTCCCCGCTTTTCCTCCCTACTATGCAGAAGTTCCCCACTCTTGAATATTTTTTTTTTCTGTCAGCAGCCAGCAAAATCGTCGCTCTGTTCTCCCTGAGGAGGGTAAATTTTGCACTTTTGTAGGGTGCAAAGTGACTTTTGTGGATAATGCTATTTTACAGAGCACGATGGGACCTTAGGCTTTGGAGTAAGCCAGCTAGCTGACACTGGAGAACAGACCTCAGAGCAATTAACTGTAAACTGACTGCCGCTTATATGTCAAAGACAGACTGAACTTTAATTAACATGCAGCTTAAGACAGGCATTTTTATACTCTAAAGCAGCTATTTTAAAAGACACACAAAAAAAGCAGTGAACTCACAGAATTTTAGCAGAAGGTAAAGGTAGAACTTTGGCCTTTATAAGCTTCATAGCTCTACTGAAATCCTTGCCTTGCTGTCTTGATTTAAATAGCTTAAAATCTGAACCCTCTTTTGCATTATATTTGATTGTTTAGATTTAGTATTTCCTGAATTCTTAGGTTTATTTTAATCAACTTTTGCTAACATTTGCAATAAATTCCTTTTTTTAGGGAAATTTTGCTTTAAAAATACCTTCAACCTGGTTTTGCTTATTTCCTATCTTATTTTCTAGCAAAGATGTTTTCAGCTTAGGGCAGATACAAATGAAAACTCAAAAAAAGACATTTTATTGCCAAAAAGCACTGGTATAATTCAAAAGCACCTCTTGCTAAATCATTTGTGAGTGTCTCATCAAAAGCATAGGATATGGTTTTGTTAGCGCAGATCAGGTCTTTGAGAATGGTTGTCATGCACTTTCTTAATCTTAGTCATTTTAACCCTTTTACAATTCTTTCTACCTTTCCCTCCGAGCTCTGATGTTCTGTAATTTTTTGCTGCCTTCCCCTTCAAAGGCAAGTTTGCCAGTGTTTTTGTGATTAACTTTTATATGTCTGAGTTTTTCAAAACACTATCAGGTTATAACATGCTGTTTAAAAGCCCATACTCATCTTTTTTTATTAATCCTACCTTTCTTTAGCAAAACTGAAAGTCTTGTCATATCCTGTTTACATTTCAGCTTTTATTTTATTTCATCTTTCAGAAAAAGGAAAATGATACTGGGGCAGAATCTGAAATTTAAGAGAAAATTTGCAGTGGCCCCTGTTGTTCTTGCAGTCTGGCAACTAGCTGGGTTACCCCACTTCATTTCAAAGAAATAGCAGTCACAGCTAACTTATTTTTCTGTTTTACATTTCCTTCTCTCTCAATTATAATATCTAGAGATATGACACGATGGCATTAAAAACTTAAAGGAAAAGGCTATATGGATTTTGTTGTTGTTTAAAGAAGATGCTGGCAATCTTCCTGCTCATAAAACATGTATAACATTTTATTTTATAAACTCTCCTTGTTCCATAGGTTTAGATGTTGGGCTTAAAAATGTTTGGCATTACCGTTTTTAGGACGGATGCAGAACAGGAAAAGGCTAGTATAACTTAATGTGTAGGAAAGCAAGGCATAGTTACTGTTACTGCTAGGTTTTAATGAATAAGAGTTCATATTTTCTATATAATTGTGTTTCGGCACTTTGTTCTTTCCAGCTGGCCCTTCTCCCTGAATGTGTCCTACCTCCTTCTCATCTTTGCTCTCTCCCAGCACCCACCCTCCAAATCTCCGGGCCGTGGGGTATCATGTCGAGAAAGCATTGAGCTCTCACTTGCCCTCGAATGAAAGAGCTGATTTGTTAATTTGATCTCTTTTTAAAAATAAGACCTAAATTAAGTATTATCTTAATCAGCAATAAAATTCATTCTTTCAATTACTTGTTTCTCTGACTTATTAAGAGAACTCTAAATAGTTTCAGCGAGTATTGTTGTAATTGTTTCCTCCTTTGATTTTCATTTCCTTAGTTGTCATCATCTCCTGGCAGTGGCAGCAGCTGTAAAGCAGATCTTTCAACAGCCTTGTTAATTGTGTAGAAATTAATCTGATTTTAAAAACCTTATTGATATACGGATTCGTGTGCCTTAATGCGTATGTGCATATGCCTGCTCACCTCTTTTACCCAGTGTATTCTTCTGCATCTCATGCCGACCTAATGCGCAGGTTTGGTCATTATCTCTGCTTGCCCAGGAGGACTCACACATTGCTGTGGGGTCAGATTTCATTTCGGTGCTCCTATCAAGTGCACTGGATAACCCCATGGAAATACAGCAGCTTATGTGAAATACGCTCGTGACTTTTATGTCTGTAAGAAACATTGGTTTTCAGCCAATCTGTCTTCCTTTTATTTACTACTATTCTGCGTAGGCAAGGGGAGATAATGTAAGTTATATATGTACAGCTTCATCAAAGTGTGTTGCTATTATCTTGTCCAGTTACCTATTGCCATAAATCAGGAAATACACGTGGAAAGAGCTAGGAGCCCTACACCCACATCCCCTGAAATACTGACCAGCTAGTGGCCAAAGGATGGTACCAAAATAGACATGAGGTTTCACTCTTGAGAGGTTTTCAGGCGAACTGAAAGTATATGGTGCCCGATATTGATGGGGTGTGGGGAGCCGTCCATGCTTTCCTGAGAGGAAAGGTAAGGCTCCTTTATGGAATAAAAATTATAAAAATAAAGTAGCATATTAAACAATCTTTTGTAATAAGGAAAAAAATTACTATGATAGCTTTCCAAAACTCCATAAACAATACTGAAAAAATAGTTTTTCTGTAGTTTGTACTTACTGGCATATGCCACTCAGCAGATGAGAAGGTTAATGTTAAATAATGTAAGTATTAATATAAATTGTATACAATTGAACAGTAGATTCTCTTTTGTGATCCTACTTGTGCTCATTACAGCTTTTGTAGTACCAGTTATTAATTTTAGCATTCCGTCCTTATTTCCAGACTGTAATCTGTATACCTTAATTGTGCTGTCTACAATAAAAGGTTACCTCTTTCTTCCTGTCTTATATATCAGTGCTCTGGTAGAGAGCAGCATCCTCTCAGCATGTTGGTGAAGTGATAACTTATACATCATTATGCAAAGTGCTTTGCATTTCTTTCGGATAAGCAGCGACATAGAAGGATAAAATTTTATCATTTTAAAGATGGTAGAACAACAGGTTCTTTATGCCAATACAAGTGGCAGAGGCAGGCGTGGCTTTTTCAGCTTCAGTGAGGTTCGGGTCAAGTTCTGAAAGAAATTCAAATTGAAGCTGTCCTTTCTATGCATGTATCCGTCAGTAAAATGAGCAGCATTTCTGTGTGTAGAAGAACTTTATGCATGGAGCCCCTGCACTTGCTGGCTGATGAGTTGAGCTAGATTAGTGTTTTTGTTCTTTAATGCTGCTCTTCAGTGGCTGTTAGCCCAATGGGAGACAAAGGCTGTCGTCTTCCTCTCGTGCTGTCACATAACGTCAGAAATCTGAGAACGAAACTTCACGTGTGCAGTTCAGGCTTGTGAATACCTAAAAATAAGTTACAACGATAGTTTTGTTTGTAGAGTGGCTCTTTATCTCATTGCTTGCAATGCCAAACAACAACATAGGAAAAGAAATTACAAAAAATGTTGTGAAAATGCTATTTGGGAGTCATAAATAAACTCTCCATGAAAATCTCAGACTCAAATCCCAGCAGAACAGGCTTAGCCTTTCATCCCTATGAGACAGATAAATTGAGTATCATGCAGCTGACAACTGGCATTTCTTCTGGATGAGAGTTATAAAATCAGGGTCCCATCCTTCATGCATCGACACCAGACAGCTTTATATTTTATTTTAACAATGATGATTTTTACTTGGGAGACTAACAGTTCTTCTTCCTTATATTGTTGAGAGTTTTATTTCAGTGGTTGTATATGTGCTGTATATATTTGCAAAAGACTTTGCATTTGTTCAGATGAAAAGATATGCCATAATATTAAATTATATATATAAAACATGAGATCAATTGAAAATTCATTCCTATTGTGAAATGCCAGTCTTTTGCCAGTGACTGCTCATTTAAGCTCTACACATCTAACTTGAACAGAAACACAGAAATGGAGAACAACCTTACATGTCTTCAGTCACTGTGCTGAAGTAGCGTACATACTCGAGCAAGCCTTGAATTAATTAGTTCAGTGCTGGTAGCGATGTAGGTGTGGCTGCAGTCCAGTGCATACAGAGGCAAATTTCTTTTAGAAGTGATGAAGGAATAAAGGGCAATCCTGGGGTATTAAACTTGCCGCCATAGGCGAGACTATATATGTAGACATGTGTGCACACGCTGGCGTAAGGTTGCTTTCTAAGGGTAGATGACTTGGGCTGCAGGATTTTTTTGCATGAAGTATTTGGGGTTGATGAAAATGCCACAAGGCAGTCTTGCTGAGAATGATAAGCCTCTCTCCCTCAGCTTCTGGGGACTTTGATTCTGTCCTATACGAACAGAAAATATTATTTGTCTTGTGCTTATGGTGCTGTAAGGTGACAGAAATGAGGAGATGTTCTGGGGTGCCATCTACATGTCATTTATCACTTGTCAAGTGGGATTCGCCTCTTGTTGATCCAGCAATTTCGCTTTTCAGTGCCTAAGCTAAGCTCATCGTTTAATCTTATTTTATTGTGAATATGTACAGATACATATGTGAAGTGAACAGGTTTTCCCGCCTGTCTTAGATACCTGTTTTCTTGGAGGCTCTCTCTCGCCCTCCGTTCATGGAAGGGGTAATCGATTAAACACTAACTTTCAGATTGTTATTTAGATAGGACCAGAAAAGTCCATCAAGTTCTCCGCTTTGAGTCTTCATATCTGTATTTATACTATCTCATAGCTGCCACTTATGTATTACATGGCAAAGAGTCTAAAAACAGGTTTTAAAATTGTTTTGGTTTTGAGGTAGGAAAATGTGTATTTTATTTTGGCCACTTTTTCATTAAACGTATCTCAAAACGGGAGCTGGACGACCACATACAGCAAGTCCACTCAAGCAACGTTCTTGTATAAAGACAAAGTGCTATTCTGAGACTAACCCACACTCTGCAGGGTTTGGGAAAGGGTAGGAGTCAAACTCCCTGGATACCTTGAACTTCCTTCGAGACATGAATAGTTTGAAACTCTTTTATAAGGTGGGTTTATCCACAACGGCCTATGATAATACATTGCCTCTTCCTCACAAATGCCTGCTTAGTGTCTCTGTGGAACACTTGGAAAATTCAAAATATCTTTGAAGGGATCATGAGGGCTACCAGATGATATCAGATGAGTCAGAGGTCTGTTACTTAAAAGGAATCCTGCAGGACTCTTGTTTCATTGGTTTCCATTCTCCTCTGGTCTCCACTGGAGACTAATGGACTAATTGGACTAAAATATTACTCAAATGAAGCTGCTGCCCTTTCCTAAACTAAAAGGGGTTACTGCGCCACTGTTGTAATTTAGTTATTCAACACAGAAGAAATGAAGAATAAATTAGTTATAAATATGCGTGGGATGGCTTTTTAATATACAGTCTGCTCAGTGTTATTTTGCAGTAGGTGCTCTGTTGAAAATGGAGGAATTTTGTGAAGGAGAGCTGGTGCAAAGTACCGAGCTGGGATCTGCATGACAAAACCTGCAGGATTTTAAGCTTTTCCAACCAGTGCTGGTATCTCGCATACAACATGCTTTGCTTGTTCAAAAGACGAGTCACGTTTAGATTGAATTGTATGTCTAGGCTTAGGTTTTGAGCACCCAGATTTGGTTTTGTCTGTATTGGGGAGGGTCTTGTCTGTTTATCTAAATGTGTGTGGGATGCAGCAGATGAGACTATACAGAATGATCATATGAACACAAATCTGCTTGTACTGCTGACAGAAAATACTCTGGATGTTGTCTGCCAGAACTCTTCTTTACTGGGAAAATGAGGGGCGGGGGATGTGTCAAGGGATCTGACTTAACTTCCAGTGTCAGTAGGAAAGGACAGAACAAAGCTGCAAAATGTGGAGTATCAGATTGCCAGGACCAGACAGTATTCATCCATGAGCTCTAAAGGAATTCAAATGGGAAATAGACACCGTAACAGACCATTTGGAAGAAACAACAGCGAAGAACAGGGTTAGTAAACGCAAAGATATATATGTTATATTGCAGAAGAGTTAATGTGGTTTCTGTTAACAGAAGCTGTGTTTCACAGATTACTGCAGTTCTGTAGAGGAGTCAGGGAGAGATCCTGGTGTTATCGTCTACTTTGATTTGAAAAGGCATTCAACAGGTCCCTCACCAAAGGCTTCTCGAAAAACTTAGCTGTCATGAGATAAGGAGTAAGAGTCTCTATGGATAAATAATTGGCTAAAGGGTAGGAAACAAAGGGCAGGAATAAATAGACAGTTTTGACAGAGTAAGGAAGCCAGTGGTGTAGTCTCATAGGATGTCTACTGCTAGGATATCTGTTGCTCGACATATCATAAATGATCTAGGAAAGGAAAATTGAAAAAAGAGGTTGCAGCTGCTAATAGGTTATTCAAGGAGTTGAAACCAAAACAGATTACAGAGAAGGATCTAGTGTTAGTGAGTAACTAGTCAGTGAAATTAGCGACAGGTAAAAATCCATGTATATAAATGGTGTAGTAGTGCATATGAGAACAAATAATTCTAATTTTGTGTACAAAGTAGTGAACTGTAGCTTAGGACTCAATGCCTAGTAGCAGTTAATAAAACAAGTAGTATACTAAGAATTATTAGGAAAGGAACAGAGAAGAGTGTTATGCCACTGTATTTATATTATTATTATGTCATTAGTGTTGTAGCCATATTTAAACGACATATGGAAGACTTGTTCCTTTCTGGTTGTTCTCGCTCCTCCTCCCATCTCCAAAGTAGAAAGGATGTGAAAAAGGGTGGCAACTGAAATCAGCTGTACAAAGTGACTTCCACATGAGGAAGAGTAGATTGATATCCTTAAGCCTGCAGGAGAGAGATGATAGCAGTCTGTAAAACCGGGAGAGCCTGCAGGGAAAGTGAATAGGAAATGCTTGTTCACGCTTTCTTCTAGTACAGAACTGGGTGACAGCAAAAGGATCCAGCACATCGTGGACTCAGAACTGATTTTATTTGAAACGTGTAGTTTAAACTGTCCATCTCATTGCCTTGAGATATCACGGGCACCAAGCTCTGGCACGGGTCAAAAAGGGGTTAGACAAATTCATGGAAGAAAACTCCATTAAGGACACCAGCATACCACCAGCAAGTTGCTCAAGGGTAGGAGAATATACTGTGGAAACACTGCCCTGTGATTGCCTTAGTTTTGTATTCTCCCCTACCGTTTTCTTGTGGCACCGTATAAGGCAGAAAACAGAGCTGAACTGAGCAGATCTGTCATTGGTCTGGTACGGTCGTTCTTGTGTTACAATTTTATGTAAGATGTCAGTGGTTTAGAGTGCACGTGTGTATTCAAAGTCTTTTTAATGTTTGTAGACAGGAAAGTATTAATGATTTGCAGTTTGGGGGGCTTGACAGGAAAGGAAGTGTAAAAACATAGGAATGTGTGAAGAGGCATGAGACTTCATTGGTGTCCTTCTGATAACAGAGCTCTTTCGTGATCATCCTGTAGTTGCCTGCTCGGTTGTTTCAAGCAGTGTTTGTGGGGAGATCAGACTGCCAAAAGCTGTGGTATAAACTTTTCTTTTTTCCATCAGCTTCACAGATCATACTGCCCCAGCAGCTGGATGGCCATAGGGGCAGAGGATTATGTTATAAAGAAGGTCAACCCTACCGGTATATAACGCCAGAGCTACTGAGGGAGTCACGGGATTTCCATTTACCATGCTCTAGATAATTTCTCAGTGGAAATACTCGACTCCTACACTGCTGAACACCATGACCTTTTCCCAGTTGATGTCAATGGAGCTAGATTCTCTCTCTTTTTCTCCTTTCTTTTAGCTTGAGTATGATCTAATTTGTTCAAATAGAAGTTGTGTTACATATTTTCCTTACACTTTCTCCTATTTCCATAACAATGGCTGGGACTCTTGAAGGAACCTGAAAACGTAAAAACAATCTGTTTCAGCGGGACTTTGTATTTAACTCCATCGAGATCCCTTGCTAAGTCTTTGCCAATGGGTTACAATTATCAGATTGCTTAGCTTAGCGTTATTAACAGACCTACGTGTGCGTAGGCAGAAAAGCAGCAATAGTTTATAACTAGTGCAGCCCTTTAGATAAACATAAATGTTAGACTGTATTTTATTTCAACTTCTGATGCACCGTTAGTTGTTTGGAAGGTTAGATGTTTCAAATGTAATGTGCCACATGCCGGCTAAAAGTTAAATGATTTATTTTGCTGGCTAGATGTGTTATAACAGGCCCAGCCAAGAAATGTGAACTAATCAAGGATTAGATCCAAGAGGTTGTTAGAGCACCAGAGATAAATGACCAGGAGATCTAAGAGAGATCTAAGCTGAGGGAGGCCAGGTACAAGTCAAAATAGCTCATTAAAAGCATCTATGTTAATAGGACATTTCATTGCCTAACTGAAAATGACTCTTATATTTAACATAGTCATTAACTCAATTGTTCATGAATCTGCTTCTGGTGTAATATGGGCTTTTAAGAGGTCTTTTTTTGAAGGGAATATCATTTGTGCTTTGTTCACATAATAATATAGGATAATATACACCCCCATAATCTTGTTAATATATTGTCATACTTAAAATGCAAGATATTGGAACTGTGTATATGGAACTGAAAATACAGGAGTGGAAGGATCTTTGCTAGGTTGGCATACAGTGAATCTTATTTCCTCTTCCTTGAGTCCCCAAACTCCAGAGGCTTTTGGATACACACCTGCTGTATGTTTTTTTCTCGTCTGAAGCTGAGAAATGAAATGATGTTCAGAAATAGTTTTCAAGGCATAAAATACCTAGACATTTTTAATTCTAAGGTAAAAATATACGATGGGGTCTCAACTGCAGGACTATACGTCAATTTGCAAAATATATTACTTTTTTTTTTACTCTAATTGCACTGATATTTTATTATGTTGGTCTGGTACATTTGCATATTGTTATTTTAGTACTGCAGTTTGAAGAAGATGCAAGCAATCACACAAATAATTACTTGTAACCATTTAAAAAAAAAAAGACCTACATCTCTGTGGACAAAACTCTTGTCAGCACTGATAATGCAAGAAGTACTTCAAGAGGAAGTAGAAAAAGCAGGGAGTGCAGCTGTCTGTAATTAATTGAAAGAATAATATAATAACTATTATTAGAACAAGCCAAACAATAGTTTTGGCAAATATTTTTGCAGCAACTTCAATCAGCAATGAAGATGATAAGCAACCATCGTAGGGGCAGCATGAGTGTACTAATGATGATCAAAGGCAGCAGTCGGCAGAGGGTGACTGGCGCGCAACCACAGTGGGAACCTGCTGAAACCCCTCCTCGCTCTCACCTCCCCTCATCCTCCCTTCTCCTGACGTGACATTTCTGGTCTTTCATCCCAGGAAGCCTCCCCACGCTGTCCACCGGCCGAAGCGATGCGGGGTATGTAATGCACACCCGTACAGGCGCACGCAACACTTTGCGCCGGCTGAGAAGTAAGTCCTCCCGGGTCTCGGAGTAGCAGCCATGGGGCTTCACTCGCCCTTTGGTGGACCCGTACCTGCTCTGCTCTTGGCCCACGCCACTGCTAGCGGGCAGCCGGTTCCAGCTGCGTGGCATTTAAATGTTACCATAGCGATGAGTAGTGGACACTGCCACCTTTCTCTTTTTAATTAAAGACCAGGTGCAGGGAAAGCTGATCTCTTGGTGACTCTCTTTAAGCTGACATCAACACGCTAATTGTTTTCAATTCTTTTCTTCCCTCAGCAGTCGCAGCTCTGTCCTTCATTCCTATCAAGGTCTTGCCTCCGGTTAGGTTAAAGAAGCCGTAACTCTTTTCAGAGGCTCCCTTTGGGAACTGTTTCAAGCGGTGGCTGCTTCAGAGCGACTAAACTCTCTCCATTAGCGAGGCGGGTACAGAGGAATGAACGCTCCTGCCTGTGATGGGAAAAGTCTGACTTTCCTGCACTAAAAACAATCCTAGCAGCAGCACTAAGTGGGGATTTGCTCGGGGTATCCAGAAAAGGGTATGATTATGAAACAAAGGCATGCATCCTTCCAACCTCCCCTCACCTTGCACCGTTTCAGTACAACGCAATCCTTGCTGAACAAGGCAGTTGTGGTTGGGATGGATTCGACTGAGGAAGAAGTCTCTTGCCTTTTAATCCCACGTTAGCCCTCGACTCGTAAAGCAGCCTCAGCTTTCTGCCTTAGTTTTCTCTGTTATAAAATAGCAGTAGGAATTGCTGTTCACCTGTTTTATAAAATAATTGCGCTTTGTCCAGGTGTTTTAATGCATAAAATATTTCATAAAGAAGAACTGCTGCTAGAGCAGTCAGTCTTCATCAGCAATTGCTGTATGCTGATGTCAGAGATTGTTATGGCTTTTCTTTAGGGACTGAAATTGCACATGGTATTCATGTTAATGATAGGCAAAAATACATTATTTAATGGCTTCTGCTGTATTATCTGCCCTTTTTGCTTAGCTTCAGGCTAGAGTCAATAGGCAATTTAGCTCGAGAAAAACAGTCACCAAACAAGAAAAGGGATATTATTCATCCCATGCAGGTGTACGTAAAACAGAAATAGTCTCAGATATCAAATTCAGACTTGCAGAAAGCGCTCGCATCACGTAAGTTAACTGGTGATTGCCACTGGATGTCCTCATTGCTGAAGTGTAGAGTTCGGCTACAAGATCCTAAAGATCATCAGTGACAAGAACCCTTGAAATGCAGGAGGCTATTCAAACTGTTTATACAGGGAGATGGAAGGGCTGATATTCTTTGTTGTTGTTGTCTCCTTTATCTCTGAGCTTGCTTGAGTTGGAGCAAGATCTCATTTTCATGATAACCTTACAAGGCAGGAGGTAATTTATACATATGAAATACATCATTCTAACACATTCACAACACTCAAAAAAATAATTACTTTAACTGTAGAGCCAAGCTATCTGATGAAGCAAGATTTACATTTGGGGTCATGAATTGCTTTGTATATAGTGCACATGGCTTCTTTCCTTAGCATTTTGTCTATTGAAATGTAAAACAGAAAGGCAGAATTTGTCAGTTGGTCTGTGAAGTTCAGATCACTTTGTCTGTCACGTAAATACTCTTTCTCTGGCAGTTCTTGGTGTTTGTTGTCTAAGAGGAAGACAAACCCATCTAAAATACTGCTAAATATTTTGTTGTTCCTGGAAGGAAAGACAGAAATTTTCTTTCTGCTATTGTCAACCTCGGCTGAGAATTGAGGTTGAATAATAAAAGACAGACTGACCCGATCATAATCCACGTAGCCACTGTTCTCTTACCTACAAACAGATGCAGTCCTTTTTAAAATACACCATCAGTGTGGCCTCTGTAAGTGTTTAAAACAATCACTTCTCTACACACAGATTTCCTTCGTATGAAATAGGCAGAAATTACATAGCAATGTTGAGCTGCACAGTACAAGCCCTAATGAGCTTCCCAGAGTTTGCTGAGTTTTAGGATGTAGGACTGTATTTTGCTGCATCGTGAGGATAAAGTGAAGGTGTGAAGTTCATATCTGAATGTCAACATCCCACAAGTAATCTTTTAATGCATTATGCTCCCACTTTAATTTGTCTGTAGGCATTTGAATTTTCTGTATCAAGGCAGGGAAAACTGACAGGCGCAGCCAAAAATGCATGTTGGCCTTCTATTCAAGTGAGACAGTGTGGGGTTTCCTTTCCCAGCAGAATTTGGAGTCTCATTTATTTCACTGTAGCTGAAAAATGGCAGACTATTCATTTAATCCAAAATGCTAATAATAATACTGATGCAGAAAGACATTTAATAATTTTAAACAATGGTGATTTGTGACTTCATTTATGCCAAGAACACGACCACAGAGAGAAGTGCTGTGTGCTGTAATAAAGTGCAGAACATAAGACCCAGCTTAAGCTGGGACTAAATGCTTGGTAGGTCAGTACGTTCTGTCTTAATTTGAGCTCATCCACAGTTAAGCCTTTTTGCAGGATATGTAGCTGAAAGGGCAAGGCTTCTCACACCTCTTTTAGGGGCGAGCATCTGTATCCTTCTGGGGTTTACTGGAAGTTATTTGATGCTCGATGTTTGCTCCGTTATGACAGTGAGTTTAACAATATTTTGGAATGAAAACAATTTGAGCAGATTAGTAATTAGACCACCCATTTCCTCAACATCAGGAGGCCAATTTCCCTTTGAGAATTGTCAACTACGAAGCCACAATGCTTGAAAATTTATCCTAAGTTACATATTTGGCTGTATTTATTTCCTTTGCCTCCAAATACTGGTTTGATATTTCCTTTGTTGTTGACAAGTTGTTGACAACATGCCAAGGAAATAGGGCCACAGCTTATAAGAGGGCCCCAGGTTTTCTTACATTTTCTTTAAGGTCACTCCCGTTAAGCATCTTAATTTTTGTCACGTGCAAAGGTCCTGAAGTCAGATACTTTAATATAATACACTCCCATATTCAAAGACCACAAAGTATCTGTTTGGCACCTTAGCAATAATGCAAGGGGTCTTACTGGCGGATTTCAGGAGGTTGTTTGCCACTCTGTAGTTAATATAGATGTGACTGTGTATTTAAGCAGAAAGTTCTTGTGAGCACGGTGCACATTTTAGACTTGAAATTGATTTGGTTTTCTATAACTCTTGCCCTATATAATATGAATTCCTAACAAAAGCACATGGAGCTAAAACTCTACATCCCGTTTTTGTCATGCACTGAGCATTGGGTCTGTAATCAGCTCCCGCCTTGTGCTCGCCCACAGCTGCAGTTCTGTTTTGAGATGATTTGCTATGTATGGCCAGCAGATCATACAGGGTCAGAAGATCAGCTGCATCCAGTGTTTTGATTCCTGGAGCCCATGGTGCTGCCCCATCTTACCACCGATGTCGCCAGCTTTGTTTCGTGGCACATCTTCAACACACACGGTGCACGTCCATCGCGGTACCCTGATGCTCTAGAGGCCCTCCATATTGTGTGCGGGGTCTCATTCAGAGGGAGGAAGGAAACTTGGGAGATGTGCTTTTGCTTTTTCCAACTGAGGATTATTATTTTTTTTTTAATTGCTGGACAAATAGGTCCTCAAAACCATATACAGCTGTTGGTGCTCTGACTTCCTTGGGAAACTGTTGGACACTTTGGAGCCTTGAGAATTATGGTGGAGTGTGGGACTGGGAACCTGACTTTGCATCACGCCTTTGAAAATACTGCACCTACGTGTAGTCGGTCCAACTCACTTCTGTGGTCTAAAAGGGAGTCTGCAAAGCGGAGCAGGAGGAACATACTCTCCGTATCTATCGTTAAGTAGTATTTTGCTCCTTGTCGGTATGGAAGCAATACTAGACAGGTTGTCTGCCAAAAATAGGATATGTTGGCATGACAGAAGGACGCTGTTCAGAATAACTGCTGGAGATTGTCTGCGTAAGGTTGATTTGCCGTGGGATGTATAGAAGGATGTACTGTCATCCATAGCTATTAGAAATAGGAATCCCAGTTAGAAGCAGGCATTCCACAAGCATGTGGTGAAAAGACAGAAACTCATAAAGCTGCAAGGGTCCTTTTGTAAAATGCATGTGAGTAGCCAAGTGGGACAATAGTAACACTGCTAATTCATTTAATTAATATGTAATTTACTTGCAGTAGTGTTCATTTTAGTCTGTCTTTCTTCAGAAAGATGTTTTCTGCTGTGGTGAAGCTGTGATTCATTTCCATTTCACTACTTTCATTTTCATGGTCTCTTTGTTAATTGTCAAGGCCTGTTTGATGATTACAGTGGCTAGTAAATGCATTGCTAAATTATGGTCATAAACAACAATGGAAAAAAAGACCCATTCATTTGGGGTGGGTTTTTTTTCCTTTTTTTTTTTTTTTTTTTCTTCCCAAGCAAAGGACTGTGTTCTGGACTGTAGAAACAAACAGTGTAGTATTTCTCCTATCCTGTTTGCTTTGAAGCTTCTTTGTTGTTTTTGCTTTCATATGCTTTTCTATGGGGTTATGTATATTTGCTGTATGACAACCTGGAACGTACAAGATGAAGCAGAGCAGGCGTTTGAGTACATTGAAACTCTCAGGATGCAAGAGGCGTACAGGTATCTTGGCACCCCTTAGAGGGAACTGCAAATTCCTGAAGCATCCCATCACTCCTGCTGCATGCTCCTCAGAGGAGGTACCTCTGAGGAGGGTTTCCAGCTAGGCTTGAAAGACCCTAGCTGGCAAATTAGATAATTTTGAACCTATGTCTGCTCTGCAGCAGAAAGGAAGTATGTCACTTGCTGGGCCAGAAGTTAGGGCACAAAAATTTGGGGGAAATGTAAGCACTGTCCTTGTTGGGTTTCTGCTCTGTATGTATGTGTGTGGTTGCATTAAGTTAAACTGTGCAGAAGGAAATACAGCTTGAGACTTTTGCCAAGCTGGTGTCAAACTAGGCATTACCGCAGGCGCTTCAGTGAAAACTCTCCACAGAGATTGATATTTGTATGCAAGCCTTTAAATTTTTTTCCTTGGTTTTGCTTTTGATGTTTTGCTCCTGCTCAACAACAGCAAGTATGAAAATAACTCCCTTCAGTCTGGCTCTAATTTCAGTCCTCCTCCTTTTTCTGCAGAATTGTGGCATGTTGAGCTTAAAACCATCTTCACTTCAGAATATAAAAACTTTTTGCCCAGCCAAATATGAAAGATTATTTTTGGTACACAGTCAAAACATGGTTTGATCCTGTCTAACCCATGAGACTGGTTTGATCAGTTTAACTGTTACGTAGGTAGGTTTCCCCACACCATAGCTTTTCCTCTTACAGATAGAATCTGAACTGGTTCCAGTGTAATGGAATATTTATTTTGCCTATTTTAAAAATGTTGTAGTTTGATAATATATGTCTTTGTTGCAAGGCTTATATAATTTATTCTTTAAAGCAGTATTGGATAAATTTTAGATGTTATAGTTAAGGAGCTGGGTTTGTAAATTAAATCTTTTGTGCTTTCTATTAAATGCAGTTCTGATTGACTCAACCAAAGTGATTAGTGCCCGACCTGTGTTATCCAGACGTTTGTCAGATATTTTTTTTTCATTTCATTTCATAGATCTCGAACTACCAAGGCAACCTTGTCATTGCAATTTTCACACCCTTTCTTTTTCTTTGTTCTATATGTCAGTGAAATCTTATCTCTGCAGTCTTCTGTCATAGGTTAATAGTCTGGAACAAACTTAATTTAAGACTCTTACATAGGAAAAATGGGGAGAGATTATAGAGCAGAAAGTTGGTGGCCACAACCACTGTTAGATAGATGGTATCTCATAGACTCTGATAGTTTTGAGATACCAACCAAAAGTGTGGGAGAGGCAGAGAAGAGCCAACCTCAAAAGATTGACTCACTCGGTTCAGGTGCCTGCCTGAACCTCTGGGACCTCCTTTTACATTGCAAAGTTCAAGTTTTGTACAGGCGAAACTGGAAGTTGTTCACATCTTGCATGGTTTTGCTTTTAAGGTTGGGACAAAACCACAGAGGTCAGGCCTGGCTTTGTATTTGTTCAGTGGTGGTGTTATTGTACATATAAATCTACAGAAGTGTGCATAGACTCCTGGAAAATCTGGGAGGTGGTTTTCTTATTTCAGTCTTACAAAAAGACCTGCACTTGTTTTTCTTCAGTACATCCTTCATTGACAGGTCCAGGTACCTGTTTTAAACAAGTAACAGTCTTGTTTACATGTTCCTCTATTTCTCCTGTTTCCAACTGCTGTTTGTTTAAAGTGGCTCAGAACAGCTTTTTAAAAGCAAAGCATTATTTTTGCACGGAACGGTAAACTGCAAGCAGACAAAAATGTTAAAACAAAAGGGGAAGGTCTGGGATAAACCCCAGTCGACCTGGAATTCCTGCTTTTTGCCTGAGAGAAGCAGAGAGCCTCTGAGTAGCATTTTGCTCTTTCCCCTTCCAATCTGCTCGACTTCCCTCTCTGTTAAGGCTGTGGACTTTTACTATCCTCTTTGATCCTGTGTTCAGTCCTGGAAAGAATAAACTTTGCTAGCCTAGATTCAGACAGCGAGGAGGCATTCTCCAATTAATATATCTTCTGCTGTTTCTTTCAGGACATCGTTATTGTTTGTAATGAATAATCTTTACTCTCTTCATTTCCTGTTTGTTTCCCTGTCAGTTCCCTTTGGTTTAATTGTTTGCAGTTAGCCAGCGTAATAATGACACTGTGATCCACATCAGGTTCATAAAATGCAATGGGATTTTTTTTTTTTTTTTAAAACTTTTTTGTAAGATGCATCACAGTCCACAGACTCAAAACCCTTGGAGTCCCTGGGAGAACTTCATTCAGGCCCTGACAGAAGAGCTTTACATTTTTCGTGCTCTAAAAAAAAAAAAAAAAAAAAAAAATCAACGCAAGTTGCCATTGAGACTTTGCTTGGGTAAGACCTAATAAAACAGACCCTTTCAGCCACTCATACGGGTGGATGTTTACAGATACAATTTGATAAGAAAGTCAGTAGTGTTGTGCTGGTCACAGTATTGGCTTTCTGAAGTGAGGGCCAACATTTCCCAATGGGAAAGAGAGAAGAAGTCAGGAACCTCTTGTAGATACGAAGCCCAGCCCAGATTTTTGAGCTGACCTTCATCTGCTGATAATTGTAATTGCCCTCTAATTTGGACCTACAGCAGTCCTGTGGTGTGACGGGGAAAGAAGTGCGGCCATGGGTAGGGTGTCCACACCCTGAGTGCCCAATCCCTGTGGATAGCAAAGCCCCAGGACTTTATAGCAGCAGGTCCCCTGGGTGAGACCTGGGAAGGAAGGCATAAAGCTGCTTTTCCATTGCATGTTTCTCACCTTTTCTTTATAAGGTTGGCCACAGTCTTCATAAAACATCAAGTCACGAGTGAAAGAGATGTTGGGAGACTCACCTGTCTTTCCCGCATCTGTTCTTTGCCCTACTTAGCCTCTCCTCCTCTCTCTCCAGATATTTCTAACCTGTCTGTCCTTTGAAGACACATAACAGCATGGCGCTGCTGGCCAGTGTGGTATCAAACACGGGGTGCGTGCTGCCACTGTCACACAGCTCGCAAAGGTCAGGCGCTTCATGTGAGTGGCTGTGGAGGAGCAGCCACCAGGGAAGGACTCCACAGCACTGCTGAGACTACAGGTGCTTTGTTTTTCTTCTGACTACTCTGGTTTTATTTTATCTATAGTTTCTCCACGCCCCCCCAAAATATCTGAGCCTCCCTCCCTTTTGCTTCACCTCCCCCCCCTTCTTATATGTCTTATTTTGATTTATTTTAAAGAAGATTCAGTAGTTCATAGTGAATGTTGAAAAATATGTCATTTTGCTGGGCGTGCCAGGGTTAGTCAGAAGTGTTAACCAAGAACCCGTGGCCTTTGGGAACCACCTAATAGTGATAGTAGCTCAGGTTTGCAGTTGTAACACTTTACCAATCTGGGTGAGTTTGCATCTTCAACATAAGAACAGATAATGCAAAATCACAAAAAGGCCTCTTTCTTTGACAGACAGACCTTTTTTCTTTAAAACCAGGTCTGAATGAATTGTACGTGAGAAGAAAGATGAGGTGGAAGATTGTGTATCTTGGGGAGGGAGAATATAAGTTTTGATAAAAGTGAACTTCTTACGATCACCTTTTTCACAAGAAGAAAAAATGAGTCTGGAAGGGTGGGTGATGTACCAGAAGCATTGTTGTTCATATTCCTTGAGGAACTATCTGTTTTCTCCTATTATACGTTATTATCTGGTTTCAGCAATTATGCTCTCCAGTGGAATTTTGTGAATGTAACTAAGATTTATTGGGTGCTACAGAAGAAAAATATTTTTGAAGTTGTCAAACACTTCCTGTTATAAGACTGTAAAGTGTTGACTATCTGCCTCAGGCAGATTTATTGATTTATTTAAATTTGCTGTTCACTAGACGTCTGCTTTGGTCATTCTAATAGAGAAGATGCTGGGCAAGATACACCTTTGGTCTGACCTCATGCTCTCGTTCTTGTTTGTTTACTGTTCTTATATTGAATGATATGAGAGAAAATACTTGGTTCACCCATTTTTTTGAAAAAATGAGAAACCAGTACGTTTTTATTCAAATAGTCTCAATACTCCATAGTAACGAAGCAAAGACAGAATTTCCCAAGTGGTTGTCTCTGAGTCTGGTATGTGCCTCTGCCATGCCCTTGATTGTGTACCCATGTATGTCTACCTTATGCGCTTTTGAGATATGCTGAGGTAGAGGGATGGAGGTAAAGGGAAAGATTTGGTCTTGGACTGTGAAGATTTTGAGTTAACACTGATAAGAAGACTAGGACGGAACTGAAAGGGAAGTGGGGAAAAGATAGAGTTAGATAAAGTAGGGAGGGTTTAGGGAAGAGAACAAGTACCCTTTATCAGGCACCTGGAATGGATCCCCTTCTTTTGCTAACATCAGGTGTCTCTGAAACTTCAGTGGAAGATTCACTGTGTAAGAGCTACGCAGGTATGATTTTATTTTTACTCCCAGTTACCACCATTAGCAGAAGAGCAGGCGGTGGAGCTGGAGGTCCTGCACCAGATGATGAGTATGTCATTGGCAGCTGATAAATACAGTGAAACTGCTTGCCTTTTTCGAAAAACGTAGGATATTACACACACAAAAGCTGTGTTAAAATAACATTGCTTGCAAAGTCAAGCACTCTAATTACATTGCTTAACACTGTTTTCTGTGTAATTTCATTTCAGGATTCTTCTATCTGTATGTATGATACAGTCTACAATTATATGATCATGTACAATTTTTCTTCTACACAGAGCCTCATTGACCACACAGAATGAAGATGGTCAATTAATGAGTAACTATTCAATGTTGCATTATTCCTTATTGTACAGAGCGTAGCACTATACCTACCATTCAATCACATACCGTTCTTGCTCTGAAGACAGGATTATTTATTTTCTCATAGTCTTTTGTATGGCACTGTTCAAGAGAATATCTGAGTGCATCACAAACTTCTAATTAATCTTCACAATAGGTGTGTTGGGAAGCTGAGGAAGGGGGGATAGCTCCATTTTACACATGGGGAAATTGGGGAGCAGAAATTTTGCTAATGTTGTGCATCCATGACAATTTAAGATACATAAAAACAGATGATTTGTTGTATTCCTTTTCAATAGTAAACCTTATCTAGCACTTCTTATGTTTAGAGTAATGCATCAAATGGCTCAGGTTGCAGCTGTGAATGCTCAGTAGTTCTACATCGGTTTCAAGTCCTACACCCAGAAAATGAGGAAGACGAAGTTAGGGATACCTGGGAAAGCTCAGTTGCACAGGTGACCTCATGTAGTCTGTGGCAAGGAGGGGATCCAGCCCTCCTGAGCATGATCCACCTGTCTGTCTGCTAACGTGAGCTTTTGTTTCCTTCTTTCCATCCCTCACCTTATTCACAACACACCTTCATAATCTGCAACAAATTAATCAGACCCCCAAACCACATCCCCTCTGAACAACCCATGCTTGATTCGTTCTGCAAGAAGATTTTTCTGTGCACCGGTACAGGAATCTTGCAGAAAAATAATCTGTGGTCGTGCAGTTATTATATTGCAGTTCATATATGTGATGGGGCCAAACAAAGGTTGTATAGGCAGTTATATGTCTCTATGTCTTAACTTTTGAGCACCAGATTTTGAAGCCTGTGTAGGGTTTTGCATGTATATTATTTTGTCTTTTCAGACTAGGTGTGGTGTGTAAAACTAAACTTTCTTCTCCCTTTCGTCTTCCTCTTCCCTTCTCTTGCCTCCCCTGTCAGTATCAGGTGATTATTTTTTTTTATTTTGTTTTTTGCTACTTTTTACAGCTCTAGTACAGATATTTCAATGTCCTGTAATTTATTCTCTCTCTAAATGTCAATTTCCTTGCTGCTGCTGATTTGCTTTCAGATATAATGCCTACAGCAGACTGTCAGCCATTCTGAAAGTATATGATTCTTTTCTCGCAATATCACACAAGCCAAGTCTGGCTGGAAGGACAGGGGAAAACTAAATTGTTCTCATAAAAAAGAAAACACAGCACTAATATATCTTTATACTTATGTCCAGGTATCCCCTTTGTGTTATTAAGGGGACTTATGATCTTGTGTGTTTTCTCTACAGGGGATCACATTAATTTATATTTATAAGGTTTCCCATAATAGATGCTTTCCAGGAACATAAAAGCGAGTCCAAAAGTTCTTTGGATGCTATCAAACCAGAAATGAGCACTGCATTGTATTATCCAGCAACAGGAAAAGAGCTCCTCAGGATTCAAAAAAAACGAACTGATAAAGTTGTATATATTAACTAAAGGCTGATCCTGCTGCCCTCGTGGAGCTCCGATGATTTCAGTGCAAGGGAGCATTGAAATCGAGCATCTTTGAAAGCTTGGTTCTCCCAGAGATAAAGAGGCTCTGCGACATCAGCTGTGTGGATATATTTGTGTATACAAAAATATTTAAGCCCTTAGATAACACATGATTTGCTGCAACTCAACAGGTTGCCAGGCTGAGCCAGCGCCTCATGAAGGGTATTGTCGTCTCTGTCTGGGTGTGGTAGCCTGTCCCAGCTGCAAAGTAATTAAACTTACCGGAGTGAAAACAGTTTAAAGTAAGTTTCGGTACCTTCTAATTGTGGAGGGTTGCAAGTCATGTTGTTCTAGCTTGGCTGGTGGACTTAAATACCCAGAAGCCCTTCTAAGTTTGTCCTTTAACATGCATAACTATCTTTTCAGTTCAGAAAACATGATAATTTTTTAAATTTAGAATATACCTTTTTTCCTCTATCACTTTGTATTGTGCAAGTGTGATTTCAAAGGTGTCTCAGTGTTCCATACTATACTAACATCGTGGATGCAGTCAGTTTGAAAAAAATCCAGCAATTATTTTGTCTGCTTATCTATCTTTCTTGACATCCTTTTAGATTTTGCTGACTGTGTCTTAAGCAAAACAGTGGGTTATTTTGCTTTGTGGGTTTTTTTCCTCCATAAAGGGCATGTCAGAAAGATAGGTGCCTGAATCCCATAACAATAAAGGCGTAACTCTTGAGTCTAATCCAAGTTTAAAAGGGCAATAAAAATTGACTCAATTTTAGTGATTTCCAAGGTGTCTCTAAATAGATCATTATGAACAACTTAAAGGAAAATATGGTCCCTGTTATCCTCTCCTACATACTCCTACCTCTGGAACAGGCAATGTTTTTCAAGCGTTATTGGCTCTTCTCCTGTTGAGCCTCCTCTTCTTACCTATGGGCATCACGCTTTTGCCTTCCTCGGCGTGATCCCCTACGGCAAACCCAACAACCAGCCTACAGTGGTTTCACTGAACAACCACTAAACATTGAACTAGTAAGTAACACTCACTCCAACGCTATTATTGATCCACCAGGTGCCTGTACATTTCACCTGGCAGAAGAGCATCAGAGTTCACCCGCTTTTGTTGGTGGCCGCTGACAAGTCTGTAACTCTCCTAGGTTGGCCCTGTCTGCTGGGACACAGGTTACACAGAATTACAGAATGGTCAGGGTTGGAAGGGACCTCTGGAGATCATCTAGGCCAACCCCCCTGCCAGAGCAGGGTCACCTACAACAGGTTGCACAGGACAGCGTCCAGGCGGGTTTTGAATGTCTCCGGAGTGGGAGACTCCACCACCTCTCTGGGCAGCCTGTTCCAGTGCTCCACCACCCTCAAAGTAAAGAAGTCCCTCCTTATGTTTAGATGGAACTTACTATGCTCAAGTTTGTGCCCGTTACCTCTTGTCCTATCTCTGGGCACCAATGAAAAAAGACTGTCCCCCTGGCACCCTCCCTTTAAGTATTTATAAGCATTGATAAGATCACCCCTGTCACTGCTCTGATGATGGAGCAGCCATGTGGTCACACAGCCCTCTCATTGCAGCTCCCAGCCTTGCCTGGCATCCATCCTCTCACGGGACTGTGACTCAGCTAGAGTTTGGGGGAGGACTTGACTTTACTAAGCTTCTCGGAGGGATAGAAAAGGCTTTTAAACTCTGTATCCAGGTTTTTCTTAAAAAAAAAAAAAAAGACCTTTTTTTATACGCGTATGTGTGTGTATATATATATTTTAAAGGAAAAAAAAAATAGACAACACTCAGAAGAATTAGGTTAAATGTTATAGAAAACCTGACCTAAGAGTATCTCCAGACTAATGGCTCCTTGTTTAGGCTCTCCCCTTCAGTCTTGCTTTAAGCCTATCAGTGCTGTGACTTCTTCACTTGTAGTAAACTGTCCACAGTCCAGTCTGAGACACCAAAAAAGTCTCGTTCCATCACCTGAGAGACTTGACTGAGCATCATCTCCTTACACAACCAGAGTGTTGCGTCTGGTAGAGACTCCCCGGGAGCTGCGCAGGCTTACTCAGTCTGGGCTCTTCTCTCTCACCCCCTCTGCCTGCCCACCTGCAGCGCGCCCCTAGAGAAAGGGGTGCTTTTTCCCTCCAGGACAAGGCAAGAGGGACAGAGAAGCAACCTTCCTTGCTGCCACCTGGCCCCAGCCTTTTCAAAGAAGCCTAACTGTGCAAGCACCCAGCCCGCAGTCCTTTAGATACCTGTAGGAAATGAGCTGTAAAGGATGGAGTGTTTTTTCCAGCAATGCTTTAATTAGCCTGCATATGTGCAGCTACAGAAAGGCATGAAAAATTTTGGCCTAAAGATCATCAGTGCCCTGTGTCTTCACATCAGACGTTTGTTCAAGCAGCCGGTTGTGTTGCTAAGTTAATGATGTGCACTTCAGGTGGTGAAAAAATTGAGGATAAAGGGAGATCTCCTACCAGAAGGCAAAGCTGGACTTCTCATTCGTGTCTCCTCCCACTTGTTAAGTGCTATCGTATAATGGAAAGAAGAGTTGGGTCTGAAACAAGAGAATTTAAATCTGAGATCTAAAAACAGTTACAGTCTTGATGAGGGGCTGTATACTTTATTTAGTTCACTTGTAATTGGTTTTAATTTGTTGCATCTTTTTTTAAAACACGTGTGATTTGAATACGAATGTGGTTCACATTAGCTTTGGATTATAAAAATAAATAACAGCAGATTCAGTAGATTCAGCAGTTTCTTTGAGAGTGGTACTTCCGTAGCCCACCCAACAGTAGGTTTTCCTGGAACGAAGCATTTCAGCTTGACAAGCCATAACTAGGAGACCTTCACCTGGAGGGCTGCAGTCATCTTCAAGGCTGAGTATGCGCAGCACCAGCCATGGCTAAGAAAAGAAGCATCTCCCCTCTGGGGTGTCAGCTGGTCTTCCACTCAGTCATTGCTAGTAACAAGTAGGGATAGTGACCTGTGATCCAGGGCTCAGTGTAAAAGAACTGGTTGCATATTTTTATTAAAGATTTTCAGATTCCGCCTGTGGTATTTTAGATCAGTGTCTGAAAAAAATACCAATTTCTAGGGGCTTAGAGTTGTGCTCCATCTATTTCTGTGTTTTTCTTCCTTTGTGCCTGTGTTTTTTGGTTGCTAGATGGAGCTTTAGCTGCAAAAGTTTCTTCTAGGACCCAGATTAACCAACTGGAGTTGAACAGATCTTTTTCCATAAGTATGTTAGATTTAGTAAAAGTGTAGATCACAAAGAGCGCGGCTAAGTAATTACAGGTTTGCCATGTGTTTTGGGGGTTCAGGAGAGATTTCAAAGTCAACTCAGTAAGTAGTGAACAAAAGCCCTTTATGTGGCTTAAAAGAAGAGCTAATATAGAAGGTCCAGAAATGAAGTTTCCAAAGTCCATCTCTTGAAGATATTATCTTATGTTTTATTATAAAAAGTAAGTAATCACAAATAAAACACTTTAAGAAAACACTCAAGCATATATTTACCTAGCTGAGCAATTTTAAAGGCCAGTTCAATGCAGTACATTTATGTTAAATGCTGTGCTGTCACATTCTCAAAGTAAATTTTTTAGTCTTACATTTCATTTTTTTCACTGGAGAGTCTTTCTTTTTAAATGTGCTTCCTTTTTTTTTTCCTTTTTTTTTTTTTTTTGGAACACAGAAAGAAATAATATTGACTCGCAAACTTTCAAGAAGTCCCTTTTCTGGCCTCCTAACTTGTTTCTGCAGTTTGACAGAGGCTGTCATTTGCAGGCAGAAACCCCTTGGCTATCAGCCTATAGATGATGCTCACATGTACGATCAGATAGTTAAGTTTGACTCTATCAAATAAGAATGCGTTAATGGTACTGACTCACTCATTTCTGGGTCTGCGTACAATCAAAATGTGGGGAGCAAATTTGGAAGTAACTTAGTGGTATTAAAAAATTGGCTGTCTTTTCCACATGTCTGGAATCCATGAATCAGTACTCGAACACATACATTTTGCTGTTCAAATAGAATATGCTATAGTTGGGTTTTTTGTAATATTAACATGGTTTATCATTCTATAGTGCTTTTCATCCATATATTTCATGTAGGCTTACCAGTTAAGTGAGTAACTCATTCCTGATGGATCCTGAGATTCTCCTAGACATTAATACGCCATTGGTTTCAGCCTGAATTGTACGTTGAGTCTCTAATTCAGATGAACGTTCATACTGGGGAAGGTTCTTAAAATGAAGCCCATACTTACGGGATTTCCTAAATTGGGTTGGGATTAAGTACTTGTTTGTTTTCCTTCTGAGTGAAAGCACAAATTGGTCCCTAGCATCATGCTAGTTCCTTGAGATAACTGTTCCAGGGAGGCTTAGTATCATCATTCAGTTGAAGTGTGTTTGATTCTGGTGGAAAAAAACACCCAGCCATCTAGTTGAAGCCCTCGTTCCGTAATTCTCTGCTGTCCCGAGTGATCATGTATTGCAGGTATAGCTGACTGTGCCCTTTGCATGCTGGACCTTTTGAGAATGGGTAGATGTCGCTTACGGGTTTGCTCTCTGCAGCTGCCTCCCTTCCAGTGGTGTGAGGAGCGGAGAGGGGGAAGCGAAGCACTTTCTGGAGCCGGAGCAGCTCCTAACACTAGCAGGATTTGTGTCGTGAGGCTGGGGGTCATTTTTTTGGGAAGGAGTCTGCAGCAGCTTAATGCCGTGAAAGCAGCATGGTGCAAAATGGAGGGGAAAATGTGCCGTAAGGGTCAGAAATAGAAATGAAGAAAGCCCGTCGTCTCGTTATAGGGTGAATACTCTGAAATTATTCTCTAACGATGAGTTTAATGGCATTTGACTGTCTGCAGGTTAGGTTGCTGTGCTCCCTGTTGTCAGGCGGGGGGGTGGGGGGTTCATGATATCTGATTAACTAAAAAAAGATGTGTGTGTTTTGGAGGTGCGTGGGCGAGGCAGTGCAAATGTCAAGTTAAGTGCTGGTTATAAACAGTCTTTTTAAACAGCAGCACATTTTCATTCAGATCTTTTTAGGTTGTGAAGAATACTGTATCTCTAGCGCATATTTAAAATAAAAACGCATATTTAAAATAAAAATCTTTTTGGCAGCGAGCTTGCCGTATCTAGTGCAACGTTCTCACTCTGTCTCTCTCTCATCCTCATCTGTTGAAGGAGTAAAACTTCTGAGGTACATCTTCAGAAATAGCAGCAGTAGCCAGCGCAAATGCGCAGTAATTGATTTGCTGCTGCTGTTGTTTGCAATTGAAGCAGTTAAACCTTTCCAAGCAAAACCAAATCGTGCATGCGAGCTTCTGCATTGTTGTTCAAACAGTGAGTTGTTTAACGCAGCTAATGGCAAACGATACGATGAAAAATAATAGCTTCTTCTTTATCCTTCGTTTCCATTTTGCGCTAAACTGTATGCTCAGCCACACATATGCAGGCTATAATGTAGCATATTTAATCTTCCAGTTCGTCTCCACCGCTTCTCCCTGTATACCAAAATAGCAAGGACTGGAGTAGCTACTCTCTCAAACAGCACTTACTGTTCTTAGACGGGCTTTTTGTTGTTTTTAGAGTTTTCTTTTTTTAATCTGAGCTACGTTTGAACAACTGTAATGGTGGGAAAATCTATCCAGGGTTCATTCTTTTTTACCGCGGAATTGGCAAACCAGGAAGAATAGACTTTGTCATGTGCAAATATGGTGACCATAAATGGTGCTGGAGGCTTTCTCCATTGTCCTGTGACTTTGCCACGAGAGAAAGCGCACGAGAGAAAGAAAGACACGTTTGATAGAGTTGTGAAGAACGCTTGAATGGCTATTGGGTGTTGGGCATTGTCTGGCGGTGACCTCAATTCGGTACAGTAGAGACCCTTGAAAGCACTGTCTGAAGTCACAATACCACTATTCTCTTCCACTCCCCAAAAGGGATTAGTTAAAAGGGTGACGTTCCGTGCAGAGAGTTCCAAGTATTCCCTGAAACAAAGGGCCCTGAAATGTTTTTGAAGTTATTTTTAATTGAGTTGAACTAATTTAATAAAGGTCCTAAGAAGGGGGGGGGAGGGGGGAGAGAAAAAAAAATATAAAGGAATGTGATTGTTTTATGATTCCTCGCAGATGGAATGGACATTTATAGCATACTTCTTCTTTAGTCTTCCAGAGAACAGTAGCCCCATTTACAGCTACTGTTAGCAATTTAAAACTGCTCCAAAATGAAGTCTTTCAAGAAGTTGACAGCTTATAAATAAATCTGTCTGATAAAATTGAACATAAACTGCATCTGTGGTTAGTTTGCCAAAATTAATTCTACATTTAATTAGAGATAGCAGTCAAACATATTTAATAAAAAACAGTCTTGGAGAGTAAATCAAATGAAGTCAGATTTTAGCAGACGCTTTGCCTTTTTCCCCCCTTTTTTCTTTTCTTTTTTTTTTCTCCTTTCCTCCCGAGGAGTGATGAAATGACCTCACCTCTATGATCCTCAGATATTTAGAAGAGGAGGCTGAAGGGAGGCCTGGGCAACCCAGTGAAGTTATGTAGGAGAAGCCATGACTGACTTGGCTCAGAGAGAGCGGGACAATTATTCTGCTGTAATTTTTATTGATTCTATAATGAGAATTTTCAGCAATGCCGCTGTGTTTGCTGTAAATGTTAAAATGAATTAATATGCTAATTATTAACCAAATGGCAAAATTTGGGTTCAGTCTGGACTGAAACCCTGTGTAGCGCCAAAGCTGAGGCGCGTTGGCATAGGTAGACTGGAAGTTAGCTGTGCTGTAATTATTAATTGCCAGCATTGCGAGTAAAGTTTTGTTGTTACATCTACAAATCGAGGAACTGGGCCCCTGCATGCAAAATTTATATTCACTACTTCGCATTCTTTTTCATGTGCAGCTCATTCATGTCTCTTCAAAAATATTAGATAGACTCCTTAGTTGGTGTAAATAGGTACAGCTCCCACTGTGTAAAGGCAGTCTGGCTCTTGGCAACAATTTAGAAAATACGAGATAATAAAATAATTCGGTGTCCCAGTTCACCAAATAAAGTCAGATGAGCTGTATAAAAAACATTTGATGCATTACATTTTAAAATTAAGCAGAACGTTTTTCTTTTATAATCCTCCCTCTCAATGCAGCTATATCTCTACCACCAAAAACAAACCAAACTTTATTTAAAGCTCAGACCTTGTATAGGAGGTTTAAGCCCACGCTGCAAAGACATTCAAAACTTGTTAAGGTTACTAGAGAAATCCTGTCTGCTTGGCTTTTTTTTATGCTGTAGAAAACGACATGTTTTTTAGGCATAATGTTGAGTGCCTGAGCTGATAATAGATTATCCTTCTTTCAGGAGTTTAGATGGTTTTTGTATATTTTGCATCCCAAAATAAATATCGTAGGAACTCACTGTTTCCCATGTGAAAGGTATTGATTAACAATCACTACAGCATTCTTCCTTCTCCTCCTCCTTTTTTATCTTTTTTTCTTCTTTATCTTTATTCTTTTTTTTTTTAACCTAGTCATTATTTTCAGAACTGTTTTAAGTTTGTAAAAATAAAATTAAAAAAAAAACCCAACAAACAAAAAAACAACACATCCGGGAAACCCTGATAAGTAGTGTGACTTAGACATCCCTGGAGGTCACAATCAAAACCTTATTTAGTTAACCCTGTTAAAGTTCTACTGTTACCAAAACCCCAAATGACCCAACTATACATAGGACCCCCTAACTGAGATATGTGGAACCTTTTTTGTTACACCTTTTTGTTACGTGCTGTTGTGGCAGCACAGCAGCTTGCAGACTGAAATAAATACTTGTTTCTGCTTTGAACTGTGACATAAAGGGATCTCTTTGCTTTCCTTTTCACCCTTAAATTATGAATGGTAGTGTTGTTCAGCAGGGACTGGTTTTTAATCCAGTTTATGAGGATATCGTGTATGTACATCTCATTTTAGGGAGGCTGCAACTTGCAAGTCTAACAAATCACAGTGCACTCAGTGCCTTAAAATAAACCATAGTGCTGTTGAGTTTAACTTTCTAGGAATTGTGGCTGAAATTTCCAGAGTCATGTAGGGAGTTTGAAGTCACCAGCCTTTTTTAAATTACATGGGAGTTTAGATACAAAATTTCACAGGCAGCTCTGAAATACTCAGCTCTTCATATTCAAGCAATGAAGAACTATTTTCTTATTTCCAAAATACTTTGTATTAGCTAGATCCTCAATCCTTAGAGCTAGCATGTTAAAACTTACATTGATTTAAACCATTGGATTTGTCCCTACTGATATCTGTTTATGGCATATATGTAGTTATTTTCGAGAGCACTCCTTGAGTGAGACAGTTAACTTGAGCGGGACTTCATATGGTTAATTATGCTGAAACAAAAGTGCTTTGCTGAATCAGAGGCTTTAACACTACTGTTTTGTGAGCATTAGCCTTATAGGAGTTTTAGGAATGATATATATGCATATGCTTATTACCTGCAACACACATTCATATGAATACGGGTCTTTTTAAGAACAACTGATTCTCCAAGATCTAATGTATTTCTCTGAATATGGTCTGGGGATGATATACATCATTCTTCTCTTTAGCCTTTATAATTACTTATTCAAATATTTCCTACTTACCCACATTTTAAAGTTTTCAAAGGCTTATCTTTTTAATGTGATGTTCAAAAGTGCTATGTGAAGGTCATTAAGACTTAAAATTGCCATTTTGAAGCCAAGCTAGAGATTTTACTCTTCACTTAACACACAGTTATGGTTTGAATTTGGAAGCAAAAAAATATCACTTACATAAAGATGTCTTTAAGAGTAGAGCACCTCCTTACAGAAATTAGCTCTTTCTTTTAATTGCCTATCAGTGCTTGAATCTGGTGTGGATTTCTGAAGTAACAAGAGGTTTTGATGTTTTATTAAATATTTTTAAAAGGTGGGCCTTTCCGAGAATTAAGCATGTGTGTTTTATTTTGTGTACCAGGAACATTATAATTTCTTTCCTGTTACCAGTACTCAAGGAATCTCATTTGGGACTGTTTTTTCAGTTTTTATAGTTTAGTTTTAATGCTTGACGTGTAATAGCTGTTTTTCAAGGGGATTTACCTGATGTAAGTAAAAGGTAAGGAGATTCTTTATGTAAAAGCAAGCAAGGAAATGCTTTCTTTTTTTTTCCCCCAAAGGGACAAAGTCCATCCTATGGTGAAGAACACTTTCTCCACAAGTTGCAATTTTAGGCAGAATGGAAAATTTTAAAGTTTCAGTCATTCCTCTTCAAAGAAGTACACAGCAGAATCTCTAAACATCTCAACATCATCTGATCCTCTGTCATTACAATATGACTGAAAATTTCAGGAGGGTTGGGTTTGTGTTTGATTTTGTGGGGTTTTTTTAAATAATTTTGTACTTGTTAATTTCATCAAGTTTAGGAATAACGTAGATCACTTAGCCTTTCCATAGTGAGAAAAGGATCATGAAGATCATGAACAGCCACTTTTCCGCCCTGTGCTTGTCTTGTGACACGTTTGGAGGATGTGCTCCATCTCCTTCATCTGCTTCATTCTCTGTTTTTATATAGTGAAAATAACTGTTGGGTATCTGCAAGTAAAGAGAGAGTTGCTGCTGTATTCCTTTTATTGCTCTGATTGAAAAAAAAAAAAAAAAAAAAGAAGATTCTTCATTGTGCTGTTCATGGTGGGTACAGCTTGAAGTAGCAATAAGAATCCATCTGAAGACTGGAATTCAGATTTTGGATGAATCTGTGTTAAGTGCATCTGCATCTCTCAAATACATGGGTGGAGGGGACTATTGCACTGAGAAATTAAACTGACTTGAAAGTGGGTGAGGCTGCCCATAAAATTGTTCCCCATATAAAGTTTGCTGTGATGAAGGCAAAGTAGGATGATGGCTTGTTCTGCAAGAAGCAAATAAAATGTGAATGAAAGCAGGAGGTATTATCACTCTACCCAGAGCCCGGTTTGGATATTTTGGTAATAGTCTGAAGGGAGTTGGTGAGATTGTTTTAGGGGCAGTTGATGCTGAGCTGGAAAACAAGAGTCTCTAATGCACCAAACTTTTCAGTAAGCTGCACTTCAAGAAAATGTGCCTGCAGGTGCAACAGAACTTGAACCTGATTGCTGTGTTATTCTCTCTCACTGTCTTATTAGCTTTCCTTCCTGATTGGCATAATCTAAAAAAGTTGCCAGAAGGGTAAGAGGAGGTTTTGGGGAAGAAAAAAAAGAAGGAAAACATGCTCTTATGCTGTTTGACCCACTCCACCAATCTTTACCACACCGTAAGTATGTCTAACTTAAAAAAAAAAAAAAAAAAAAAAAAAAAAAAGGCAAGGATTGAGTCGTTTGGGTGAAGATGCTCAAGGAACCACAACAAACATTGACTCAGATGAGTTTGCTCCTCCTACCAGAAGATAAGGGTTTTGATGAACAGAGGGGAATTACAGGAAGAGGCAGAATAATGTATGTAAGATCTGTGCATGTGCTGCTTATGCTGGTTTTTGTCCTTTACCCTGTACTTTGCAGAAAAAGAAATGCTTTGACTGGAGGATGGTATTCCTTTACTCTTTCTAGCTTAGTAGCTGGTCAGAGTTCTGACCAGCTGACCAGTCTGAGAAATCCTGAAGGCATCAAAATGAAGTTGTCCTGCCATAGAAACACGGCCGGAGAACCACAAAGTAATGCCCGGAGACTCGATCCGCTATTCAGTGAGCCGTGATTTGCACCACTCCAAGGACCAGGAAGGCCAGTCCGTGTCCCAAGGGGTCTGCGCAGGTGCAAGTAGAGAGGCAGAAAGCACAGTTTGTTCCTGAGGAACTGGAGGCCATCTCTAACTGAGATTTTTTTTTTCCTTCGTGTCATCTCTGAGCCTATAGAAGATGGAAGGGGAAAAAAGTCTTTAAAGCTTTACAGCTTTTTGTACAAAATTTTCAGTCGCATTTAGAATTGCTGGAATGTTTCCGTTACTGTATGTGGGATGTGAAAAACCAAGCAAAAACATTTTTCTGTAGCCCTGTCTGAGGGAATACGGTGTTTACCACCTCTGGTGCTTGCTGCCTAGCTTGGATGAAAGGCGAGGCAAAAAAGTAGTGGCTGCAAAGTTCTGCATGCTCTATCTTATCATCATTATAGACAGGTCACTAGTGGCAAGTATTTGCAGGATATTATTGCTTAACGTCTCTAAATCAAACAAGGTTGTGTTACAGAAATGAGCTAAGAGGACAATTTCAAATCCGAGTAAAGGTGGAGGTTTGGTTTAGATAAGAGGCCAATACTGCTGCAAATGATGCACTGGTTTGGAGCTGAAAAAAGCAGAATTTTTAACTCAGACTGACTGAAGGTTTTCAGGACTAACAATTTTAATTAAACTTCTGCTGTTTCAGGAAAAGCTTTAATGAGAGGAATATTTTTTTCTCTTCATCTATACCAGTGCTGTAAAATGCAGCAGTTCTAGTTTTGGATGTAGTCCTCATTCGGTGGGCTAATAAGGAGTTCATACTGTCGGACCTTAGTGTAAAGCCATTATTTAATTCTGTGTAATTTGGTGGGGTCTGGGCTGTGGGCAGGATAACAGTTTTTCAGTAGTTTTGTTTCAAAAACCTGCCAGGCACCATTTCACTCAAAATGTCCTATGTACTACTGGGCTTGATTTGTCCATGGAATCACCAGAGATGCCTCTGAAAATGAAACCAACCAGCAACCACTTTTCATCAAGCCGCTGGAGGTTTATTTTGTCTTGTGGCTTCGCTTACCTCGCATTTAGCTGAGAAGAGGAGAGCCTAAGCTTTAAGGCAGAGAAAGTACCAGTCCCAATGCAAATGTCCATAGCCAAAATGAACATCCATTCAGCCACTGAATCCCTTTTTGGGCTAGTACCCTGAGGAGGAGAAAAAGGTTAAGTTATCATGGAAAACTTTCCTGTGGTGTTGCCAATTTGCCCACAAGGCAAAATACCAAAGTTCAGGGGGTTTTGTTGGTGATTTTTTTTTTTTTTTTTAAAAAAAAAAGGTACTCCAGCCCTGATGAAACCTGTTTCTGAGCGATCCCCAGGTCTGAATCATTTTGAAGATTCAAAAGATTTATACAGTTTGACTAAAGTTCGCTTAAGAACCCACATTTTGGGCTTCCTTCTTTGAACCGATGAGAGCCTTCTGAGGATTGCTCATTGCACCTGGAAACCAGACAAATTTCCCTCCTCTGCGCTGGAAACTCCTATACTTTTGGCTTCACTCCCATTCTGCATTTAATTATTTTGAATTCCAGCATGCCAAGCCAAGTTTAACTGCTACTTTCCGGCAAGTATGCTTTATTCTTCGGCTCTCATGCTGCCTAGCCTGTCGTGGTCTGCAAGTGAGCAGCAGCAGTGTGACAGGGAAGAAGGTTTGTTAAATTAAGACCCTCTTAGTCCCAAAGGAAAAGGGTTACTCACTCTTCCATAGATGAAAAATGACCTCTTCCTCTCCCCTTGCCCCTGAGGGATATTTTCCTGATATAACAACATGAAAACTTGGCAGGCTCCATGTGTTAGATGACACTGTATGTTGATGAAGAACATTTCTGCGATATCTCAGCAGGGGCAGACAAGATGGTATTTGGAGAGCAAGAAGAAAAGAAATCAGATGGGGGGTAGAAGTGGGTTTGCACGGGTCACGCAGGCTGCTGGTTGTAACTCGTAACCTGCCAAGACCCACATGCATGACACAGGCCTTTAAAAATGTGTGACAAATACCTCAAATGAGGGACAGGACACTGAAGCACCACGGCGGCAAAAGGCTTAGAATGAATGTGGAATTGGGGGCCTTAGTGTATGTGTCTGAATTGCAACCTTGGCCTGAAAAATTCGCTATTTCTGATGTGCTTAAGCTTACAGGATTAAAAACTGAGAGTGCCAACACAAGGGGAACGGAGGTAAATTGTTATTCTGAATTATTTATTTGTTAGGAAATGATGCTTGGGTACCATCAAGGATCAAATCCATTTGTGTGGAGCAATATACATTCACAGGCAAAGGAAAAAAAAAATGCAGTGGTCGCCGCTGCAGAGACACAGTAATCAAAACGCAGCTAAACAGAATTGGATATAAAGTTAGGGGTATACTTCACAGTGAGGGAGTGGAGAGCTGTGTGGCTCTCCTACTAGTAGAGAATAATGCTGCTGACAGCAAATACCATTGAGATAATGGAATTTCTTTCTTCCTTTTTTGTGGAGGGATGAATGAGAGATTGAAAGAGATATTCAGATTTTAATATATATTTAACCAGCTAGATTCATTCCTGGCAGAGGCCCATTTACGTCGGATTTTATGAGTTTACCTAGCAATTTTTTTCCTTTTTTTTTTTTTTTTCTCCCCCAGGTTTGTGCCTCTATAGATCTTTCTGTCAGTCAGGTCCGATATACTGCATCAGTCTGATCGCTAACAAAATGCGTGATTATATATGTGGGGAGAAAACATTAATTCCCCAAGATGTGAAGCACAGGCGGGTAGTTAGTCATCTAACTGCGACTTTGGGTTCCGCATCCCTTTTAACTCTCTTCCGTTGTATTTTTAAAAGAAATTGTCAAAGCAAACAGCAACGAAATAAACCGACGGCTCTGGTTTCACCATGGCACGGCGAATATGAGTTTGCTGTGCAGCGTGCTGGTGCAGGCTGGGCTGGGGGAGTGCTGCCCTCCGACCCGCAGCGCCAGTGGTGGGCTCCGCTCGTCTCCTGGTGCAGGCGGAGTGGCAGCTTGACATGGTACAGCCGAAAGGTGGGGTTGTATTTATGCTTATTTTATTTACGAAAACACCCCTCTCCGGTTGTTACATAGCAATCACCACAAAATGCTGCCAATGCAGCTCCGGGATCCGGGACCCGTGTTGCCTGCGGGTGTGCAGGGGTACATCCCTGGCAAGAGCAGCTCAAGGTGGTGGATTGAGGAGTCTCATCACTGAAGTAAGGGGGAGAAAAGTCACAGATGCAGTTTGTGTGAGTTTTACAAGTTGAGGAAACCACTGTTTGCTAATAGTTGCTTTAACAGATGTGGATAAAGGATTTTGTCCTGTGAGGCCTCTTCTGTCCTGGGTAAGGAATTGGAAGTTGAAGTTTACACATTAGGATTTCCCCCAAATTCCTGACATTTATCAAGTGCTTTTGACATGATAATGGCAAATTGAGCTTTATTTCAAGCGTGGTTGAAAACCAGATGAACTTTTGCTATCCAACTACATATGTTGTTTGCTCCTTCCAGAATAAATATTGCTGTTCCTGATGCCGAAACAGCTGGAAATCTTGCATTCATTTTTCCTTGAGATGACGTGTGTCCTGTAGGTTTACCTGGTGACGCTGCTTATGTACTATTTATTTAAGATGGCTAGCTATGAAAAGAGATACTCAGTGCTAGGCTTCTAATGCTCGCATTTGCCAGCCTGGACATCTAGAGTAATGTGCCTTGATCACTTTTACATAAAAGTCTCTAGGTGGATTCAATTTTTGGAGGTGATGACTATTTCAAATGCTAGTGGCTTTCTATAGAAGACAAATGAGAGCTCCCTAACCAAACCAGCTCATCCTGACACAATGGGAGCTTGATCTAGGTGCCACTTCAGATCAAGTAATGGAAATAATTTGCAGTTGAAGGAAAGTAAAATGAGTAGTGCATTTCAACCCCAAACCTGCAAAGTTTTTCTTTTGATAATATTGTTTTAGGTGATTTGGGGTTTTTCCTCCCTCTGACATGACGAACACTGGTATAATTTGCTGTTGCAAATAATATACTGTGTTCATTCCAGTTGTGCAGTGGGTGGGAACGTGGGATAAAGGTGGGGGGACAGAGGTGGAGTGGCATAAACATTTAAACAGTACACAGCGGTGAAGAATGGCATCTTTTGTGTGCCTGGTTCCAGCAGAAGTTCTTGCTTGTGCTGCTGAAGATAGCCTGAGAAGATTAGAAGAGGCTCAGCTGGGGCAAGACAAAGGCAGACTGTGTAAAGCAGGATCAAGCCTGTTTGCTTAGCGGAGCTCTCTGTCTTCTTGTTGACAGATGTAGCTGGTGCAGTATCAGACCTCACAGGCTCCTCCTCTGGATTGTCAAGTGACAATGGTTGCGGTAGTAAATGACAGTGTAAAGTACTCCATGAATCCTTTATTTGTTTGGCAGTTGTAGCCTGGGATGGGGATTTAATATTGAATGGACTCCAGATTGTCTAAATTGCAATCGCAGTGTTTGTTTAAGCAGTCTGTGGGGACTTCTAAAGCATGTTAACTTTTGCTTCCATCCTTTTCATGTTGCAAAGTATTGAGGTAGGAAAAAAGGATGGAAGGGGATTGGAAAGGAAAAGTTAGCACTGTAAAAACATGAGGATGCTAGCAGCTCTCCTTAGCCACTAAGGAATCATCAAGAGTTTCAGGTCATGTAATTAATATGTAATATGATGGACAAAAGCATGCTGTGCTACCTAAATGCGAGCTTTTCCTTTTGCTGGTGCACTAATCTGTCACCGAGCACATGCCACTATCTCAGCTCAGTTAAGTTGCTTTCAATGCCAGATCGCAGCTTGTAATGTCAGCAAATAGCATGTACAGTAATTTGTACTTCGATAGCATTGTGGCACCTAAAACAAACCAGACCAAGTCTACAAAGCAAAGCAAGGGGCTATGTACTGAAGTCATTAGAAATCACCAAAAATAATCAGCTTTCATTGATTGCTATTTCAAAATATAAAGGACAACTCAATCTTTTTAGGAGCCAAAAGTACCCTGAATGTAGCCTTGCAACTAAGCGAGCCAGAAAGGTTAGGAAAAAACCAACCAGATGTAATGAATCCTAACTATAGAAAAAAGTGTTACTACAAATTCTGGGACAGAGAAGGGTTTTCTTTAGCAGAAAGGGCCCTTTATTTCGTATCGTGGCTCAAGACACACGATCACGTTGGAAGTGCTAACAAACACATTCAGTAACAGGTCACCGCTTGTTTAGTCAATAAAGACCCTTTCTTACTCCATGTTTTGCAGGATCCTAAGCCTCAGGTATCTTTGACAGAGCTGTAAACAATTATATGTGGCTATGTGTTTGCACAGTCTGATAAAGAGGACTTTAATAACCTTGATGCCACATCTGGAGCACAATCCATCTTTACTGCATCGGGATCCTCTGCAGCTCCTCTCTAATCTTACTATCCAGTTCAGCTGCTTTTCCCCATCTACAAGCTCATCTGCAGCTTCTGTCTCCAAAAAACCCCATCCAATTCACTACGCTGAGCACAGTTTCTTCTCTGACTCATCTGGGGCAGGACAAAGGTGTGAAAATACCTTTATTTCACACATAATATGTGGTTGTTGAGACTTTAGCCATGGCAAAGGCGGCGTGCAAGCAGCCTGTCTGAAGATAGTTGCCCGAGTCCTCCCCAGTGAGCTGGGGGTTTTTGCAGGAGCATCCTCTTGCTTGCAGGGGTATGGGCATACGACACTGGTCTGTATTCCCCACCAGCAAGGAGAGAATGCTCTCGCTTTCAGGAGGGTTTCCTTCTCAGAGCACTTTGTTTTCCTTTAAAGCAATCATCCTTTTCAAAGCTAATGGAGTTTTTAGTTGGGGAAGAGGTTAGCGGTAATGACTTCGTGTCTCAAGTGGGATAAGGACCTTAATGTTTTCCAAGGATATCTTGGCTATGCAAGTTTTGCTGATCCTATGCACTTTGGGTGGAAAATAAAAAAGCACCCTGATTTTGTTGTAAATTATCTCTTTTATTTAAAACCAAGGAATGTTTTGACTCAGTTTCAGAATGAATTCTTTTTTTTTACACACAAATTTAAAGTGTCTGTTGCTGTACTTCTCTGTGTCTCTGTATGAAAATATATAATCAAAAAACTGGCCAGGTGACAATTTTTTTAAAGGTTTGGTATTCATAAATCACTATTCACATCATCCAGACTTGTACTAGAAGCCCAGATTTTAGTAGGCTATGGTAGCATCAGCTCCAAAGAAATGGAGACCTCGGTTCAGAGAAATACCCCTTTGTGTGAATACAGATTTAAGTACTTTCCTAGATACAGGTGTCCTGAAGTGCCCTCTCCACCCAGGGACTAAGAGGAGGTAATCAGTCTTAGTAGGTGGACGTAAAATCTTGAAATATAACACAGGCTCTGCTTGAAGTTTGGTGGCTGATGTTGGTGCAACAGCATCAGTACTGTTCATTCCCGAGTTCCCATCTTTTCCTCTTAAAATTCTCAAATAGTTCAATTTAATGGCAGACCACAGCTTTTATAATCACATTGCACATGCTTTCAGTGTTGTACATCTCCTGTACTTAAGCAAGGATTAAGTCAACTCTAACATCCGATTATTTGTTTTTATAATTGCTATTGCCATTGTATATATGGAAAGCTGACAACCAGTATGAAGTATTTTTGAGGTTTGTACCCTCCCTGCTCTGACATCCAAATAAGTCCTTCCTTCTCTTTTTTTTTTTTTTCCTTTTTTTTCCCGCCCCCGTGATGTCCTTTTCTCAGATGAATGGGAAGAACAAATCCTCCCATCTTCTAGCACAGATCTCTTCTTTATCCTCAGACACATGGTGTTCAAGGCTAC
>NW_009647222.1:6164142-6165187 GCF_000708025.1 Charadrius vociferus
CCTTCAGTCCTACGGCAACACTTGTGAGGAGGAAAAAATCTCCCTACTAACCCTAGCAGTAATTTTACATCCTCAAAAATAACTGATGTAAGCGTGTTCTTAAGATGTTGGTGAACATGATGGGAAACGGTTGCTTCTGGGTGTGGTTGTCACTAACTCTGTGCAGTGTTGGTACTCGGATAGTGGCTCTCTGCTTCCAAGTCCTCCCTGGTTGCTGCAGGGCCTCAAGCTGTCCCTCACCCAGCAGCTGGGCAGCAGCGACAGCAAAGCAAAGCCATCAAAGAAAGCAGCAGTGTAGGGGACAACAACTCTGCTTCCGCTGCTTTAGCAGTGGAACTAGCTGTTCCCTGGACATCCAGCCTCAAGAGCTAGCAGATGGGGAGGGGAAGCAGAATGAGAGCATCATGATTAAAGAGGACCTGCTATGCCACTTGGATGCACACAAATCTATGGGACCAGATGGGCTACACCCAAGAGTGCTGAAAGAGATGGCAGACGTGCTCGCCAAACCGCTTTCCATCATTTACAGGAAGTCATCGCTAACTGGGGAGGTCCCAATGGACTGGAGGGTGGCAAATGTAACACCCATCTACAAGAAAGGCAAAAAGGAGGATCCAGGTAACTATAGACCTGTCAGTCTAACCTCGATACCAGGGAAGGTCATGGAGCAGGTCGTCTTAAGTGCCATCAAAACCCACATAATGGGCAACCAGGGGATCAGGCCTAGTCAGCATGGGTTTATGGAAGGCAGGTCCTGCCAGACAAACCTGATCTCTTTCTATGACAAGATAACCAGATTGTTGGATGAGGGAAAGGCTGTTGATATCGTATACCTGGACTTTAGAAAAGCATTCAATACTGTCCCCCATACAATTCTCATGGAAAAACTGGCTTCTCATGGCCTGGATGAGCATATGATCCGCTGGATCAAGCACTGGCTGACTGGAAGGTCCCAAAGAGTGGTGCTCAATGGATTTAAATCCAGCTGGTGGCCGGTCATAAGTGGTGTGCCTCAGGGCTCAGTGTTGGGACCATTTCTGTTTAA
>NW_009647222.1:6165619-6218388 GCF_000708025.1 Charadrius vociferus
CTGCCCAGGGAGGTGGTTGAGTCACCATCCCTGGATGTGTTTAAGAGACGTTTAGATGTGGTGTTGGGGGATATGGTGTAGGGGAGAACTTTGTAGAATAGGGTAGATGGTTGGACTCTATGATACCAAGGGTCTCTTCCAACCTAGACAATTCTATGATTCCATGATTCTATGCTTCATCCTCTCCTCCAACCCACCCAAGGGCAATATGGTTGCTGGGACTTAGGGTGGCTATCAGACCTGGCAGTCCAGCCTAAGTCTGAATTTTGGTAATTGCTTGATGGATACCTCAGTTCTGCTCAAGAGTCCAGTGGTGTGCAGTTGGGTCATGCTGGCTGGACAGACTGCCCTTCAGTACGCCCTCATCTATGTTTTGCTGGCAGCTGTTTGCACGAACATGAGAAACAGCTGCTTTTAAGGTGCGAATATAACAAACTACACAGGCTTATCTCTGAAAAAAGTGTGACATTGGAATACATGAAAGTGCTTCTTACTCGGTACGTGGCGATGATATTACTTCATTATTGCCAATTGTGGGATACATGGTATGATATCAATTTTAGATTAAGAATGTACCCAGTGTGTTCAGCAACAGAGCAATTTTAGGTAATGTTCGATGCTAGGATCCTGACTCAGCAAAACACATAAGCCCTGTCTTCGCTTGCACTGGAGTCAAGCTAAGCGTGTATTTATGTGCTTTGCTGGTCACAAGTAACTAAATTACTCTGACTTTTGTGTGGCTTTGGTGTGTTCCTTTTATTTTTCCTTTTTAACTGATGTTTTTTAAGTGTTGTGCCAAAGAGATAGCAGTGCCAGCTATGACTTTTTAATGTACAGATGATTGACTCAGTAGACCACAAACACTTCTTTGGAGCTGTTACAATCCAGTGCATTAATGCCTGCTCCGGGATGGAGGGATGCTATATTTCCCACATTACTGATACAGTGGCTCTATTGTGTCAGAGTGGCTGTTGCGCATGTGTATCGTTTCCATCTGTCTGCTGAGACAACTTAGGAAACTTGTGATGAAAACTAGTTACTGGGCCTGTGCAGCAGCCGGATCTGAAATACTTGCTTCAGAAAACCGTGGAAGAGCATGAATCACAAGACTATGAAAAAGAGCATCTCTAATACACAAGTCAGCCCCGACCTTCCCTATCCCATCCCTACACACACGCATATATTATTTTGTTGAAATATCAATAAAAATATATCTGATTAATTTTTAAACTAGCCCAACATTCAAAACATTTTAATAGTGGTAGCAGTGTTTCAAATATTGTTTGTTTAAGCCGTTTTGGATGATGCATTTGTCCTTGTTATAATCAGTGAATATGAGGCCCTGTAGAGATCAGTGCAAAGCCAGAAAGAACCATCATCTTTGCTGTACATTCTTCCTTACAACAGGCCATAAAATTTCAGATTATAATTTTATCATCAAACCTAGAACTATTCTGTCAGTTCCAATGTATATGTGAGGAGTCCGTTATGTAGAAAAGAGTATGTTTTATAGCACTATGAAAAGCATTGGCATAGTAGATCATGAATAGTATCTTGCATGTTATTTAGAGAGAAAATAATACATGTTTTAATACTGTGAACTCTAGTACAGAGCTGACCTTTGGCAAAGCCTATTGCCTGATTGGGAAGTGCAATTTTGAGCTTTTTTTTTTTTTTTCCTCCCTTGCAGTGTCAGCTTTGAAAATGTTCAATCAATATAAACCTATCACAGGGGTTAAAAGGAATAAACAACCTACCAGTCCTTCAGCAGTGAGAGGGTTGGGTCATGACAGTTATGGAATTAATGACTCAAAACTTCATGTGGTTGGCTTCTGTTAAAAAAAAAAAAAAAAAGAACAAATTCACAATTTACACCATGATTTTCATCATTCATATACCTAAATAAAAGGGAACAAGAAGACCAATAATGAGAAAACTCTAATTGCTCTTACAGGTGTGTTTTAAATAGAAACCAACTATACAAATTTGAGAGACGCTATCATTTTAGGGGAGGATCAGAATGCCATAATGAAAAATTAGATGACTTTGAGGAACAGAGGATTAACAGTCAGATAAAACTTTACAGCATAAACAAGGTCATTTGGTTAAGCGCTAACAACAAGAATGTTTGCTAGACCTTGTCATCTCCTCTGTTCTTCAGAGTGTAGGGGAAAGACCTGGACATTTGGGTGATCATAGGATTACTCTGAAACATTAAATGTGACAGTGTGAAAAAGGCAATATAAGTGCAGGATATATCAGGTTTGGTATTTCCAGCAAAAGAGGGAAGAAAGCCATTGTACAAAGCATGTAGAATGTTGTATACAGCTCCATTTACGTGTGGTTAAAGACATTAATTTAAACTAGAACCTGTTGAAGAATAGCTACAAAAATTATCTGGGGATCAGAGAGTGTGTTTAATGAAAAAGAATAAAGGGTTTGATTTGTTTAACCTAGCAAGATCAAGTAGTTACATGATTTATTTGGTATTAATACACCAATTTAAGTTAAGGGATAAGAAAAAAGATGTTCATACATACAGTAGTCATTAAATTTAGGGTGGAAATTAGAAACAGGTAGACCACATCTCTTTTCAAGAGAAGTGCCCTGAAATAGTTCCCTACAGAGGTCTTGCCAGTGATGAACAGAGTGAAAATTTTCTTTGTGTATTGTGTAATGATATGTATCCCAGTGTGATGCTGGCCTTTTTCACAGTATCATGTTGTTGACTTGTAACAACCGTGTCTTTTCCCAAAGAAGTGTTCCCTCATCAGTTGCTCCCAATCCTGCATTTATGCAGTTAACTGTTCTACCTAATTATAGTTACATCTTCTTGTCCCGATTGCATCCTTTTTGTGCTGCTCCTCCATTTTCAAGTTCATTTTGAATTCTGATTCTGTCTTCCTACTTGCCATCTCTGTCAGTTTGATGCTATCTGAGGATTTCATAAGAACACTCTTTATTCCATCGTCCAAGTTGTTAGTGAAAATATTGAGTAGCACCAGATTTAGGGCAGATCCTTGCAGAACACTGCTCTATGCATTCTTCCATTTTAGTAATGAACTATTAATAATGTTTTCTTTGTAATAGTGCACTGTTTCCCTGCCTGCCCTATGATATTTACAGCAAGACCGTCTCTCTTGAAGCTCATATAGTTTACTTATATGAAGGTAGTGTCCGTTTCAAAAACCAAACCACAGTCTAAATATGGCAAATTCTGCTTCTGGTGGTCTGCACAGAGCTATAAGTAACAGAAAGAAATGGGATTCATTTAGCAAGATATTTTCTTGACAAATCAATACTGGTGTGTATTATTTATCTCCTTGTTACCACTCGCACTTACAAAAAGTTTATTTATTTTTTCAGATTTTCTGGGAATTGAAGGTAAACTGAAGTATGTAATTCCTCTGATTTTAATTTCTTTAAAGACAGGTACAATTTTGTTCTTTCCTACCCGTACTTCCCCTGCTCTTCATAAGTTTTATGCTAGCTGCTCCAGAATTGCTTTGGTTGCTTGCACAAATACCTTAGGGCAAATGCCATCAGGTATAGCCTGTATAGTATTTGCGGGTAGCTGAAATACACTGAAGTGATTCAAATTGTATTTATCTTGCCCCAAAATATTTAATTTCATTAGAGTATTTTGGCACAATCAAAATTTTCTTGTAGAAAAGTTTGGTTTAGTGAAGACTATTTTTCTGTCAAAAAAGCGTAACAGACTGTTCCTGAACATTCCTAAATAAGAAACATGGAGCGTATGGTAATTTCAGCTTCTGAGCAATTATTATTTTAGCTCTATAAAAATTATTTCTGATTTTAATGCAAGTATTAAACTCTCTTAGTAAAACATGTTTAATAAATGTACGCTGGAATATTGAACAATGTACTGTTCAGCATCGGTGTCTTTTCATTACATCTTCCAAACAGTGCTGCCTACCTGGTGCTGCCACAAATCTGATTTGGTGAAACACCTTCTAGGAGTAAGTCTGTTTCCCACATTTGGTCTCTGAGCTGGGACTTTGAGAGTTAAGGCCAACTAATATTAATCGTAAAGGTAATTTTTGCAGTGTTAGCTCAGTTCCTAGTGGGTTTAGTGTTACGATCATCAGCTCCTGTTTGGTCTGTTTTGACCTTCAGTATGTTCAAACAGTTCATGGGCATTCACAGTAATGCCCATTCTATAATCTGTCCTCGTAGACACCCATCCTCAATCTTTTTGTGTCAAAAACAAATTCAAAGTTGAGATTTAAAAATAAGTAGATAAATAATTACTTCCTCTAGAAAGGTTTTGAGGGCTTTTCATTGTTGCTGCTGTTCTGACCTGGCCATGAATTCCCAGCAAAGGAGACTAGAACTGGTCCTTGAAAGTTTAGAGCCAAGATGATCGATGTTTTGGATTGGAGAGCTCTGGGAGGCTGAATATCATCCTGGCTGGTAGTTGCGAGGTGATAGTATTGATTTCAGTTCAAAGTACACATAGATGCCTACAGATGTATTCTGCATCCATTAGGTTCTGAATGCAGAGCTTTTAATTCTTGGTACGTAGCAGCACGATGTGTAGGCAGGCTTTGCCCTGGTTTGTTTTTAGCGTAAGTAGAAATAATACTGTGTGCGTCCATTTTAAATGACTTGACCTTTTGTTAGAGTGAGGATTGTGCATTACTTGTTACGGAGTGACTCCATTTGTCCGTGCAAATAGGTGCAAAACAAGGATTCTGTCAGGCTACTGCAAAACTGAGAGGCGGGTCAGATTTAATGGAAAGATCAGTCATTAACCCTTTTACAGCGACTGCCTAGGGAAATCCTTGTGGATGAAAGTTGTGTTATGTTATCTTACCTAACTCTGCTGAGCTGCGAAAAAACGGTGAGGCTAATGCACGTACTCTGTCTAGCAGAGTTTCCTTAGGAGCTCTGCAAGGAGACCAACGTAGACCTTTTCTTTTTCTTTTCACAGAATATGAATCAATTAAGGCTGCTAAGTTCCAGGCTTTTACCATTACTCGTGGCCCTGCTGCTTTTCTACTGCTGTGCCAAGACAGTGGGGATTAGGTACGGGGTGGGCAAAGGCACAGAACAGGAATCACAATGTTAGAGTATGTTGCCTTTTCTGAATATAAAAATGAATAGTTTCTTGAACTTGCAATTACATCAGAAAAGGAACTACATTTTTTTTGCAAACTGTTGGGATTTCCATGCTTCCATGTGATTTGCACACCAGCAATAATAAATCAGTGTGGTTACATGGTGGCATGAATATGGTGGATTTAAAAAGCAAATTAATTGTTCATTTCAAAGTGATAGTAGCTCTTAAAAACAGGGAGTTGCACATAAATAATAGCTAAAGTGAATATTATTTTAAAATATTGTCTGCCTGATGATTTTTCTACAGCGCAGAAGCAGGCATGATCTCCGTCCCAAGAAGCCTGCATATTTTACACAACAGAATTAAACAGTTTCTTAGGGTTAGTTCAGAGCTGAGGGCTCAACCGAGGAACACTCTGAATCAGGTATCATCTTGAGTAAGATGCTAAAATTGGAAGCCTGAACGACGTCCTTTGTTGAGTGGGAACGCATGTCCTGTTCAGTCCTCAAATTTTGGTGCAAAGTTGGTTTCACATTTCTTTGTTCTACTGTGCTTGTCGTGTTAAGTAGCAACGTTACAATACATGGAAACTAAAAGCATTGATTGTAAGTTGTAGGAAAATAGAGGTTTTTTGTAAGCACTCCCACCCATCTGGAACTTGCTGCTCCCTTATAATCAGTCACAGATTGTTAAATAAAGTAGACTTTACTTCACCCTGAACTCTTGCTTTATTCTTCTGTGAGTAGTCCAAAATAAGTATTGGATCCCTTAATTAGAACTGAATAACCAATTGGCTTGCATTACCTGCTGGCCTTCAGAGGCCTGTAGCCACTTTTCTATTTCCTTCTGATCATATTGTATTTAATGAAGGGGTTTGCTGGCCAGCTTCCACATAGGGTGCTTGCATTCTTGGTGACTGCACTTAGTGTTTTTATTTATAATTGGTGCAGTGCTGCTTTAAATATTTTATTATCCAAAATGCAAATGATCTCCTTTAGCTTCCCTTTGTGGACGAACCTGTTTGCTTGACTTTCTGTATGTGTGTCATCTTTCCAACTGACATGTAGCAGTGTGGGATCTCACATTTGGATACTTCTCACTTGGCGCCGTGCTCACCCTTCCACTTACATTTTGAAGAGTAATTTCATATTTTCTTCTCTATCATTTTGTTTGCCAGCATGGATGAGAGCCATTCCTGGAAGGGGGTGTGCATCGGAGCTGGCACCGAGCGAACCACTGGCATAGGGAAGAGAAGCTGTTCCTGTGTCAAGAAGGCTTGGGCATGTCTAGGTTGTGCCGCCTATTCCACTCTCAGCTCGTTGCCAAAATTCTGTGTGCTCCCTTATGCCAAGACCTATTGAGAGAGAGACTGTCTGTGAGTGTGTGAATTTATAGATATTTAATTAATAATCGAGCAGATAATTTCCATAGTAATTGCCTTACCTAGGGCGAGGAAAGAAAGGGAAGGTACGCATGCATGTCGCATGCTTTACCCTCGACTATAACCACAAGTTGATTTCCAACCTGAGCATGACAGGTTTTCTTGTTTGTTTGTGCTCTGCTTTTTGTTTGGGGGGAAATTTGTGAGGAGTTGTTTGTTTTGCTTAATTGATGCAACACAGGGTTCTTCCAAACCAGCCCCCTCATCAGAAATCTTTATTATGAGAAGCCGACTGTAATAAGGATTTATTGCGCGTAGCTCTGTTAATGTAACATGTTGGTGACAGTGTGCCACAGATACTCCTCTACATTTGAGCTGAACATGAATCTTTCAGTCCTAGCTGGTGAGCCATGACTGTTTAGTTTGAGCTAAAGCAGCTTGTGTTTTTAGCTGCAGTTCTTCATTAGTCATTACGAATGTTAGTCATTACAGTGGCTAAAACTAGACTCTATTTTTTGGCCCCGCTGCGAGAAGGTGAGTCAGGGTAAGACGTTAGGTATGGGTATGCAGGGTGTGACAGGGATATATATTTACTGCAGAGTTACTGAAATAGTTTATACCGGCATTTGTTTGATGAATGTGCTGAAGCTGCTGATTCTTTCTGAAATGTTGACAGGAGACAGCGTTGGCTCCAGCCCTGGTGAGCCAGGTAGGTGCCGCGCACCCTCCTCCCAGCTAAGATCTGCAGCAGTGAGCTAAGGAGACCCAGAGACGTGAGATCTGGGAGGGGAGCTTAAGAGGCATCGCATAGCTGAGACCTGAGCAGGTTCCAGACAAAGTTAACTTACCGTCTGGATCACTTGAGGGGCAGTGATCTACTGACTGCTTCATCCGTTACCCTCAGTTGTCCTTTCACTGTTCAGAAGTTGCTGTTTTTTCTTGTGGGATTTTTAGGTAAACTTTAAAATAGCTATATAGTTTTGATGTCATCATTATCCTTTGGATTAGTTAGGTATTTATCATCTGGAAGACTCGATCTCCATCTTGTCACAACAATTTTTGCCATTTTAGCAGTCCTGAAGTCCAGGGAGATGAGCAGAGACTCTTCTTCCGTTCTTGTTACAAAACTGCTGTAACTCTCTCTAAGATTTCTGTGCAAGATTTAGCCGCTGTGCTAACACTATGTCAGCTGCCTGTTATTACTGGTGAGGCAGCATATGACTGTCCTTCCATCACCCCAGAGTTCACCAGAGCTACAAGACCAAGGCAGAGAGGCAAGTGTGGCCATTTTATTGAGTACTGTGTGCATGTTCAGCAGCATGTCCGCCTGTCAGACTGGGAGCACTGGGCAAAGCACTGGAAAGGAGGACTCCCAAAAAATCCATCCAGATCTCGAGGCCAAGTGAACAAACAGCAGATAAGAGGTGGACTGTGAAACAACTGCGTTTTGCAGAACTTCAAAGTGATTTTGAACAGTTGTAGTCTAGTCACTGACTCATCCCCTCCTCCCCCTTTTCACTTTTCCTGCCACTCCACGAACAGCATGTGAAAGCACTGAAAGAAAATAAGAATCTTAAACTCATAAACATACCTGCCTCCCATCTGGCACTCATCCCAGCAGCCTGGTGATCTCCTTAGTTGTCCAGCAGATAGTTGAAAAACAAGAGTCCTGTGAAGATTCGCATGTCACCATATCCCTGCCAGATGGCGGTTAGTAAAACATGGGCAAATTGCATTGGCTCTGCTTCCATCATGACAATCACAACAGAAACACTACAGTGTTGCAACATCGCTATTTTTTAAGCTAGGAAAATGAAGGGACCGTAAAGTAGGGCAATCGTGGAATGCTAAACACCACTTAAACCTAATTGCAATGAAGTAAGTAGACTCTGAAGGGTACAAAGCACCGCTGAAGGCGACCCACAGGTTTTAGCCTCTCGCTCTATGAGTATGGGGGTGAGCTTCAGGAAGACGGCACTGGGCGTAGTTGCCTCACCACTCTGTTGAAAAGCTCTTCCAACTTTAATTCCATTTTTAATCCCATTTTTACTAATGATCATTCTTAATTTGGTAAACTTTTCAGTCTTCAGACCCCATCAAAAAGGGAACAGAATGAGACCATAAGGCTTGATCGTGTGTTTCTAAACCAGGACACCAACAGACTCCCTGTGTCATAAGGATAAGCAATTTAGGGTAATAATGGCATAGGAAAGAGAGAAACTTGAGGCTGCAGTAGAAGTCAGGCTGCTGCTAGAATCATGTGCTGCAGTAAAACCAGTGCCTTGACACCTCAGCTGGAGATTTGCACCCCATTGAATTAACTATTCCCGAAATGCAAACGACAATCTCTGCTCTACCCACCTTGTCATGTAGTGGTACATTTCAACGTGAAGCTGAGCCAATGTAACAACCTCCCGCTGCTGAAAGGGGAGGCCCTTCTCCTCCCTGCTCGCAGCCACTTGGTCCCACGCTCTTTCTGGGATTTTTCAGACCTGCCTCTGAGCTGTCACTGAGTAAGAAAGATACTTGAATCAGTATGTGCGCAATCCTTGTGTTGTTGGGACAAGGAGCAAGAACCATCTCCCCAGACGGCACCCTCCAGCTAGGCCAGAAACCCCATTTTCCCATAGGCGGGGGGAAGCTGGCTGGCTGCGTGTGGGACCATGCTGTGGTGCTCGGGAAGCAGAGGTCTGGGATGTTGCTCAGGATCACCTCTGTGCAGATCAGAACATGACAGGGCAGAGCACTGGCTTTCTGCACCACACAGAGCCGGCCAGTGCTTGGTGCAGGGATGCCGTACTGACCCAGTAATGTGCCTCAGTGTTTGTGGTAACAAAAGGCTACCATGTGGGAGTGGGGACAGCTTTTGCTATTGACTTGCGGTGCTGTTAATGCCCATTCAGATTCTTTGAAGAGCCATCCTTCCTTTCTTCTCCCAGACCCTCAGCCCCATCCTGAGCAATTTGTTTTGGCTGGTATGGGTAAAAAGTCACAAATGCATCAGAATTTACGGAGTTATCCAAAGGCGTTTGAGCCTCCATGGTCTTGCTGGTTAGTAGCTAATTTGCGACTGCAGGCTTTCAGCAAGCTCGAGTTCCTTTTGAACCACCACAGGTAAAAGCGCTGTGGGGGATGACTTTGGCAGAAGTGTCTTACAAAACAAAATTCGAGATCAGCCTAAGATAAAGAACTCAATCTGAAAAGGGTACTTAATCTAGTGTTTGGGTGTCTTTTAGGCAAAAGTACCCATTACCCCTGTGCTTATTTGAAGCTGCGAACGACTTCAGTCCAATTTCAAGCATAAAAGCAAGTAAGTGGGCAGGCTGAAGCTGCATTCCTGGCTGAGAGTAAATGCGCTGCAGGCTGGGATGCTGGTAAGGTACTTGCCTCTGCTGGCTGGAGATTTAGCTTGCTTTGTTGCTTTGGATTCGTTTTAGGTCAGGTATATGGGGAGATTTGTGGATTTTTTTAGCCCTTTGATGAGTCAAAAAGCAGTTTGGCAACTGCAAGGCTGTTCTGCTCTTGCTTGAGTGCCATGAGTTTCAGCAGAGCTGCAATGCCCAGCGCAGACCTTGCCCCACCTTTTACAAGTTTATTCCCTATATACTTGGTGACACCAGAAAAAGATTTACAAAGCCTTCTACCAGCACCAGAGGAACTCAAATGTAATTAGTTTCAAAACTGATGTTTGGTTTTCAGCAATTATATGTTTGATTGCATTCAGCTTGCTTTCCTCTTAACTGCAGATGTATTTCACGTTTCTCCGCTGCTTGTTCTGCTGAGAGACCAGAGAAAGACTGAAAATCTTCAGCAACGTTTTTCAAATTCTTGTACCAATTTTGGTAACTGTTTTTCTCCTTGAATTTATGATGTAAATTACCTGGCAATGTCCTGCTTTGGTTGATAACCTTAGCGCTGCTAACTTGACTTGAATCAGTATCCAAGAGTTATTCTGTAGCAGCAGTTCAGCTCATTGCTGGCTGGAGGAGAACGGGGGATCTCCTCCAAACCCAAACTTTTTACATCACGTCTTTCCTTTCCGTTTCTCCCCCTGCCTTCTGCCTTTTATTCTCTTTTCTTTCCCTTAAGCCTTACCCTCTTCTCTCACCATTGCTCTTAAATATGCCTGTTCCCCTCAGGCTTTGACCTTGCACAGGCAGTAAGCGCAAAGCTGTGTTATTTGGAGTGAAGTAACACCAGTAGTCAGGAAGGAACAATGTAGTTCAGGCCAGATAAAATAAATCTCGCATTTCCTGTCAAGAAACTGGGCCAAAAGCAATGATGAGAGACAGAGGGGGCAAACCACGCGGCTCAAAACTAGAGACATATGGGTTAGAAACAACCGCAACCCTCGCTTAAAAACAGAAAACAAAAAGCAAAGGCATTGGATGAAAGAGAAATAATACCAGCTCCTCGGCAATAAAAACCGCACAACGTGGGGTCTAGCCAGCTTCCAAACCCATCGCATGTGTGGCACAACCGGGGTCTAAATTTCCTGCTACTGTACAAGATAATAATTGTCCTTTGATTAAGTTATTTAATTGGTGCTTTGTGTTATAAATTAGAGAGCTGATCTTACTTTGACTGCCTTGTTTCTTCATCAAGATCCCTTCCAGACCCAAGGAGTTGCGCTGATTAGAAGTTGTTGCTACTTTTGGTGTGTTTTAGTAACTCTCCGGCTGGTTTGCATAGCAGTGAAAGTTCCAAAATCACGTCAGTTTTGTACTGTGACTCCCTTATCCCCACAGTAAGCCGTTCATCCAGCACTGCTGGTGCAAGTGAATATTAATGAGTATATGCATAAAGGGTTCAGGATCTGTCCACAAACCAGTGAGGGTTTTGAGCGTGTGCTTATTTGTAGAAAAAGGTCTGTCATACGCAGCTAAACTATAGAGTTAGGATTTGGAGGACTTTTTGGATTTTCTTTCTGGGAAGGATATGGATGTGTGTGTGGAGAGTGATGTCATCTGAGGAGCATCCCAACGAGGCAGAAAGCAAGGATGGCTCTTTGGGATGGTTCCCATGGGGGCCAGTGTTGCATCCTGATCAGTTTGGGAGACTGAACCGAAAGCAACGCACCAGGTGGTGTAAGAATGTTTAAACAGGCATAGCACTTTTCATCTTCAAAGTAGTGTGCAAAGATTAACTAATTAGATTGTTTTTCCTCCTTCTTAGGAAGAGTTTGCAAAATAGTGGTCAGGGAACAACTGGGCATATGATTTATTTAAGTGCTGAAATGCTTTGTATAAGGTCCCTCACAGGAGGCCATTAGGAAAATGCGGTTACTTTAGGATGTGAAGAAAAGTCCTTTGTGGTGAAGAGGCAGGAAGCAAGGAGTAGTCAGTTCTATTATGGATGATGATTATATTTGAGCACCTCAGTTATAAGTGCTGAGAGTTCAAAATGGGTCTTGACAACGTACTGGAGAGGCAATATTTTCTATCGCGAAACGTACTTGGATCAATTCAGTAAAGAGGGGGGAGATTTGTGAAGCACTCCAGGAGAATTTGCCATTTTCAGGAGTGGAGGGGGGGACACATTACCACCAAGTCAAGCAGAATGGGTGCAGAGGAGACTGGCAGGATGGGGCTCCTTCTCCTGTCCTCCTAGGAGGAGGGTAGGCATTGACTGGAGCAGGGTATCTTATGCACCTGTCTCTTGATTTTAAAAAAAAGTAATATAAATCAAAGCCTCCAGAAGAAGGCATGAAAGGACGGGAAAGGTAGGGGCAGGAGTAACTTAGACTAGAAATAAGGAGAAGCAGTGCGTGAATGTGTGGTGGATGGTGCTCTGCGTTCCGTTCTCCTCTGTGGAGGCAGTGAGCGTGCCTTATGGGGCACATCGTCCTCCCAGGGGTGCCGAGGGATCTGCCCCTCTCCTGGGCAGCCCAGGAAGGGGGAATGCAGCAGGGATGCTGCGCAGTACAGTCCCACCACAGCCTGTCGTGTGGGCTTGCCTGTGCAGACAAGCCCAGGGTTTGATCATCGCTGAAGTGAACATCCTGACGGAAAGCTTAACTGATCTGACACACAACTCCAGCCACAGAGTTGTCTAGCAGGATATCAAATAGCAATATATTCAACCAGCGAACCACTGTGTTAGAACAACACATCTTCAAAACAAACTGAGCACACCCTGCAGGTATCCTTGTTTCTAGGTATTTCTGAAAGCAATCCTCGCTCTCTTAACCCTTTCAGGTGCTCTACATCCAGCACAGATGGAGAACTTGCACTGAGGCATGCCCTTTGCCTGGTTCAACGTGATAACTGCATTAGGCTGGTAGGGTTTTTTTGCAGCTTTAACAGGACATCGTTTCCTGCTCATTTCTTACCACTGTGAGCTGGGGCTGGGGGGGCGGGGAGAGAGAAGGAAGGGAGGTAACCGTTTAAGTGGGAGTGATATGCAACCTGATTGTTGCAACTATGATTTGTACCTCTATAAAGTTCTCTGCCAGTTACAAAGTATAACATAAAAACAGTTCAGTAGTGATAACTGAACACTCAAAAATGGGGATCTTAACATTACCATATCATTGGAATAAAATGAATAAGGAACCTTTGGACAATGGGTTCTTCTTTTAGGAAAAGAATAATCCAAATTTCCAGCCAAAGCTATAGGTAGGTCAGAGAAATTTGCATCTAGAATAGGATCTTTAATTCTTAGACCTTGAGGGCGTCTAGATCTGCACTATTTAGGCCCATTTTTAGCTAAAACCTGAATTTAACTCAGACCCTGCTCATTTGGGATTGAGTTAGCTTGTGGCTGACTAGCATGTATATATGTGTGCTACAGTACTTGAGGACAAAATTATCACACCATGTAACCCTATCTAAATTAGGAGGCAAAGCCACCTGTACAGGCAGTAGAGACAGGCAGGCTCATCCAAAGTGGGCTTCAGAGCAGCCACGCTAGGAATCTCCGCTGACTCTATGAACAGTTAGATGCCTGAAGTCAGGTGGTATGAATACCCTCTTGGGTGCCTGGTGAGCGAGTTTTGTCTTTTGAGTTCAGTTGTCAAATGACTACATGATAAACTCTAGGCTTCCACTGGAACCAGGAATTGAAGAATCTGAAGTGCAAGATTTTCTCCGATTTAAAGGAGAAGAAAGATCTTGGATAATGATTTTGAATTTCAGTGTTCCCTATAGCAGAGTTCGACATGCATTCCTTATCAAATTCAGGATTAAATTCTCATTTTGAATGTGCACATCTGTTAAAATATTAACTCGTTATATGTCAGAATTTTCCAGGTTTCCTGGCAAGTCATGCTCAGGATGAAGTCTTTCCAACTGTATGTATTCAAGGATGTGTTTATATATATGGGTATATACAAACACACACGCTCTAGACAGTGTGTAGGTGAGAATGCTGTTACAAAGAAAGATTATTCCAAATTATTTATTACAAGAGGCAGTAGCAGTCCCCTGTATTTAGATTGCCTCAGTGAATTTTAAAAGGTCCTGTTGCACCAAAAACCGTTAATCCTTGCTCAGTCTTCAGCGTTCTTTAAAACTTCTTAGTGAAAAAAATTCCAAGTTTCAGAAGTGGAATTTTGTTATGCCATGAAGCTCTGTTCAAACCTGGTGGTGATACAAGTCTATGAAAATCGCGATTTCACTTTCATTGTCATTGTCTAGGAAGCGTGTTCCAGTGTCACAACATCAGCCAAACAGGGGTGTTACAAAGAGCTGAGCTCAGCTGGTAGCTGGTACCAAACCACCTCCGCTCCTGCAGCACATACCCCCCTAGGCACCCTTGGACTTGCCAGAGCAGCTGTAGCAGGATGGGGAGCACAGGCTGTCCCAACCTCCTCCCTGGACATCCGATTTCCCCTTCTTCTCCCTCCCTAGGCTGGCATTGGCTGGAGTTTGCCCAGCAGTGTAGCTGGGAAATGGAAAAACATGGTGAGCTCTCCTGACTAAAGACCAGACAGTATCTTACTTTCTGCAGACTCCAGCTCATACCCTGAAGCTCAAATGGTAGACTTCTGTGCAGAGGGGCAGAGGCTAAACCTTGCCAGGGAGGTGCGATTTAGAAAAGCTTCAGCGGTTGTATGTAATATACTTAGTTTTTATCTTTTTTTTTTCCTTTTAGAAAAGGAGAAAAGTTCATGCAAAAACCATGAAAAAAAAATTGCAAAGCCAAACATTGACAATTAAGGCCAAATTTAGGTAGTCCCTCCAATCACACTTCCGCCCTCCTGCGTGAATGCCCTGTGATACAGTTTTGAACTGCAAGAACCTGGGCTAGTTTTTCCTCTTCAGTGCAGAGGATGGACACACAACAGGACAGAATTAACGGGCAAGTTTAATGCCAGTATTTCCTAACTTTGAAATGCTTGACTTTAACCTTTTTTTTTTTTACAATGTTTTTTGAATGTACGCTCTGTTGTTATTGATTGCAGAATAAACACTTCACTCGATTTGGAGAGAGGTATTTCTGTCTCATACAGCTCTGAAGTTACTAGTTTCACCAGGGCTGAATTTGGCCCATTATATCTAATGAATTGTGTATTCCAAAATCAATATTAATAATGCTGGGTGCTCTTTTTAAATAAATTGTAGACATTCATATAGTCTGTGTAAAGTTCATATGAAATGATACTTGCCTATTCTTTATTCATCCTTTTGGTTAATAAATAATCCTTTAGCTTTTCAGTGGTTGGTTTCTGGGATCCTGTTGGACATCTGTATTTATCATTTAGGAAGCCATCACCAGTAAATCTTTCTCTCTTCAGATTTTTGACAGAAAGCCCAGGGTTTTCAGGATTATTGGCTACTTCTCATTGCGTTTGGGGTTTGTTGGGTTTTTTAAAATGTATTTATAACCTATTCTATTGGTGAGTTGCAGTTTATGAATTGAGAAGTTGTTTTAGCAAAATGTACGGCATTGGGGAGGCACTGAGAAGGAAAAATCAACCATCCACTTGCTGAATCTCTGCATTTGCTGCGAGGCACCATTTCATCTGGGGATGTGAGTGACTCACAGAGGTTGGAGGGACTCATAATTTCCGTACTACAGCACCGTTCGCTAGGATTTTGTGACTTTTGTATTTATCATTAGAGGCAACGTTACACAATGTCAAAGAAAAAAAATCTAGCCTTCATAATGTGCTTTCCTGATTGTAAATGGGGCTGGATATCCTGTACTGAAATGTCAGGTTAGATCCTTTGTAAACTCTGAAGCCTGCTCTCAGAATAGAACACTTCTGGAGTGTATTAAATTGGTGTTAATTGAGAAACACATATGCCAATGACATTTTAAGCTACGCTAAATAAAACCAAACCTTTAGCAGGTCCCTATCACAGAGAGATCCTGAGATTTCACTGAACCTGCTGCTGCCGTCATCTTTTTTCCATCTATGCATATGTTGCTTGCAATGATATATGGTAACTCCTGATGCAAATACCACTCATGCTGTTACAGCTTAAAAGGCCCAGAAATAGAATGCAAACACAATGTCTGTTTTTTTCTGCTCCACGTTATAAAAACCTATGACCAACAGCCTAAAGTTTGATTCCTTTTCCCTGCAGTTTTCACACCAGCTGACTTCAAAACATACGTTTAGCGCTGCAAGTCATAAAAAATTCATCGTCTCTTTCTTTTTTTAGGGGGACTAATTCTGCAAGTGTCTCAGGGTTCTTTAGCTCCTGTTGCAGCTAAGCCACAGGCCAGCACCTCAGGAGGGACCCCGTCCTCAGGCAACCCAGTGCCCAGTGTATTCACTGACTCCTCTTCCCCGACACGACTGGCCCCTGGATGAGGCCCTAAGTGTATTGGTAAAGTACATGCGCTTTATCTTAAGATAAATAAAGCCATTTGAAAAACACAAAGCAAAATTGGGGTTGAAGTCCCAATTGTGTCAATATACTCATGGGATGTGGCAATATTTTGTTGCACGTTTGATTTGTTACAGAAAAGAAAGGGCAGCCTGGAAGTTACCTAGGGCTGGGTCCCAGCAGCGCTGGCCGCATGGCAGCTCAGCGGAGCGGCGGTGAAATCCTGCTCTAATGCAGCTACGCAAACTCTCCCGAGCTGGCTTTGCAGGACCACTCTTGTTAGAGCAGCTGTCTTCTGCTGCAAGTTAGGGCAAGAGGTCAAGAGCCGTTTATGAAGAGTCTGGTACCATTAAGCTGGCATGATACAGCTACGAGCGAAACTCTCACTGGCAGCTCATTGATTTGCAAGTGACAAAGCCCACTACTGCTTTGCCACTCAGTAACTTTTTGCCTTTGAACCAAAAAAAAACCCAGATTTTTTCCTCAAATAGCTCATGCAGGTTTTTTGGTTTGGGTTTCTTTTTGGACAAGCAGAAGTACTTTTGAATGTGCATTGTATTGCCACTGTGCACTGCACTGTAGGACCTCTCTTGGTAAGAATATGATTTGTAGCCATCTCCTGACTGTGTCTTGGAGGTGCTTAGTTATATTTCTGACTCACTGCCTTTATGAGCATAACTAAATAGACACTAAATCGTTGAAAGGAATTTAGTGTCTATAAAACTCAGACTTGTAGGTGCCTGGCTCCTGGGTGGAGGGGAACCAGGGTCTCTGCCCCAACTGCTACCCCCAGGTGTAGTCCGGGGAGTAGCCAGTGTCTGCCTGATGCACAGCTTGAAGGAGCAGAGAGGGGGATGTTCCTCTCAGGACGGGTGCACAAACTGCTAAGCTGCTGCAATGTCCACCTTATCCTCCTGTGGCCCCCAGTAAATTTTGATTTCTTTACTGTACGGTTTCAGAAGTTCATGCTGCGTGCTGCCAATCTTCTTCCCAACTTACACTTATTTCTGGTGTTTCAGATAGGGCCTCAGGTTGTGGGAAGTCTGGTGGAACCGCATCAGTTGGAATATGTTATTACACGGAACATGGTCAACCTGTAGCTGTGCTCTAGGTCCCAGTAAGCTGGATATTGGTCCGCCATGTCTATCAGGAACAAGGACTGGAGTTTCTATCTCCAGTTATCTGATAAACGGAAATGAATGAAGCCATTTATTTTTTGAAGAAATATCTCCCTTCCAAGCCTTCTCTGGTGTAAGAAGTATTAGATAGCGTGTTTGGTTCTTTCTAATTCCGGATATGTCTTTTTCAGGTCGGTCAGGTTTTCTTGTTCTTGTTTGTTATGTACAGTACAACACACAGGTTTAAAGTCAATGTATGCCTACAACATTCTACAGAGATGGTACCATCTTTATTTGCATTTCACGGATGAGAAAACATAGAGCAATTGAGTGCTTTCCTAAGGCCAGACAGGAAAACCGTGGCAGGAGGATGGAGGATTCTTTGACCGCCCAGTGTGGACATTGTCTGTTCAGCCTGTCTGTCTGTCCTTCCTCCTCGTGGCATGGTGTCCCACCACCATCTGTTGGAGCAGCTCAGGAGTGCAGGAGTCTTGCACACTGTAGTGACTAGCCGACTGTTTGCCATGCAGTCTTTGACAGGGTAGCTGCGTGCAGAACTTGATTATAATTCACTTAATTGTCCACTTTCTCGTAATTGTTCTTGCTGCCCCCACTCCCAACATGCTTATGTTGGGAGGACCAGGAGGGCTATGCTGGGCTGTCCCAGAGGATTCCTCTTTTCTCCTCTCGCATGTCTCAGACATGATAGCTGCCTTGTGGCCGGCGTGCAACCATGGCATTACATGCTCAAACACACTCTTATTAACCCCGGGCTGGGAACTCCCTCGGTGATAACACTGTAGATGCAGTACTCGGCCTGTGTGGATTTTAATATAAAATATTACGATCTGTCTGTCTGCTTGCCCATCTGTCTATCTGTCTATCTATCTAATGGACCTACGCGCATGCTGGAATAGCTTGGGGAAGGTCAGAGGGAGTTCAGGATGACAGAAAAAAAGGTCAATTTTTGTGTGCATGCATGTGTTGCTCCAGCTAACTGATGAGGCGTCTTGGCAGGGCGTTTCAACTTAAAGAGACAGCCCCGTCCGTTTGGAGGACACGAGCGCCCTGCTTGTGAAACGCCGTCGAGAGTTGCTCGCCAGAGGTGACTTTGTTTACAGCTTTCCCGATGATAACGTTGCCTCGCAAATATCTCCAACGATTCTGCTGGACTTGTCGGAGATAAGCGTGGTATGCGCGACGCGGCCCAAGATTTGGTTTGTGTTTAATTGGGACATCTGTATGTTCACACACATTGTAAAATAGAGAAGCTGAGTGTGTGCAATGGGACTAGGGGGGGCTTGAGCATCTTGGGGTGGGTGCACACGTGTGGTGGGGTCTGGTAGACATAGAGTGCGACAAAACAGCTTGGAGATGTTTCACTCGGTGACTTTTTGGTGCCAAGTACTGTTTTTCGATTTCAAGCAAGTTTTTGTGGATGAGCTGGAGATTAATTCCTGCCCCCCCCCACCCCCGGCCACTAAGCTGAAGATTCGATGGCCGGCGTGGCGCTGGGATCCTGTGGGTGGGAACTGCCGGTGGGAAGGGGACAGCCTGGTTTCCAGCAGCAGCCCCAGCTCACAGAGCGACCATTAGGCAGGCGGAAGCCCCCGGCAGGGTTACGGACCAGACAGTCTATACCAAGGCAGGTCAAAGGGTGAGGTTGCTGTTTACTGAATCGGTAAATAGCTAATTATTCAGCCTGGCAAGAGGACGAAACCCGCATGGGATGTAAATCCTCGCCAATTCAATGTTATCTAGCGGGGAAGGGATTTGAGATCCGAGGATCCCTTGCAGTAGCAGAGGGGAGCTCTCTGTGCTTTAAAACCTTTTAGGGTGATTGTACGATACCACGGAGTCATTAAGGAGCCCTCACGTGCCAGAAGCAGTTTAACAGGCCCAGTGTTGGGCACTTAATTGTGTCAATAATTATTCACGCATTAGCACCAGCTCCTCCTTAAAGTGTGTACTGCAGTGACTCATTAAGTTATTACTGGTATTCATTACCAGTAAAATTAGTCTTTTTTTAAAGTGTAAAATTTATGTTTTATAGAATAATATTGCTAGGAGTGCAACAGCTTTGCTCCACTGCCTGCTTGGTGCGGAGGAAAACAAGACTATGTGGAGATGAAGCAGTATTTTTTAACCAAAAAGAAGTCTTCAAAAATAAGAGGCAGTCAAATTAGAAAGAGTCTTGTGCCTTTTTTTTTTCCTCTTTTTTTTTTTTGTTTTGTTTTGAGGGGTTTAAGTACTTCAAATCAGGGTAGAGGAGAAGCTACATTTCTGCCTGGCTTTGAGTGTTAGTCCTGTGTGTGTATGTGCTCTTTTCTGGTATCAGGAGTGAGAAAGATGCCCAGTGTCTTTTGATTAATAAAGTGTTAATGTATATGCAGCTGTCTTTATGTTAAATGCTTCGTGGTGCACTTTGTTTCTTTAAATGCCGATCATTTACAGTGAGTGTGTACAGTATATATGCCTGGAGGGAGAGCAATTGTTATACAACTCTTTAATCCGAACCATGATTAAAACCCCTTTTGTTCCTCCCTCCCTGCATTACTCCAGCCTATCATCTTCTCTGAGAAATCATTTGGCAAGTAGATACGTGTGTATTTTAAGAGAATAACTCCTTTTAAAGAATCAGTTTTGCTTTTGTTCTGCTTTTAGAACTTAGTTTTTTGCATTTCAATATACAGCGCTGTTCAAAAGGCGTAGGAGGGTCATAGCCATTTTTTGCGTGAATAAGGTATAATTGAAATATGATGTATGCAGATATCATCACTTCTACAGCAATTATCCGGATTGTTTGTTTAGTGGGAACATACTTTCAAGTAGGGGTTGGTCAGTGGCAATCATGTTGCGTGACACAGCTGAGAGAAATGACAAAGAATATGTAAAGCCTCACACTGTGAAATTTTACGTTGCGCCGGGAGTGTCTACTAGGGGGAATCATTAGGAATTTCGAAGGTGAGGGCCACGGGGGTTTCAGAGAGAAATGTAAAGGAAGACGGGGAGGCTGGCGCTTAGATCTTGGGGAGAGGCTGGGGTTTGGCATTCTGTTTCATGTGGAGACCAGCAGTTAATGCGGTCCTTGTTGAAACTTGAAACAGCTCTATTAGTAGCTTGATTGGGGAGAGGAGAAGAGACCAAGAGTAAACAAAAATGTGCGGTCTGGAGATGGGCTTAATTGTGCACAATACATCTTGCCTCTGTGCGGCTTATTCTAATCACTCCAAATGGCAACACACACGCTCGCGCGCACACACACACACACACAAATTTGATCTTCTCAAGCAGATAAAACTGCTATGTGTATAATATTGCCAGGCTAGAAGGAAAAAAAAAAATGGACATCTGTTTAACAATTCTCTATTGTAGACAGGATCATAGAAACACTGTTGCCTGCCTGTCGTGTTCAATCAAAATGAATAAAATGCTGATTTTAAAAAAAGAAAAAAAATCAGGCAGAAGAGAGCCTTAAAGTATTTACTTAGACTTTTTCTGTTTTAATTTCAGCAGCACGATGAGGAGGGGGAATCCCAGGGGCAGGAGGAGGTTTCAGGAACAGCGAAGGGAAGATTTTGTTTTGTGTTGTGTTGGGTTTTATCCTCGGTACAGCCGAGAGAGGCGAACAGCAGTCGGAACTAATTGTAGCTCGCTCAGGAAAGTCTTCATTAGCACTTGCCACACATGGTTACCAGATGTGCCGAAGACTGGGTGGGAGGAGGGGGGAAGGGGTATGTGGAGAATGGGCTACATACTTAAACCTAATAATCTGTCTTTTGTTTTCAGGTCTATTGTGTTGGGGAGGGGAAGAATGGGGAGAGGGGGAAATCCTGGCTGCCTTTTGATGCAGCCAGTCCCTATTAGCTGAATGGCATTCCTTGTCTTGCAGCCTCCTCCGAGGAAGGAAAAAACCCTCACTCATGGCCAAGTAAAGAGAGATTTATTTATTATTTTTAGTTATTTTTTTTTAAGGCTATCAGTGAACTATTATTCCACTGAACCCAGCTGAAAGTATTTGGATAATCAAACTGGTAAACCACTACCATTCTGGCCAGCTCGTGAATTTGAGCTGGGGTTTTTTTTTGTGAGCTTATGGGTTCCCAGAGTATCAGTGGGGCTGTTGAACTCTCAGTTCAATACCAAGAGCCTCTCCTTAGTTCACGTTTACTTCACCAGTGAGTGTGAGCTGCAATCAGTGAAGCCAAGTCCGGCAGGAGGGTAAGAGCTCTGTGGTCCTGTCAGTCAACCCTGAGATTGTCATCTTGGTCAGATGTTTAACTTTCTGCCTGTTGCTATTTAAAAAAAAATATTAAATGGATCTTCCATATATAGAGGCTGTCGCTGCTGCAGTCGAAATTGTGGTCCTGCTGCCCACGTAGATGATTTTCACAGGAACCAGCGTTAATTTTATTGCAGATGTTACCACAGACATCGCTAGTTGCTCCTTAGGAAAAAGAGTCCCCCTTCCTCTTCTTTAGAAATGTCCATCTCCAGGAGAGTGTGGGACCAGGGGGGGATCCTTCATGGCCATCCTCCCTGTCTCCCCCCACTTCAGTGGCACTGTGGCCTCTTTCCCCTCTCTGTCCCTGAAACCTTCCCACAAGGTGGGCAGTTTTTTGTACTGTGCTTGGACATCCCCTTTCTTCCCAGACTCCCCTCTTCGTTCCAGTAGTAAGAGAACATCACCATGTCTGGATGACAAGGCTTAGATGATTCTCCGAGCTCTGAATAATCAGGGATGAAGGTTTAATTATGGCACTACAGATGATATCCACAAGATTTGGCACTCTGGTCATGTGAGAGAACAGCACTAGATGAACTTTTACTAATTAAGCACTCTGTTTCCCTTCCTTGTGGAAACTGCAAGGAGGTATAAACATGGAAATCACTTATGTTAAAGCAAAATAGAGACATTTTTGGAATCTTAAATAATCTGAGTTGAACCTAAATCTTGTGGCTCCAGCCCTGTTTTATCCAGCTGAGTTCGACAGTCTGTAATCTCATCCTGCTTTGGAGCCTGGAAATGTTCTTGCTCGCAATCTCAAAGCGGAGCAGATGTTGCATAAATAGAAAATAGGTTGTGTGCGCAGCCTAATCTAAGCACAGAAGGGCACAGAAGAAGGTTTGGATGAATGTAAGCTAATCAGAGCACGGATCTGCTTTACTTTGGGACCTAGGACCAAATATTTTTTCAGATAAATTCTGCCTACCAGATCCCAAATATGCTGTTCACCTTTTCCCATTGCATGGCAACTCCCACTTGGAGCTTTTTTAATTTTTTGAGAATAGGGTAATGTCTGTCAGCTCAAGCTCACCAAAGCAAATGACTTAAGAATTAATCTATTAATTTTTTTCTTCCATGTTTGACTGACTTCTCCATCCACTGTTCTTGTTATTCCAGGTCCAAATTGATCAAAGTCCAGGAATTCTTCTTTCAGATTCCTTCAAAGGAAATAATAAAGCCAAATCACTTAGCTGACTTAGTTGTATCTGTCCTTCCTACTGTAGGATTGTAGAGTCTCCTTCGACCCTGTTGAAATTGGTTGGATCAACACAACTAGCACAGGCAGAGTCACTGAGTACATGGCTTCCATAAAGTATCTTTTTTAACTGCCAGAAAGGCCCAAGGAAAAGTTTGATAAAAATTAACCTATTTACCATCCCAATTTTGCCATAGCTGCTATTGCATCAGTTGTTTTCTTTAAAAAAATTAAGTGCCATATTTGCAATTTGTATAATGCTATTCCACGTTATTCACACAAGAATGAACTGTGGTTGTGCCAACATGCCGTATGTAGAGACAATATCTCTGCTTACAATAATCCATTATTAGAAAAAACAACACTGCAAACTTGGTGGTTTTGTCAAGTTTTCTTTCTTCTGGAGGCGCACAAGCATTGGGTTTTTTTTCCCCATGTGTTACCCACAGAATTTCACATGAAAGTGCTGTTGCCTTCATGGTGAAATCACAGCCATCCACAACAGATATCATCTTGGCTGATTTTTTTATTGTCACATAATCCACAGGGATATTAAGTCAAATTTGAAATGGCTATTGATGGCTCAGGTGCCCATGTTCTCCACTCAACAGGTTTTCAGTTACTTGGGGCTTCAGCAGAACCTAGACAGAAGGGCTTTCAGAAATTTCACACACTAACTTCAAGACATTCTTCATATTATTACCTTTATCTTTAATTATTATAAGTTAATTATTTAAACTTTTTATTAACTTGGAGATGGAAAGCATAAAGATCAGATTTATTTCCTGCTTTTTGTGCATTTCCGCACTGAAGTCAAGGTTTCAGGCAACAAGGCAAATATTTTTGTGCAGATGCAAAACTAATCAGCCAAACATGAAAATACTCCTACGGGGTTTCCTGGAGGCCTTGCTGGGGTTACTGCAATGCAAATAGTATATAATGCAAATGATAAATAATATAGTATAAGTACTTCAAGGCAGTAGGATTCAGTTAGGGACCAAACACAGTGGGTGATCCATGTGAGCTGGTACTACCATCCTTTTTAGGATGCTGAAAATGGCATTTCTTTGCTGCCTGAATCTCCTATCATGCTTTTTTAAACTCTCACAACGTTCTATAATACACTCCATCAAAATGCATGTTTCCTCACAGATGATGTCATTTAAGCGGAAAATAATTGTAAATCCTTCTTTGGCCTCCTGTAGTTTTTCCCAGGTAGCCGGCTGAGCTCAAACTACTTTTCTTTCCACTATGATGTTTAAGTAATCAATATGATTTTTTTTTGGATTTGCATATCAACAGTACTCTATGTAATTAGAGAATATCCAGGAATATTCTAATGCTGTGCAGTAATTACGTATGGCAGCATTTTTGGTCCCCGTGATTTGCAGTTTTTCCTATACAAAACACATGACCGAAACGACAGGCAGGAAAGTTTTATTGTGGTGTTAGGAAAATCGAGAAGAGCGAGTTTACTGGGGAGAGTACAAATAGCTTTTGTCTTTCTCAGGGAATGACTCGAAGATAGATATGCAGTGCAGCAACATGAGGTCCATCTTTTTGTCACCTCAAAATGAGGTTCCGGCGGTGTGCTGTCTGGGAGGAACCTGCGGGCTGCTCGGGGCCAGACACTGGCGCAGGAGATTGCAGCCCGGTTTGTTTGCAGGATCGCGCGCTGGGAGCAGAGCAGCCTGTTTGTTCCCAGCCTGCGCTGACTTCCAATAAGTTCCCGATACTTACAGTACATTTGCAGGTGTTGGCTCTAATCTGTACAGTTTCCAGAAAGGTTGGGGACCCAGTCCCCTTCTCTTCTTGGGAATGTTGCTACAGGTGAGACCAGACCAAGGCTAGGCTGAAACTTAGGTGCAAGGGAAGGTGCTGGGAAGGTGTAAAGCATCTTGGCATAAATACCCTCCCCTCCCCTCTTTTTTTTTTTTTTTTTTTTTCTTTCTCCATTCCTAAATCTGCTAAGAAAGATATGGGGTCAGACTGATATATTTAACAGGGATCCTTATCTTTTTAATTTTTAATGATTGGGTGTTTACAGTTTCACCATACACACCAGAAGAAACATAACTATGAAATGAGAAGCATTCCTAAATGAATATTTATTTTTATTTTGTTTTACTTGATTCTGTTTCAGTGATGAAACAGATTAGTTTCCCAACACTGTGCCTGCGATTTTATCGTAAAGCTTACAATATGTAATGTGTCTCGTGAAGCCCCATTCTGAGATTACATGAATGTGTGAGAATCTCTACCTCCACTTATGTAAAAGTAATTTTTTACTCCAATGAATTGCAGTGGAAAACTTGAAAATAAATAACAGAAAGATAAAAAACAAAGGGATCTCCAGTGCATTGGAAGGCATTTGTGTATGTTTTCTGGTCTTTTTTGTTTCTGAGCATTGCTATTTATGGCAAATCTTACGACTTTACTGGTCTGATGACTTTTGGGTGGTTGGGAGAGGTAGTACCTAAAATATCCTTCAGATTATTGGTCGTCTTCTCAAATCATTTCGTTTCTCCTGTCCCACAGATGCGTGCTTCATCCCACATGGTTTTTCCCGTTCCCCATGCTCTTTGTTCCTGGCAGTGCTCCCTTACTGTGGCTGAGGAGGTCTTGGCTTCTCTCTGGTCACAGTGAAGCCAAACGGCCCGGAGAGTAGAGCACTTCTAGTCCTGCCTTCCCTTCTCCCCCAGGCTCAGCCTCTGTCGTTTCCCCGTGTGTAGAACATCGCCATTTAGATTTGGCCCTGGGAACAATGAGTTGTGCTGAAGAGCCAGCCGTCTTTTGCATTAAATTTTAAGGAGAATGGGAAGCAAATGACATAGAGTATAAGATAAGTACTTAAGTAAGCGTTTTAATCTCACTTGGGGCAGTTTGACAAAATAATGAAAACATACCACATGCATACGTGTCTGCACATAATCATTGTCATCGTCGTTTGCTTTTGTTGTCGGCAAAATTAAGCAGCGGAGCATTTTCGGGAAGGTTGTGCTTGCGATTCGGCGGCAAGCCTCGGCTCGTGGCAGGGGCGCCCAGCCTTTGCTAAGGCAGCCTGCAGCGGATGAGCTGAGCCGTGTTGCTCTGCAGAGCCCATTAGTTTTAAGAACAGCCTCTGCGTGTGCGAGCGAGTACCTGCTTTTACACAACACGAGGATCAAGGTCTCAAATGCTAATTCTTCGGTTTCACCTGAAGCTATGGCTTGCCAAATTTCAGCCTGTTTCTGATCCGTGATGGAGCAGTGAAAGCAACAGTGCTTTCTGGAGGTAAGGTCATACTGTAATCCAAACCAAAGAAAAGCAATTGTGTCCCAAATTGGCTTGTATTAACTTCAAATTCTCTGCAAAAGTTTGGGTAGATTTCTTTTTCACCAGACAGTGCAACTATGATCTTTTTTTATCAAAAAGAAAGAAGCAGCAGCAACGATAATTCATATCAGTGCGTTATCAATTATTTGTACCATTAGTGAATTTGAATCAAAATTAAAAATGCTAATAAAAGATAACAATTTGACTGTAAGGACAGCAATTTGTAGGTAGTTTCTTGACTTCTGTGAGCGAATTTCTTCCAGTTTAGGAAATTCAGTATTATTTTCATTTTGATAAGAATGGAACATCCATTCAACAGACAATAAAAGCTGTTTAAACCTGTTAAATACTATGAAATAGATGTGTACAGCTAATTAAGGTATGTGTTGAATAGTAATTATGTCATCCTGAGGGATTTACAAATAGAGTCTAGTTAAAATTTGATTCAATCTTCTATCATTCACAGAAGGTGCAAATTATTATTCATTTAGCGTGCTCTGATTTCAGTTCTAAAGGTAATCCAGAAAAAAGGGAGAGGGATTTCTGTTTTATCAGCATTGTTTAAGAACTAAGATCCCTTAATTATCACACTGTACCAATAGTCTGCTACCCAACTTACTGAAGCAGTCATTCAGCTTTGAAACTAACAATTTAGCCTCCAAGCAAAGCAATATATAAGAAAAAGTGTTTAGTCAGCAAGCAAATATACCAAATTGTATGTTTTGGCTTTTGTTGGCGCTCATGTTTCTGAGCTGCGCAAACGTGAGTCACTTACACAATACCTTTCAATCAAAGGCATCAAAGCAGAGGAGACAGATTTCACAAGAAAAAAGAAAAATAAAAAAGCGAAGGTGAAATAAGGCTCCATGAGCTCCAGGTCTGTCAAGCTTCTGGAACCTCTTTCCAGGCTCTTTCTTTTTAGTTAACATTGGTAGACTGTTCGCCTTATTCCTTTGTGTAATTTGTCATCATAGTAACAAAGAATTAGGTAAGATTCCTAATCACCTTGTGAAAGTATTATAGATTCTTTTACAAGGAAGTTACTTTTAATGACCTTAAAAGAAAAACTTTTACTGTGTTTCTGGATTTATAACAGTAATTGGCAATCCCCGTAGTTACCATTAAAGCTGGCTTAAAATGAAAAAAAAAAAAAAAATTGTTTCATGAAATATTTTTATGTCTTGGAATGATAACTGTATCTTTCATGATGATGAAATCATCATGAAATTCCTAAGAAGCCAGAAGGCTCCAGGAGCTACAGTGGTAGCGGTGCTGTGGTAGAAACAGGTTAAGTTTCTGTTCTGTCTGATTCAGAGGTCCAGCCTCTCTAGGTGCTGGGACTTTTCTTCGGTATGTCTGAGCTGTCATGAAAATTTAGTCAAAACTGAGATATTTTCTCAATTTTTTTTTTGTTTGTTGCATTTCAATTTTTTTAAGTGGGAGAGACTTTTCCCACAAAATTTTCCCACTAAACCTATTTCTTCCATTAAAAAAAAAAATCAAACAATAGTCATATTACCAAAGATAACAAGGCATTACTCCAGTTTTTCCACAAACTAAGAACACATAATCCGTATGGTTAGGTTGGCAGTTATTGTTTGGGCTTCTTGGAAAGTAACTTCTAGTGTGCTTTGACTGGATATATGTGTGGTGTGGTTTTATTGCAGACAGGTAAATGTTCTCCTGCGCTACTTTTTTACAGTGCATGTTTTCCTATTGATATCAATGGGACTACTTATGTATATTAAACAGTTTTATGGGAATAAGGATTGTGTATCCTGTTCTGCTTAATGCCAGCCAGTACTGAGGAGCAGCCACCTCTGAGAGGGAGCGCAGCAGCTGCCCAGCAGCTCTCAGGAATGGTGTGCAATTCTTTAAATTGAGCTTAAGCGAAGGTGCTGAGCTGCTGTGGAAAAATTATCCAGAAGTAAAATCTAATTTGCTGTGTTCTGATTTTATCTTTCTAACCGAAGTGGCATTTTGGTGAGGTGAATAGAAGAACCCACATTATCTTTGGTCGGTTGGGTTGGGTTTTTCGGAGAGAGACAAATGCGCTTGACATAAATGGTTTTCTCTGCACGTCCCATCATATTTAATCTTTTGACACATGCTTACAGTATGGTTTGGAGTACTATCCACTGAAAAACCATAGTTGCAATTTGTCACTTGGAATTTGGCAGAAAACTACCACATTTATACATATTTTTTCTCTTGGACTGTTTTATAGAGGTGGGTAATACTGTAGGTAATATTGTAACAGAAGTGGAAAGTGTTCCCAGTTCTTAGCAAGATAAGAAAATGTTGTTTCTTATCTGTGATTTGAAAAGAGATGAAGGGTCAGTGAGGTAGAGATACATGAAAGCTATTGCGCACTTGGTAGGAGCTCCAGAGGAGGAATATCTCTCACCAGCGGCTTGTTTGAGTGGAAGGGAAGAGAAAGAGGCGGCTTCTAAGTGAAGGGAGAGGGTTGGAAGAAATGTCAAGTAAAATCAGAGAAATGTATTGGTTTATTTGCTTAAAGAAACAGGTGCACAGCTTTGAGTTGGTTACTGAAAAGAAGAGAGCAAGTCAAGTTGAGGGCAGCTTTAAATGCTTGTCTGGTGTTGATGCTTTGGGGTTTATAAAAACTCATAGGGCCCTTTCGTCTTTGGAGGTAGCTGAGAGAAGCAAGGAGAATGGGATGGGCTCTAAGCCACCTGAGGTTTTGAGGGATTGCATGGAAATACAGGGCAGTCTGCTGGTCCCCGCATGTAGCTTAGCTGGGGCTTGCCTTGTCTTCCCACCTGCCTCAGCGTAGCTGCATCAGAGAGGGAGGCAGTTGTGCTGGAAGTGGTACGGGAAAGGTTTTAGGCTACGCCTGTCCCCAACCTGCGTGGAAGTTGTTTTTCTCAGCAGCGTATGCAGGAGCTATGAGGGTGGGCAAGGTTTGATTTCAAGACACTGAACACATACGCCAAACTGGGTGGTAGGGGCTGGTTTAGTCTGCAAGTTCTTCTCACCATCCGCAGCAGACTTGCAGCTGATTTTCATCTGATGTAAGCTACAGGAGCTGCTGGCTACCTGGTCTGTGCTGGTATTTGGGTTGGGAGTGGAGCAGATCCCCCAATACCTACCTGTCCTTGCCGCCTTCTGTAGAAAGCAGAAGAAAGCTGTCTTCGGTGCCTTTTTTGTATTACAATAGCAGTGGATGTATTTGATCACAACAGTGACCAAATACTGAGCTATTTTTTCTTGACACATCAGTTTTTGCCTAGTGTTTACTTAGACACCGTTCTCTGATCAGCGAGAGGTGCATGTCCTGTACTGAGAGGAGTAACGATGTCTCATGGGCCTGGGAACCAGGGCTACGAAATTAGGCCCTAAAATTCATGACTGTACTAACTGTTGGAGAAACATCTCATGTTTGTTCTTGAGTTGTGACCAGTCTTTCCCCTTTTAGACTGAAGGCTACAAACTTAACTGGTTTTAAAAATTAAAGTTGACGTTCTTCTTTATTCAGCCGATGCAAGAAGTTGAAGCTTCATGTAAAACTGTATTTCAGGATGATGATGTGCAACCTGAGGGAAGTCCATTTGGATTTTATGGAAGTGAGCCCTTTGCTTGCCACAAAGAAATAGCATGAATGAACAGCAGCCCCGGACAGTCACTTTTCCAAGGGGTGCTGCAGAGTGTTTCCCAGTGAAGATTTTTACAATGGAGTCAAGCACTATAAAGTCTTTGATTCTACTCAAAGGTTGCTGTCATTTATCTGTATGCAATAAATTATTTTCATATCACAGAATAAGAATAACTTCAGGTTCAGAATTCATCATAAAGCAAGAGGATTTTTGCAAGAGGGTGGTGTCTCTTTGGGACAAGAAGATGAGGAACTGCTCCCTGGAGCTTGTAACAGGAATAATGGAAAAGGACAAGCTTGCCCTCCCATGTCTTTTTACTGGGATGTGCACACAGGTTGCTTTCTTTTACAGGCTAGTAAGTGGTTTAAAGTTTTGGAGCTGCACATTTAAAGCTTAGATCTTACTTTTGCACTGAAGAGTGGAAGTAGCTACAATAATTGGTAGTGCGCATAAAATCATTTGTTGCTGAGCTTCTAATAGTAACAGATTTCAAAAATTACATTTTGGAACTGGTGGAACGTTTGAGGGATTTATGTCTAACAGAATTTGCATCCCATGTAATTTGGATTTAATGACTCGGTGTAACACAGGCAAAAGGGTTTCTGAGTATGTGACTCTCCTTTTCCATGGCACAGTAGGTATTTCATGTTAATTTTTGGTTGCATGCTAAGAAATCAATATGTAAAGCAAAAGTGAACAGATACTTAAAAGGAAAGCATCAGAGAAGTTGAATAGTCATTAACTGGGTTAGTATTTAAAGCTGGCATATATTTCTGAGTGGGAAAGGGCTTCAGAACGGGGCAATTCACAAACCACTTCTTCCCCTTCAACAGCTAATTCAGAGACAGCAGGTGTGTAAGCAGCCCCTTGGAAAGAGGACCAAGTATAGTTTGTGACAGAATCCAATGGAGATGATCCCAAGCTGAGAGTCAAAAGAGGATCTTCTTTTGAGTTCACCGAGTGACCTGCAATTTTATTCCAGCGCCTAACACAGGTAAGAGACTTCTATAAAATCTGCATCTGCATTTCCCACGGTGTTTTACTATGTGAATCCTAACCCTTATTCATCAGTGCCTTCAGATTTTGAAACTACTAATGAAGTCCCAGGTACCAAGACTAGGTTTTTGGTAGTTTTATTGGGCTCTAAGGTATCTGTTTTGGCAAAATCAAGTCAGAGAGCCATGTTTGTCAGCAATCCTACAGTAATGAATGCATACGCAGAATATGTGTGGGACCAGAATTCGAGAGTAAAAGAGAACTGTTTCTTAAATTTTTGTATCTCATTTCCATGTAAATCAGGAGAAATTTGTTCCATTTCAGCAAGAGGTCTACATCAAGGTGGGAAGTATTGTTGCCTCTTGGCCCCTTGCTGGAGCTGATTCCTGGAGATAGCAAATTTGGTCCTGAACTGTGTTGCTGTTACAGGATATATATTTAAAAAACCAAACCAAACCAAAACAAAACAAAAAACAACTGAGAAATTCCAGCATGCCTTTTGAAGTGTTGTGCACAAGCACTAGGGATCAGGCTGAGAGAGACACTACCTGCACCACCCAGGCTGGGCCAGCTGCAGGCAGCTCTGTGGCCGACTGACGTTACTGGGCTGCTGGGCAGAACCCTTCAGAAAGGCAGTGAGGGTGGGAATGAACTCCATGTTGCAGATCCCCACCCTGAAGTTTCTTTCTTGCTCCTTCTCAGTCTCTACAGGCTTTTATACTTGCTCTTGGGCATGTGGTGCCAGGTTCTTAGGCAGACCTGGGCTTTCCTTTTTTCTTTATATGCCATGAATTGTACAGTTCGTATAAAATGCCCTGCCGTGTGAGTTGCTTGAGAACTCATGTTCGGTGGGAGTGGGGGAGATGCTCTGTGTCTGCTCGCTAGAGGGACAGTGTCTTTTAAATCATGAAAACTGAGGGCTGCTTTGCTCCATCATCATTTCATTGGGGGTGAACAGCAAGAAAATATGCGATTCTATTCTCTGTGGCTTAATTTTAGTCAGAGATAGGTCTTCAGGGCAGTAATATCCTTGTTCCTCAGCTAACATGCCCACTAGACCCCTATGTGAAGATGTAGGCAGTGTATTGAATGTGTGCGACGCATCATATTCTGACCCCTTCACCCCCCCGAGTGCTGTTTCTTGTAAGTGACTGCATGATGCCAAAGCTGTCAGAGAAGACCCCCCCTCAAAATGAGAAGCTGCCTCTGCAGCTGCATGGGCAGCAAGAGCCAGGGTGCTTCCACGGGGCAGCAGCAACAAAAGCTGCTTTCTGACAGATAGTGTCCGTATTGCTTAATCATTAGCCCTAATGAAGGGGGTTTGTCATATTTAAAAGAAAAAAAAAAAAAGAAAAAAAGAGAAAAGAAACTGAGAAAGAAAAGAAAAAGAAAAAAGAAACAGCCAAGAAGGAGAAAAGATGGGGAATAGTTGGGATTATCTCTGTGCCGTCTCTCAGGTCCAGTGACAACACGACTACAATGGGTAGCTTTCAGGACTGCATATGGTCTTCCTTCCGAGGGAGTTGATTAAGCGACTCCGGATGAAATTGAAATCCTGTGATTTGACCTTTGTCTGGCCTGGGAGGGCTGCAATTCGCATAACAATTTCCTTTTGTTCTTTGTTTGGAGTTATTAATCCAACATGAGCCTCGAATTAATCAGGGGTAGTGCGTTGTTACATTTCTAATTCACAGCTCCACTGCTTGTGTCTTTTTTAATTAAGGCCGAATGATAGCAGGCCTTAGCCCCTGATTGCAACACTTACTAACCACACATTGAGGGATGAAGAGGCTAAATAGGCAGAATGAGATTACTTCAAGGTTTCACTTAATTGTTTTCTTCCTTTAAGTAAAGAGCACTGAATGAACATTGTTAATGCCAGGCTGGGAGTATTTCTTTTATATATGTGTTAGGTGCTTGTGTGGATGTGTGCGTGCTGGGGTGGGGGAGGTTATGACGAGTGCACCGAGGACTCAGAGCTCTAATGGGTCAAGGGTTTGTAAAATTGAAGCCTTTAGTTATTGATTTAAACCATTCCTCCCACCTCCCCTGGGGGGCAGGGGCAAGGGTAGAGGAAGGAGGGCAAGAGCTGAAGAACATTAAACTTGAGTTAACTGCATGGATTTTCTTGTATCCTGCATGAACTCATTTGTTTATGTAGTTTTTCTTGCTCTTTACTAGTGGTTCAAAGGTAGAAAATGCAGGAAGATTGAAGGCTATCAGAGATGCTAAAGAAATGTGTTGAGAGACACAGCTCTCCAAAGCCTGGGAGTGGTAATAATGATAATACAATAAAGGTGAGCCAGTTGTGTCACACACGAGATTTTGCTCATTCTGAAGGATGTTTTAGTCATGTTTCAAAAGCTGTTTGTATATTTGTATTGTCGGAGCAGTTCAGGGCCACAAAGGCGCAGGTGCTATTCCAGGGAAATGGTGTAGATGATCTCAGTTAGTTTCATGCTGGATAACTCAGCCTCTGCCAGTCACTTGGGGTGCTGGAAAAGAAAATGCACTGAGTGCCCAGCCTTGCAACATTTATTTGCACAAATAGTTCCCTTAGCATAATAAAAATAATAAGGATGACAGGATTCGTATGTGCAGGATCAGGCCCAGTGTTTTGGCCTCCATAGTGCAGTACATTGAATATGATTGTTATGGAGAAAGGTTAATATTTAGGGTCCCAAACCTTCTGTTGCTGTATACAGAAATTCCATTGAATTCAATTTGTGCTGTGCACCTGCAATATCAGATAGAGCTCTGTAATTTGGGAAACTAACTCTTCCTGAGTTATTTCATCCATCCAAGGAGCTGGATGGGTGGGGGAGGCACTCGCGTGGAAGAGTTAATGTTTCTGTGTAAAATGGCAAGCCGGTGTTAATCATACCAGGCTGCACAGATACAGAGTGGCCATTCTGATTCTGGCACAGGATATACCGGGCAGCAACGCTGTTCCTGCTTTTCTGAATTCTTCATGAGCGGTGCCTGTTCCATGTAGGATTATCTAAGAATGCAATGATAAAACCTCTAGATAGATTAAGCAAAAGTAGGGTTTAAGATCCAAAGGAGAAAAATGCTCCAGGTAAAAGCATATTTCTGTTTAGAAATCTAAATCGTGAACTGAGTCTGCTTTTTCAGATGAGCCTGAAAAGAACAGGCTATATACTCAGTCTTCCACAGAAGTGTATGTAGTATCTGAAAACAAAACCAAACTAACACACAAATCTTCAGGTCTGGCCTTCGGTTGCTGCAAAGAAGCACCAGTGACTTCATTTCTTTCCATGCTCAGTCACATCAACACAGGATTTACACTGAATTGGGTTCACAGCTTTAAAGCCGTTTTCCTGACTTTCCTGCGCTTTTCTTGGATGCTGCCTGATCCTGTGTGTCAGGATACTTCTGGATTGCCAGCTCCCGTGCACGGAGAAGTCGATGGGATAAGAAGATGCTCAGCATTTGTTGTCGTAGGACTGCCTTATTGGCAGTTCAAGTACCTTACATGTAATTTTGTTTTTCAGAACCAGTTTTGATGCTCTTGCACTGAATAACACCTTATTCTGCAAGTACTTCTATTGAATCAGACTTTGCATGGAGAGAATAGTATTAAGTATGAGTAAGCACCTCAGAATTTGACCATCAGTCACTTATTGTTGTTGATTTCCATTTAAAGACTGAATGCTTCACATTTGTCCACCTTGTTCTCTTTTTCCTAGAAATCTCTGCAGACCGGGGTATGTTTATAGCAGACACAATTCCAAAATTGAAGCCTACTTTCAGTGCTGTTCTGTGTCTTAAATTTGCGCACTGCTTTTTTAAATTATTGTTTGAAGGCTCACTGTAGTTGATTTAAAGGTGTGACATCACACTTCCAAAGGGGCTCGGGATGAATGGGTACTCCCGTGTGTTTTTTGTGTGAGTGTTCTGAGTAACATCTTAAAACCCAAAGTCCAGTCTGTTCTGTCTCCTGTTTAAAATCTCATGGCAGTGGTCATTAGAATGGGTATATTTGGGGTACTTCTAAAATCTGCTTCTTATTCTTGTGTAGCATAATGTTAATCATTAATGTATTCAGCAGCTCACCTCAGCAAACTTATAATACCATTTAAGTGCTTTGAGATCCTTACAGGTTAAAGAAGTTAGCAGCAGATAGCAGCAGTATTACAATGCTGCTTTGGATGGCTAGCCCTCATTGTGAACCATCTTGCAGAACCCTGTTATACAGCTAGAACCAGCTACACTCTGGGTGTTTTTCAGCAGTTGGTTTGCTCTCTCTATTAATATGACATTTCTGATTCCTTTCAATTACTCTGTGAAGGAAGTTAGGCTTCTTGCTATACTCAGGAACCAAAAGACTGGGTCAGGGTGCATGATAATGCTTTCCTGTCCTTGCCCAAAGTGGCTGAAGTTGCATTTATTTAAGGGACAATCCATTGATCAGCAGTTCTTGAATATTTGCAGCTGCAACAACAGCCCCCTCTCCTCTCCTCTCCTCTCCTCTCCTCTCCTCTCCTCTCCTCTCCTCTCCTCTCCTCTCCTCTCCTCTCCTCTCCTCTCCTCTCCTCTCCTCTCCTCTCCTCTCCTCTCCTCTCCTCTCCTCTCCTCTCCTCTCCTCTCCTCTCCTCTCCTCTCCTCTCCTCTCCTCTCCTCTCCTCTCCTCTCCTCTCCTCTCCTCTCCTCTCCTCTCCTCTCCTCTCCTCTCCTCTCCTCTCCTCTCCTCTCCTCTCCTCTCCTCTCCTTCCAGCTCCTCTCCTTCCAGCTCCTCACCTCTGCAATGACAAGTCACCCTTGTGCAGCAAAATGCCAAATTTCAGTGGCAGTGCATCGGCCATGCCGCTCCTCTACCGCACGTGGAGGTGATGACACCACTCCTCCTTGAAATCAGTGGCAGGTCAGCCCCAGCCCGTTCTATTTCTCTACTCTTCCCTTTCGGACATAAGGTAGAGATTACGATTAATGGTCCTTTGAGTTGCTCGGCGCTCCTCCCTCTGCGCTGTCTCCCCGCGATCCCCCTTCCCGCGCCCTCCCTCTCCCCCCCGTCAATGGGAGCCTTTGATGTTGCACAAGAGAAGACTGTTGGCTAACAGTCTGGAGGCTGCTTCGTTTGAGCTAACCACCACATGAAAACAAATGCGATCCATCATATTTCATTAACTAGCTGCCCCCTGTTCGGGTGCCCTTTTTTGATGTCAGAGCGCATCCTGACAGAAATCAGAAAGATATGTGTGATTAAGACCAGTAATAATAGTTAGTGCATTGTATTGTAAATTACCTTTCTGGGCCCCGGTACTTTATCAGCCCCACTGGCCTTGGCTTGGGTACATTTTTGACTACTCTGTATATACAGTGTATTAGCGCAATGGAGATCATTATGTGGCCTGTATTTGAGTCATTTTTATTTAAGATGCCAAACAATAAGCTGTTGATTGGGGGAACAAGAGGCGAACAATAATGTTCTGTGTCACATAATACACCACCATTTTCCAGCTTTGCTTTAGAAGGGCCCTCTTTATTGTTTTTGTATAAAAATGGTTCTTAGGAGGAGGAATATTTTGCTGAGGTATGTCATTATTTTGCAAATTTCTATTATCTCATCATGTTGTCTTCATTGTAAATTGCAGCTAATTAGGAACCTAGTTAGAGCCCCAGCTTTGAGGCTGGCTTTTTTGTGAAAAGAGCCCACCGATTACCGCACTACAAGAGAGGAAGGGAGAGAAAAAGGAGATTAATCTGGTTACCTAGGCGACACTCGCTTCCATCTGCGAGGAACAATACATTTTTGTTTCCTTGGCTCAGTTCAGATCTGTTTTGTTTAGGGGGAAAAAAAAGAGAGAGAGCGAGAGGGAGAGGGAGAGAGAGAGAGAAGGGGAGAGAGGGAGAGGGAGAGGAGGCAGCCCCACAACAATGCTGGACTCTGTCTGGCCCCGGCTTACCCGCTTCCATCCCTCCGCAAGTTCGGGGTCTCGGGGGAGTGGGAAGATGAAAGAGATAAGCTCCAAAGTTGTCAAAGGTCGTAACCTTGCCACACAAAGCCAGCAGTTTTACTTCTAAATCCCCTTCTCCCGAAAAGCACTTAATGAAATAATATACTGTGCTTCTCAACACCCCGTAGTCTTTATTAAGCAGCAAGGCCCCCGAGATGGTGAATTTAAGGAGTCGGTTGAAACTTCTGACTAAACAGTCCCTGACTTGGAGCGTCTACAGTAGATGTGCTGGGCTTTTTTCTGAGCGAGAGAGACAACTTTTCTTCTTCTGTCTCTTGTTTGCAGTATTGTGGCTTCCTCGACACATGTTTTATAGCTGCCTTCGCACAAAAGGCAGAGGTCTGTGAAGGCAGGGCAGTCTGATTATTTATTTCTTTTTAAATTTCTTTTCAGTTACCTTCGCAAGGTCATGGTTTAACATACAACAGCGACCTGTATCTTTCCTGTTATGCATCAAACTATTAAACCCTTACGCGACTTTTGCATAGGGTAGACAACGCAGCCGCGTTATTTGCTTCTTATTTTGGAGCAGCTTGCCAGAAAAAGGACGGAGGTAATAACCAGAGCTGATAGAGCCTGGCTAAAAGCTCAGAAATGCTCACAAGCTCTTGAACTGAATTGGCTAAACCCACAGCCTTTTGATAAGCATAATGCTTTCTCCAGGTGTTATGTCATCATATATAATGTTTTGCTATCTGGTAGCGTTATGGATGATGACATAAAGTCACAAAAATATCGACGTTACCAATTTTAGCTTATCTGAGCTTTCCAAACCTGGACTGTGGTGATAAAATCTAAACAAGTATCAGGTTAACAACCCCAAACCTCCTATTCTGCATTGCTCTGGAGTACTATTCTTATATTTTCTTCCTCTAAAGAAGCTTCTGAGAGCTGCTTCAGTGACTGTGCGTTGCTCCCTCTGACTAGAAATGACAGTCATCGTGTTAAAAAATTACAAATATTCAGGAGGAAAGAATGAATGAAGGTGGGACAGCTTTTTCATATGGGGAGCGTGAGGAGTCTTGGAATTGAAACCATCTGAATTTCCAGTTTGGCCATGTGCTTTCTGTGGGATCTTGGCCAATTCATTTGGCCTATTTCTGCCTCAGACCTTGACCTATAAAGTAGGCAAAGCTATATTTCTCTACCACGGAGGATAACTTGAGTCTTAATTAAAGACTTACAAAGGGTTTGAGATGCTTGGATGCAGAGCTCTGTATAAATGCAGAACATTTAATCCTTACCTATTCTGTTTCAGTAAATGCCGTGTTGGGTACACCTGAACCAGTTCTTCTGAGAAGAACTCTCAAGTGAAAATTAAATCAATCATACTTGACTTTGTTAATTGAAGAGACTTGCTGAGATGTTTTGCAGACATTTGGATGGAGCAGTTGTCACCTCACAGACAATTAGCCCAGTGTTAGCTGTTGTTTTACAAGCTCTGAGGAGAATGTCCTCAGTATTTCTGCAATGCGTTAAGATGAGGCAGGGGAGGAAGGATGTTTATATGTTACCTGTGTGCAAAAAGGAGAAGGGACAGTACTCTTAAGTACACAATTAATACTGTTTGAAGGAAAGATTTGGGGAGTGAAGTAGTGAGTAGAGACTGTTAGTAGTAGAAAGAAAGGAAGAGGAATATTTTACAAATTTGTTTAAATAGCATTTTTGTATTTTAGTAGCAACGTTCATTCTGAATGAATCTTAAAGAACCCTCCAAAATTGGAGGGGCGGAAATCTTCAGCCATTATTAGAGCGAACCAGCATGACTCCATCTAACAAGTTAGAGAAGGATGTTACATTATAATTTGGAGAGACTCTGGGGTTACCCTTCCTATTCTTAGACATGGGTGGGGAGGGGGTATTTAATAACTTTTGTTGGCCTGCACTGTTCTTACATCTCGTGGAAAAGGTTGACAGTGATAGAGTGTGGACAGAGCCCATTACTTGTTAAGCAGACATCATAATGTGAAAAAACAGAGTCATTACTCCTGCTGGGATGTGCTGTGTATGCATTTAGTCAGCAAAAAACATCTCCAGCTAGGAAGTATCAAGGAAAGAAAAATAAAGAAAACGCGATGTCACTTTAAGTGACTGCTAGGGAGAAACAGGAGTACGTTTCAGTCTCAGGCTCAGAAGATCGGGAATCAAGAATCAAAAAAGCAGCTTGTTAGAAAAAATTTCAAGGATGACCCAGGCATGAAGAGCTTTGCTGACTCCTGAAGCTACAGAGATGGGAGGATCCTCGTGGAGAATTGTTAAAGTTTCAGGAAAGAGCAACGTCTGCTTCAGCCCCAGTATAAAAGCTAGAGCATTTAGTGGCAAGTCTGTGCCACTGTCATCATAACAAGGGATTTCATTTTGTTGAAATGGAGGAGACCTGTTATTCCAAGGAAGGAAACTGCAAAAGGCCTCGTTTCCTGTCATGTCCTGGCACTGTTGCTAGGGTCTGCAATAGTTTATTGTTGTCTAGATAGACCCAACCAGCTAGTGTTCTGGGGGTGGTGAAGGTGAGAGACTCCGCACTGCAGCCTGCAGTCTCACAAACTGTGACACCAGTGGACTGTATCCCACCTAATACCAGCCTGGAGCACGGGATGGGGACAGATTTCCAGAGAGGAATGCCAGGACCTTGCTCCTGGAGACTTTAATGCTTCCCTGGAAGGTCTTTCAGTCTTTATTGCTAATTGGTGTAATGTCTGTTTGGGTCTGTCAAATCTGACAAAATAAAACCCAGAGGGGAATATTGCATCGCAACTTTCGTGTTGCATTTTGGAGCAACACAAATTGTCATCTTGAGCTGTTAGTCTGAAAGTTCCTCAAAGGGTTTCTGTTCAGGCCAGTCCCTTATCAGAGCCGTTTTAAGAAATCCAGCTCTTAAGTTTCATTTCTTTTGAAACTCTTTTTTCTGTGTTGTGTAATGTTTTCCCTGCCTTTCCAGTCCATTACTGTCAGTTCTTTTTGGGAATGTCAGGTTGCATAAAAGTTGACATAAACATTCAGCAGAGCTTGAAGCAGCCCCTGAATGAATTCTGTCTTGGCAAACCTACTTCTTTACCAAAACAATTTCTGAATAATCATTGCAAGGACCAAAATCTGTGTTATTTCTGTGTTATTCTATAGTAAAGAGTTGGTAATTATTTTTCACATAGGAGTTTGAGGAGGTGTGAAGAACTCAGAGGAACAAGATACAATAGTTCATGTTGCTTGGTCTAGCAGTTCTTCAGACAATTTTACCTTCTCTTTCAGCTTAATGAGAAATTTCCCTGGGAGAATAGGACGTGTTGCAAACGTGCAACCAGTCTGCCACATAAGCAACCTCACAACTAGCCACTAGCAGAGGACAATTTGGCTGTTTAAAGTGCAGGTAGAGTCAGAATTTAGGTTGGAAAGAACCTCTGAAAGTGACCTGGTCCGACACTTTACTCAAAGGAGGGCCAACTCAGAAATTAGTTGAGGTTGTTCAGGGTCTTACTTGATTTCTGGGCATCTGGTCCAATGCTGTATGGCCCTCACTGTCGATATTTTTTTTCTATATATCTAATTGTTATTTGCCTTGTTATTATTGTTCTACTTACCAGTATAAGCTGGATCTAAAAATATTTTAGTCAAGTTTCAGGACAATGTTAAATTTCCTGTCTGTTTTGTAGAGGCAGTTTACATGGTACAGGATTGAATGTCAGTGCAATTATTGGCAAACATGGATGATGCACATGGTGGCTAGATCCCCTGAGATGACAAAATCATTGGTGCATGTTGGCTATCAGAGAACCTGGTGCTAATGAGTAACCACCTCTCTGCCTCTCTCTCTGTTTCTTTCTCAGTAATACGGCTATCTCTTTTCTGACAAAAGAGAAGGAGAAGAGGAGAAGAGAGCATAAAATCCTTCTTCTGTTATTTAGGTAGTAAATACAGTATAAGAGACCAGTGAGCTATATACACATGAACTGTAGATAGTCATTTGGTTTATTCCTTTGTAGGCCCCACCACATCAGTGATTTGACTGGGGGCAATGTAAAAGGAGTTAAAGGAAACAGTCACCTGATCACTTTTACTTCTTCCTTACTTTATTTTTATCCATAGTTACCCAGTGCCAAAATGGGAGGGCTGCTTCTTTTGTGTGTCATTTTTATTTTCTCTGTGAACAGGGAGCTATGTTTAGATTCTCATGACTGAATACATTTCCTACAGATAAGAGCTTTCTTTAAGACAGGGCCTATCATGTGGGCACTCTGTGAGACTGTTTCTCCATTCTACTTCAACCCCCTTCTCCTCCTTCAAAAGTGGAAAAAAAGCAGTAGAAACGGAATTTTGAGGAAATATCCTTGGTCTAAAGGGTTTCCCAGGTTAATATGGAACCAGCAGAATAACTGTGCCTTCCTCTGCAAATGAAATTGTTCTCTATTAGCTCTTGAGAGAAGTTGACAGGTACACCCTCTATTTCTTCACGAAACATATGTTAGAGATCTTTGAAGAGGACTTCAATACAGTGCACAGAGATTGTATTGGCTGCTGTGTTAATATGCTTTGGTTCAACAGTCCGTAGAATAAAATAGAAGTGTTGCCAGCAAAGACTATTCAAAAACCATAAATTAAGTCCCAAAATGCAAACTTGGCATAATAGTCCTGGTATTATAAACTAATTTATTCTACAACCCTTTTTCTTTGCCTTTGTGTTTCTGAACTTCTTAAATGCATTCAGCTGATGCATTCTGGGCATTAAAACTATATCTTAAATTTTAAAAGTGAAGCCCAATGTGATCACTTGATTCAGGGAGTTGCAGCTTTGAGAGAAGCAGAGACACTGGAAGATCTGTGAAAAATGAAGGCTGAATCTCAGAAGACTCACAAAGTCAGTTCAGTTTGGATCAACTCCTGAAATCTTGAGTGGCTGTCTGTACAATGCAGGCAGTTAAATGAGCTTCCTGTGAGCTTGCTAGGATTTTGTCTCCTGCTTATTGTTTACCAACATGCACATACTTCCTGTGACAGATGATGACAGGAGAAAGAGTTCATTTTCATGGAACTACTATGAACTTCTTAAAAAAAAAAAAAAAAAAAAAAAAAAAAAAAAAAGATTTGTAACAGAAAAGTAGCAGTCAGTTGAGATTTTTGCAGAAGGTATTTCATGGTGCTCTGTTAAGTCCCCTCCCACCATGGTTCTCCTTGAGCATGTTTACAGAGCCATCCTGTAGCTGCAAATCTATTTTTTTTGTTCTGTCTCAGAATGTTGCACCTGCTATAATTCATGTACAATGAATAACTGAGTTAGCAGGGAGAAAAATAGCTTTTCTGTTCATTGCTATCTGTTTGTTTGTTGCATACACTTTTGAGAGATTTTATTCTCCTCCTGATCCTGCTAATATGTAGCTGTGTGCTTGGCTGTGTGTAGGTCAATAGTTTGCAGGTCTGGGGTACCAGTTAATGTCATTCTTGCTGAAAAGACCCTTCTAGACAACAAAAGGGGAGTGCAAAAGTAACAAAACAGAATGTAAAACATAGGCGTTTGAAATATATACAACATTTACCAGGCACTCAATTTGAAACATTTTATATATGTATTTATTTTTAATTGAACCGTTTAAAAATGTCAAGTTGATTGGCTTCCTTTCAGAAGATTGTTCAGTGGTATTTTCTTTACTAGTGCCCCCTGTGGACCTGCGTACGTTGATTACTCTTTCTTCAAGCTTTCAGTCTGGAACTTTTCATCACATTGATGACCAGTAATTAAAAAAACAAATGAAGGGAAATGGAGAGATTGATGGTCTTCCACACTTTGAAAAGTGACATTGTAAGTCAGGTTTAAACAGAAAAAGACAAGGAAATCAAGATTTCTCAAGACTTTTACTTTCTCAGCTGTGCCTGTGTATGGTATTACAAAATTTCCCAAACTAGGTTGATTGCATACATTGGATTGACTGAAGGCTTTGATAATATAGCGTAAAAATCAAGTATACTGTACAATATTCTCCATACTTTCTCAACTCTTTATGCCATCTCATGTATATTCCGGCCTTTAAGGACAGTCTTTCTATAGACAGTGCTTTGTAGTATGTAAATGTTTCAGCAGCTGGATGAAGTCTTTGGCCAGCAAGTCAATAAAACTTGCTGTGAATCTGCACATTTTCTATTGCATTCAACTTTTATGCTTCCAGAGTGAAGATGATTAAGTTTTAAAAAGTTTGGAGAACTTGACTTTAAACATAGTTGACAGTTTCAGGAATCATTGGGCAGCCTGACGTAATGTTATTCATGATGAGAGAGCTGTCAGCACAGATCAGGAGTGGTACCAGAGAGAAATGTAAGGCGATATTTTCACTATAGTATGTGGGGATTTAGCTGTGTGACTTCTATTAATAATGGGAGTTTTGCAGTTAAATCCCCAAGCATCATCCCCCCCAAAATGCTGAAAACATGCCCTGTAGTATAGCTTGAATTAAATTTTATGTTGGCTGTTGTTTGGACATTGAAGATCATCATGTCTGAGCAGTGGCTCTGGTTCCAGTTTCCTTCAGGTGCTGCTGAAGAGTAGGGAACTGCAATAGTGGATGGATAGAGACAAACAGCATGACCAATTTGTGATCTCTGTCTCTTTTTGTGCATTTAAGCATCAGCAGATACATCTGTCTTCCAACAAATGTGCCGTCTTTGGGCAGATCAGATCTATCAGTATTTATATACATTATGACTGGTCCATGCGGATTCTGTTCTGCGCATTGTAGTTGCACGGCAATGCCTGTAGTCACGTTTGTCAGAATTTCTGAGCGAGTTTCTGTTCGGACCTTTCTTTTCCTGGGTTATATTCTTGCTGAGTTTCCAGCATACTGAATAGGACCTTGCTCTCCAGATGATGCAAATGACATTAATAACTGGCCTGGAAAAGCCACCATGAGCAAAGGGATGGGATCTTCTTCTCTGTAATCATTTTCTCTCTCTCTCCCTCTCAAATTGACAAAAATTATGCAAGGGTTGGGACATCAAGCGAAGGAGAGCACAGTCTGTATGAGGAGTACCTCAGCTTGGGAAGGCAGCTTGTTCTGTCATTTATGGTTCTGCGCTTGCATTCAGGGAGGGAATGAAAGGCTTCTGGGAGTGACCAGCAAGCCTCAGTAATGAGGGCAATCCATAGACTAAAATGTCTGAATTTGCTTTTAAATGAGTTTATTTCTATTCCTATGTAAGGTCTAGAGAAATGCAGGGACTTTGGGAGCTTTACTCTCTTACAACAGCATGAAAGAAACAAGGAAAGCAAACCAGTTCAAAAGTATTTTGTAACTGGCATTGCATATCTGAGTTAATGTATTTCCATGACATAAACAACTGTGCCATAAAACTGTTGCTGCGTACCATTAGAAAGCTCACTTGTTTGGCTGCACAGCTGACCAGTGAATAAAGCCATAGGTGTTGACTAGAAACCCAGCCCAACAAGTTACATCTTGCAAGGAGGTACAGGTCCTCATTCTCATTGTCTTCAGAAAGTAATTTTTTTTAGGACAGAGATTATATCTCTGTGTTCGTAAAGTATACGTTATATTTTGAGTGCTAATGTAATACAAATAGTAATAATGACAACTTTGGAATTTTTTAGGGCCGCTAAATCTTTGTTGTCTAAATGATTCCATAGCTAGTTTTCCTTTTCCTTACATTTTCTTGCTCATTAAATTTTGATGCAACTCTATGGGGGGAAAAAAAAAGAAGAGGAAACATAATGTATTAATCCATCAAAAGCTGCACTGAAAATGTTTGCATGCTTCTACTGAAAGGTCTCCCACCTCAATTTTAAACCACAGCCTCAATCCACTCTTGTTTCTGTTTACCTTTAAAGTATTTTCAGTCATTGTATACTTATAAAATAATTAGTATACTTCAAAAAACACTATTTTTTGTAAAGCCGAGGTTTCTATGGTATGAATTCTTCCCAGCTGTGATAAAACACTCTTGAAATTAACAGTAGCTTGATGAGATCTATATGGGACTTGGTAAACAGGAGCAACCTTTGTGCCGGTGTAGCTGAACTTACCTCAGCACTTCCCACTGCAACCTGAGTTTTCATGTGATTGTTTCAGCTGTCCACACATCCTCTGCAATGACGTTTATTGTACAAAATTTCAGGTTTTGAGCACACATTGTCTACCAGGTCTAAGTATAAAGCATTTGACTATTTCTTCTTGAATTATTCTCCCTCAGAAGCTGGTGTTTCTCTTCATATCATTGTGAAGATTTCCTTTCTTTTAAAGTCATTTGTTAGACTCCCTGGTTAGTCCTGATGTCAGTTACCTTTGGGTTTGTATGCTTGTCTCTTAAATATTTCATTGAAGCTTGATCTTGCAAGGTCCAGAGTACTTACATGATTAAATATGAGTAAGTGCTTTGCAGGATCTTCAGTGAGAGTGCTAGGGCAGAAGCAAGCCCTACAGCAGAGCCAGGGTGAGCTTTTGGGTGAGGACTGGCACGCAGTACTCCTGACAGTCTGGGACCCAGGGATTCACTCACTGTTGGGGTTTTACCTCACTTTATTCTGCTACAGAGTGGATGTAGGAACATTTGTGTCCATTTCCGCGATTTGCTTTGATTAATCAACTGATGCTTGAAAAATTCTTTGAGTTCTTACAGAGAAGTACACAGTGTGCATATTTGTACTTTGTGTATGTGTGTTTATAAGCATGCAAAATATGTATTTATTCCAATTTGATGTAGTGATAGTCCCAGCTTGAAAGTAGTCTCCTGCAGATGTACTGTAAGATGACTGAAAAAACACCCTTTTTAATGCATCAGATGCTGTAATGTGCAATCCATGTCCTATCCTCTAAGCTGTTACGATGCTAAAACGGAGTGGCTGCAGAATGCCAGGTAAAAATCATCTTTGTCCGTGTATGAGGCATTTAAGGCAGTTACGCATGTTTGTGCTGATTATGAAGAGTTCTTGTCTCTATGGCAAGTGTTTTAATTGAAAAACCTTTTGTGACAGACTTAGTGTTTTAAAAATGCAAATACAAAGGAACTTGGTGTCCCCCAAATGCTATCCTTCTGCACAGAATAAGGCTGGGTAACTACTGATTCTTGAAAAATTGAAGTGTTACTTTACAACCTGAACTGTGTCATGAGATCAGCCACAAGTGCACGCTATCACAAGGTCTGAAAGCAATCTAAATCTGGCATTACCAGGTGTCTTCAGGATTATAACACATGCTCAACCCTGTACTGACACAGGGTAGAGCGCTGGGATTCCTGGGGGAACTTTGCCATCTCCTGTCTGTGATTTCTCCTCTCTTTGGCTCTCAAGCTATGTGATATGAGCGCTAAGGATCCTGGCCAGAGAAAGATTTTGTCTTATGGTTCTTAGGGGTGAGGTACCAACCACCCCACCAATAATGTGTGTCACAAGCAGGGTAACTCACTTTGAATTTCCCTTTTATTTTCAAGGAGAGCTGGGATTCTGATTCTTTAAAGACTAGAGCAGCAGATGTATTTCTTTTGAGTACTTTGTTGCGGACTGTTTAGCTGATCTTAGTTTTCTGGGGTGTACGAGAAAACAACAGGATGATAGAGATATTCTGATTGCACGGAGGCCCTGGGCTATGGTGTTCAGCTTGTTACATTGCTTCTCATACCATGGTTTCGCTCCTGTGTGATGAACAGACTGCCAAGACAACCTTAAGTGTCGGGAGACATTCTCAAATTTCATGTACCTGGTTTTAATCCTATTTGTCAGTAGTGTACTAAAATTCCTGACTTTATTTTGGTTAGTGTCCAGGGGAACAAGGAGGGTGATTCTTCCATCTGCATCATGCTGGGCTACATGACAAGGTTTGTGTTCTGTAGGTTTTTCTTCCCTCCAGCAGAACTCTGCTTTTGTACATGAATTAATTCTTTAGCTTGGATGGGTTATTTGGGTCTGGGTGATGATGTGATCTTTGAAGGCACTTCTGTGTGGTTAGTCCACTTGCAGTTGTTGCACTCAAACTGGATGTATGTTCCTTTGTTGAAAGAGATACAATAACTCTTTTCCATTTTCCCCAGAGACCAAATGACTGTCTGGAAAAAAAGCAACAAAACCAAACTGATTATATCGATTCCAGATGAACACGAGGGCCTTTCTAATAATTAGAAGTAACAATGCATTAGGCAAAAAAGGCGTTTCTGTTGTTGGTTATCCCCTGTTCAGCTTTTGATTCCTTTCTGCTGCCATTCTGATTACCAAATTTATTCAGATATTGACTGGAGTTTGTCCAGGTAGATCAAGCACTGAGGTGAGGCGGCTTGTATTGTGGAGTGACTCACAGTCACTGAGGACTTGGTGATATAGATTGTACCATATATATTCATTTCTTTCACGCTCTGCTTTTAGCCCAACTTATATCCAGCTAATAATTCAATGGACATTAATTGTTACAATCTGGCTAAGAAAAGCACACACACAAGGCGAGTTTTTAGTATTCAGTTCATATTGGTGTACATGAAAGATAACCCCCGTAGGGGCTGTCTACAAGCACTAGGGACTTCTCAGAGGAAAATGTACTGACAGATCTCAGGTCAATACCATAATCATCCCTCACAGAGATTGATTCTGGACATACCGTAGGTAATGGATATATTTTTGTTCTGTTGGGATTTATGTCACTTTGTGGTCCAATTGTTCTAGACACTTTGTCCATCAAAGTAGGAGCATCTACACAGAGCAATAAAATAACAGCTTGTCTCCTTGGATCTAACAAACGAAAAAACAAAAATGCTTTCTGATCATTCAGGCTTTTCCATATCTGTAGCACTTAAAAAAATTTATTGCAGTAGCTTTCATTGGCAAGAGTTGGCTGCTAGGGACTTTCTTGACTAGGAATGAATGCAGTTACCTGGCGTTGTATCTCTAAATGTGCATCTGGAAAAAGGTAGCAGTTTTACCTGACTTCTTTCTGGCATATGCCCCTCCTTCCTCTATACCACGTATGGCCTGCAGTGGCTGGCACGTTACTACAGAGTGGCTGCAGGAATCTAATAGTGTGACAAAAAAGGCAAACCCTGCCCAGGCCCAGTATGAAAGGAAACTGCTTAAAGAGGGTTAGGCCTGTAGCAAAAGAAGATCTTGGGTGGCCTCAGTGCCTCTGGAAGTAGTGTAGGGGATCTCTTTGGGAAGAGTCAGTCCTGCCAGGTAGCGGGATGGCAGAGCAGGCTGCTTGTATTTACGAGTCTGAATAAAAGAGGAGGCTGAAAATTTGAGGGCTTTGGGTATAAACTCAGTCACTTGCATCTCAAATTCTTGCCCCGTCCTCCCTTGCTATCTACACATCCTGTAGTTCCCTTTAACCTCTTTTTTTCTGCATTTCCATTTTTGCCTCCTTCCAGCATCCCCCTCCGCATGTCCATTCTTCTTCCTCTTTCACTAGTTCTTTCAGTCTTCCTTATTTTCTCTAAGGAACATCTTTTTTATTGTTATTCTTATCTGGCCAACAGGAAGAGCCACTTCTAGCGCTGAAAGTTACTTGTGCTCTGGGGTCATTGAATCTGGCCCATCGAGGTATCTAGGAGAAACACTTGGTATGTTGACATACTAAGATGAAGTTGTCATGATGGCTCTTTGGAATTCTGTCTGATTTGACAGTGTTTACTTTCTCTGCAGTTTCGGTTGAAAAGAAAACCAGTGCATCTAGGGAGTAAAGCTGCAACTTGTAGCCTGGACGTGGTGCTCTTAAGAAAAGCATTATTTTATAAAGGGTAGTGAAATGGTGAGCCGTCGTAGAAGATAACATGTTATTGATCTGTGATAATTTTGCAAGGCTATTAAACTGCCAGGCATCATGAAAACAGTCTTCACTTGTTAAGCCAGAACTTTTTAGGTGAGGGTAATGTATTTTTAATTGTAAATGTTCCCTGTTAATAGCCAGATATCTCCAACTAAAATATATGAATATAGTATGTTCTGTTACATTGTACATGTATATGGAGCCAATAATACTTGTGAAATAGTCTCGTTCTTCCTCTGTTTCAAAGAAATAATGTTAATGCTTGTGCAGGCTAATGAATTGAGCTCTAGGGACTGAAATTCTCTGTTCATTCACAGAGCTGCTATACCACACTCAGCAGCAAAGTTCAGCTACACTGTTATTACAGAGATGCCCTGTTTTTATGATGGATTTCTACTATAGTCACATAGGTAGTTCTCCATATGATTCATTCCTTGGCCTGTTTAGTTCCTTGGACAAAATCAGGATTATCAGTCCCAATCCTGAATGTAATTTGCTGAATGTTGCAAGCAAGCAACAGTCCTATTGAAATCACTACTCTGCATTAGTAACCAAAGAGTGATATATTGCTTTGATACCTTTCCCTGATCTAGTAGTATTCTTAGCTGGCCTTTCTCCCAATCCTGTCCTTTGTGTTAGGTAGTGTCAAGAAAAGAGCAATAGCTGCAGCTGAAGGCTCGGTCCCATCTGGATTTCCAGGACAAGTCATGTTTCTTTTCTCTGTCCTGAAAAAAAAAAAAATTAATCATTTGAAAAGGAGGAATATCTGATTAATGTAATATCGACAGATAGTACTAATCCTTAATTGGTGCCAACCGCAAAATCCTACTTCTTTTGGTGTGTTACTTAGGCATAATTTCATTTCAGCTGGAAAAAAGAAGAAAAAAAAAAAAAAAAGGAAAGGGTCAAATTGTGCCCTTACAGCAAATCCAAAGGCAACATTTACATCTAAATATACAATTAGGTCATAACAAATCACTTGATCAGGCAGTGAGCTGCCTGATCTTTTCTGTCTGACAATCAAAGGGCAGATTCTGATACACTTTTGGGAAGTAGCCAAATTGGTTCCATCTACATGAACAGATTCACAAGAACTTTAATTTGAAGAAACTTCTTAATTCACATTTCATACATGCACCAAAACCTGTAGCTCCCTTATAACACAAGTTCTCAGATCTGAGTATTGAAACAGTGCTCGAGTCCTGACAGCCCACAGAGTTTCATGTGGATATAAAAAGTAGCCGAGACTGTAGCCCTCAGCAGTAACACTTTACATCATAAAAAAAGATGTAAAAAATTTATCCCCCAAATTCCCACAGTTAGCTTGAACAGCTCTATGAGCGATCCCAATTCCAGCTGCACTTCCAGAGGTTTTCCAGAGCTCTGTTGATTCTTCTGTCAGTCGCTAACTCTCCAGCTGTTGACAGCGACCTTCTCCTCTAGTACCTATTCAAACTAGAGCCTAGTAATACATTTTAAAAACTTCCTGAGCCTAATAATACATTTTTAAAACTTTGTGATTGCTCTTTTGTGCTACTTGGAGATTGAAATCCACAGAGGGCGATCAGAAAACCAGGGACTTTTTGCCCTCATAAACCTCCAGGAGTGCCTGCTACTAGTCTGCTATGTGTTGTTCTAAACTTTACTATATTTTATAATCTGTTCGGCTGTATGGTCTCCTGTGATCCGCAAACATGAAATATTTACGTTAAAAATCTAATGCATATCACAGGGATAGGAAAGAAAGGCATTTTAAAACTTAGAACTAATTACATGAAGTGGTTAGGAAACCTCAGAGAGTGTAATAACCACGCAGACTTTCTTCCTGCCTTTTCACTGAGACCAAGTGGATCGGCCAGGTTAGTAGAGCACTGTGCATGTCAAGTAGGTACACAATATTAGCTAGCTAAAAAGTTACCCGCTGTGTAGATGGGCTTACCCTGTGCTCTTAGGATGTACGTGAATTCAGCCCGAAAGCTGGATGACTTGCTTGTACTCTTTGAGGCCATTGGGACTGCTTTTCATCACTAACACTCTTTTTTTTTTAATTGAAAGGGTCAACTGCTGGAGCATAATATTTATTCAAATAAGCAAATATTGCTTCAAAGCTGTAAAGAGTAGCAAAAATACACCCCATCCTCAATTTCCTACCTTTTCTTTCCCAGTGCAATCCATTATGTAATATTGCACACTTCAGCTGGGTGAGCACATTGGCTACTATTTCCCCCTTTTAATAGTATTAACCGTCTCTCTGGTTGAGATCAGCTTCATATAATGCTTTTGGAATGTGATGCTCTTAATTTGCTACGTTTTGTATCTAAACTATTGTGCATTGGCCACTGACCTGCCATCAATCAACTCAAATGCCTCAGTGCCCTTTCCATCCATTTGTGTTTTCTGTGTGTGTGCTGAGAATTAGATTTAAAGCAATGTGCCAGTGATTAAACAATTACTCTGTCCTCTCTCTTACATATCAATAATTTGAAAGAGAAAAAAGCCAGCTATTCTTTTGTGTGTTTGACTGTGGCCTCTAGCTTTGAATCTAGTATATGATGACAAAGTGGTGTCTGCTTAAAAAAATAATAATTGTAACACATGTGGCCTTTTCAATTCCATTTGGGGACCTCTAACCATCATAAAACAAAGAGAGCAATTTAATGCAGGCTTTGATAATGTCATTTTCGGTCACCTTTTAATTAATAAACATGAAAAGCCTGAAATTGGATAGATCTTCTGAACTAACAATGGCAGCAATGTGAACTCATTTTCAAAGACAATTTTAAGGGTATTTGAAGGTGAGCATTACTATTTAGGAAAAGGGCTGGGATGACAAGCTACCAATTAACAGCCACTAAGATGTATTTGGGCTGAGACTGCAGGACACTGATACTATACGGCTCTTCATGTGAGCAACTATTTTATGCTGTGTAAGGACTAAACGGTAGGAGAAGTTTATTGCTGTGAACTGAAGGAAAGCCCAGGGTAGCTGACTTCCCTACCAAGTTGGAAGAAAGGTTGGCTGTGAGCCTGAGACATGTCTAATGCATGTCTTCTCTTTGTCTCCACAGACCTTACTGAAGGGTAACGCTTCTCCATATGCTCGCTGTGGAGGCAAAGGCATAATCCCTGCTACTGTAGCCTGGATCAGTATATACACTAGCCTTTTGGATGCTGTTAAAATAATCATTCTAAGTGGATAAAAGTCCACAGAGACTGCATGTTGTTTATTAGACCCCAGGGCTTCTGTTTTGTTTCCTGGTATCTCTGGACTCCGTAGCAGCACTTCTTCTTGAGGAGGCCTGTTCCCAGGCTTCCCCTTTCCAGGAGCTCATCAAATAAGGGAGGGGAGACACGAGGAGGGGCAGAATGGCTGTGATACTGGAAATGGCTCAGTTTCCCGACTTCCCCTTGCTTTTCCATTTCTTTCGCACACACGTGTGTGATTACACGTGCAATGTGTAACCTGCAGCCAGAGCTTAACTTCTGGTAATTTGACAAATGTCGGTTTAGTCCAGATTCCTGCTTTGAGCTAAAATACACAAATGTGCAGCAATGCGATTAGGAAAAGTAAAAGTACTATTTCAGTTTACATACTCCTGAAAAAAATTATGTTCAGAAGTGTTAATTGGAACATCAAGTGCTGATTATGATTATCAGGGGAACTTGTCTCTCAACAATGGCAGTATTGTAACAAGAAGGCTCGTTCTTTTCTTGAAGGATCAATCTATTACTGGTAATCACCGTTTTGCCATGTGGCATTTTAAGTTACGCCCATCTTGCAAAAATGGGCAAAACAGTACTTTTAGGTTATTTTTAAATGCTTCCAAATTCTATACGTTCATAAAATTGTATTCCTCATATTACACGACAGAAAATCCACCGTAGTCCATCTAGTTGGATGGATAGTGACCTAAAGGGTGATCTCTGTATCACAATGCTCCTTTTGATCTGAAATGGGAAGAACTGGGGCCCTTTGTTATCGTGAGCTGAAGGGGAACAATTCCATGCACTGATGTAAGCTGTTACGGGAGCAGATGAAGTGGTCCTGAATACACATCCAGGAAAATACCTGTTGTCAGTCTTCCACCTTTCCAAGCCAAATATGTTGAGTTTGAATCCATCTGTTGACCACAACTGTGAGGTTTGCACATGGGGAAGGTGTCTGCCTGCCACGTGTCAAGCTGTTCACTGTAAGTCTATAGATGATGTTGTTACGACATCGTTGATTCACCAGCCCTAGGTAGAATGTAGAATATGTGAGGTCTTGTTTGTAAAGTAAGCAGG
>NW_009647222.1:6218450-6219246 GCF_000708025.1 Charadrius vociferus
GCAGGAATGTCCTCTGGTGACTGTATTTGCCAGTGGGTTTCAAAGTATAATACCTTTAGAATTCATTATATTAGACTAAATCCCCAATCTTTAAAGAGATTTAAATTCCTAAATTCCATTGATTTTGGTGGAAGTTAACACCCAGCACAGTATAAGCATAGGTTTCTAAGTGACTACAGTGTTGATATTTATAGTACAGGTTTCGTTTGAAATGAAAGGTTGTACTCTGCCTGGAAAGAATGAAAAATAAATACCACTGAGGAAACTCAAAGGATGTGCTCCTGTAAAAGCATCATCAGTTCCCACTAAAATAAGGATGTTCCATATCCCACAGCCTTGAGTTGAAAATGCTTCACAGATATTCAGGAGTGGGATTTGGCTCAGCTGCTAGTGAAATAGAGAAGTGAAGACATCATTGAACTGAATGGAAAGGCCACTAAACTGAAGGAAATGCTCTATCAATTTGAAGTAGCAGGCACAATTTAAAACCTACAGCTATCTAGATTTTTCCCAGCAGTGTTCCCTCCTGAAACTACCTTCCCTCACACTGGTGAATTTGCAAGAACACATCCCAGAGTAATCCATTTGCAAGCATCTTCACTGAACTAAAAAAAGAGGAGTTAATACATATGCAGAAAGGAAAATATTCTTATCTCATTAACAGACTTTCTTTAAGCTTGCTAAGATTAGAATACTTAGTTATTTCAAATTGGTAAAACATGCATTCATTATAAACATGATTATAATGATAACTTTGTAGATAATAATCAATTATTTAAATATGAATTATTTCCCT
>NW_009647222.1:6219271-6233332 GCF_000708025.1 Charadrius vociferus
TCGGGTGCTCAATTCCTCCCTCCTTTACAGCACCTCTAGCTGTGTGTGGAGCATTAACCACTTGCTTCCAGACACAAATTGGGAGAGTGCCAAGTCCAGAAACAAAATTTACCATATTGTCCTGGCTAACAACTTAAACATGTCTCCTTTAGACTTTCTTAGGTGGTAAAAAGGGAAAAAAATTAATCCATGCAAATGGTCATCTTAACCCTCAATTTTTTTCCCTTTCATGTTTATAAAAAGCTTTCAAAAATACACTGGGAGCAATGCTCGTGGGCTTAGTAAATAAAAAAACTGATGCCCTGGCTGTTTGGAAGTACATGCAATCATCCATTTTTAATAAGAATTCTGAGAAGATTAGCACCCTGCAACAAGAGCTTCATTTACACTGTTGCAAGGCTTAGCGGCACAATAAACTCTCCTAGCTCGCATACGCTCTGTAACTCCAGATGACAATTTAACCAAGTTCTTTGCTTCTTCTCATGGTGTGGAGAAAATCCACCTTGAAATATTAGATCTCTTGAGCATGTGCAACATGCTAAACATTTGTAAGATAGACTATTCACAACGTTTATGTGCAGCGAGTGGAATTTAATCTCTTTTATTCCTTGCTCCAAGTCTTGTCAGTTGTTTTCCCCATTCTTTAGTAGTCTCTTTAATATGGTTTGCACATATTTAATATATTCCCTCTGAGGTTCTCAACACACTTTCAAGAACTAGTTTTGCCTTGCTATGACTCTGCAGCGTATCTAGAATGTAATAACACTATAATATACCTTTTTTATAGATACATAAACTGAAACATTGAGAAGTTAAATGATTTGCTGGTGGTTATGTTTGGAGTCAATGACAGAAAGGAAGGAATTCATAAAACTGAACTATCAACATCCTGTTTTAACCTCCAGATATAGTGGTGCAATCCATCTCACCAAACTTTAGATGTCTTCAAAGCAGGTACTATGCTGAAGTTAGATCTGTTCTTCCTTTCTCGTCAAAGCAGTGACACAGGCACTTCTGAGATGCAACTCACCAAATCCTTCAGCAGTTATTTAGCATGGGTCAAATGAATTCTGTCCTGTGAGACCCTACCTCTCTCTGCTAACTGCAAATGGAGCCTAGCTCAGATATTAACGGCTATGCTGAAGATGTATAATGTTAGGTAAGACAAATCCCATCCGAGCTTTCTTTCCCATAAATTTTAATTCTGAGTACTAAGTGGCTCTTTATCAAGGTTTCAAGAAGACTACTTTGGCAATAAGATTAATTAAATACTTAAAGGGAAAACTTGGCTGCTACCAGATTTAACCCAGGAAGAAAGGGTTCATTGTTGTCACAGAGCGCTGAGCTGTGTATGGGAAAAGGAGGAAGTTTTGAGCAAATTTTTTAGCATCATGGATCAGTACCTAAGATATTTAGGCACTGGGAGGTTCATCAAAGCATCAACTGGGATTTTAAAAGGTGCTTAAGCACCACTTCTGTAAGCAGTTTTGAATACTACAGAGTGATCTTCTAGTTACAGTTTAAGGCATTTTTTAGAATCTGGCCCTAGGTACTTAAGAAAAAAAATAAATCTATGGATATCATAAGGGATAGGCTGAGCAAGAGAAATTCATATTTCAGAGGGGGAGTAAAATATACTAGAGAAACTGTACCGCATTTGGGCAGGGTGATTTATATGCTTGTAGGGATTAATAACTTCTTTACTTCGTAACTGCTTCATAGCACAGCTGTGTCTTTCAGTCTGTACTCTCAGCTTTCAAAGTAGCAGTGGCAGCCCTGGATGGAAGTCCATTACTGCAGAAGGTGAAATGGTACAGTTGAGCCATTCCTAAGCAATAAACCACAAAACAATGGTAGTCTGCAAAGCTTGACAATGAGGTGTATGAAGTTGCTGAAACTGTGGCTGCACTGATAGTTTGTCTTAATATCTAAAAAAAGCTTGATAGGTCTCTGTGAGACCAGTGCATAATAATCTTGAGCAAATGTATTTCATTCCTTCCATACCGCTCCAGTCTAACTGCTGCCTCTTGTTTCATAACTTGCAGAATGCCTGGGGCAGGAATTATGATTTTCTCTGTGTTTATGTAGCAACTACCATCCACTGGTGGCTGAAGCTCCTTGGCACTACCATTATGATTGTTCTGTTCTGATAATTGCATAGGCATAGAGGCAGATGCTCAAAATTTCATATATTCCTAGACGGCTCACTGAATTAGACAAACATAGAGGCAAAGAAAAGAGGGGAAAAAAGCAAAGAGGTGAAGAGTGGTTTTGTATAATGTGTTATTTTTTGAACAGTGTCAATCCCTTAAAATATGCACTTGTGTTTAGAAGGTTTTGGACTTGTGCGGAGTATGGAAAGATCCTACACCGATGTCTGAAAACGTTCCTAATGGAATTTGGCTTGCTTCAACAGAATACAATGATAGGTGTGTTTTATGTTGGGCTGGGAAAAGAAGGTAAAAATTTCATTATGAATATCTTTGTAAATAGACCATTAATCATCATGATGGATATAAAGTCGAAAACATGGCATAGCTGGCAAGTGCATTCCTTAAGTGAATCTAACCTGAACTTAATAAAGAAATGCCAAACTAACTGCAAAACACTATTCTGCCAAGATTCATACTAGTCAATCATCCTGCCAGATGACAGTGTGTTTAATGCTAGGACAATATATCACTAACAATCTCAGCTGCTACCAACTCAGCAGAATTAGACTATTTACTGTACAAAAGCCAGTGAAGTACTGCCAGTGGCACAGAAGTTAGAGCCACTGCTATTCTTAGAGGAAGATTGTGAACAACAGCCCACATGGAAAAGGAAGTAGGAGGATGGGAAGTAGCCAGCACTGCTCTTAAATGCCCTGAAGAGGACACGGTGGCAGCTCTATCAATTGCAGCGCTACTCAGTTTGGCTGGAAAGTGTAGAATTGTTCCATGCTCGTATCCCTTCACTGTGGCTGACAGCAGTGCTGCTGGTTACATGCAAAATTTGTGTGCCTTCAAAACATGACAGCTGCTCACTCAAAAGCTGAAAGAGGTGGGAAGACTCTTGTCCCCTTTTACGATTTTGGAAAGAAAAAGTAGAGATGGTGGTCTTTGTGTCGTGTTAAGCTCAGATAACTGGCTTGACAAAAAACTCAGAAAATTACTGTTAGTTTTCTCAAGTATTTTTCATTTTAAAATATGCAGAGTTGCTTGAAGTTATCTATTCTACCCTAACCATTGTGTTACATTTATGTGTATTTACTCTCTGACTAATTGAAAATGTTTGTTGAGTCCTGAAAGTGAAAGAGGTATGGGACTTTGAAGGAAGCGCAAGGGCACATGTGATTATTTTAAGTGATTTTTTTCTCTAAAGTGTGTGTTTGGATACTGGAATTGCCCATGTGCCCATGGACAGAAACTCAGAGTTACAAATAAACGTGCACAACTGAGGAAGTTTGTATTATTTCCCATGACTTTGCAAGCTTCAGGAAGCGTTAAACGCGATTTTCCTTTGGTCTTTGCCTCCGTGCTAGAATTGGTGCCCAAGTTGGGATACAGCTTTGAATTCTGGACAGATTTTTAGGGTAGAAGTGCGGAGTTGGCCACTCATGGCATCAATACCATAGGGCAGATTTAGAATGGCACATAGGATGGCCAGTGCAGGCGGTATCTCTGAGAGGCACTGGCTCCTACTGAGATCCTAATTCCCTAGGAGCCCAGAGCCCCTGCCTCACACAGAGGCAAGATACTGCCAATCAGCTGATTGGCAGCGTGTTGCCTCTTTGAGAGGCAGCGTCTGTTGGCTCCTGCAAAGTTCCTGCCAGCATTCTTAAACTCTAATTTGGGAAAGAAAATTACAATCTGGCACATCACCGTTGGAAGGTTGCCGACCCCTGCTCCACACTGTACAAGCGGCAGCTTCAGAGAACAGTGGTATGAAACTTCTTTTGTTTCGTGCATCAGGAGCAGGCATCTGAACGTGGCTCCTCCGCAAGGCTGTGCAGCCCCACTGAAGGCAGCGAAGGCAATGGAGTTGTCCACGTGTTGACAGTGAACAAATTGTCTATTCCTGTTGTTGCTGGATGAGCCACTAGGTAACCAGATTGATTTTATGATCCCTTACTGAGTGTTCAGGACTGGTGCTTGAAAAAGACATCTTTTATCTGTCAGCCAGTAAATCTCACATTGAGTTGCAAACATACTGGAGAGCTAGAATTCAGCAAGACCGTTTTTATGAATAGAAACATTTTCAGAATAGACACTCTCCTGAACACACAGTTGTTTTACAGGAATTAAAGAAGTCCTTATGGTGGATGGATAAGCCAACTCAGGATAAAATAAGAACCAGACTATACTTCGAACTGCTGTTTGAACAGAACCTTTTTGAAGAACTTAAAAAGTTCTGAGCTTTGTTGGTCTTTTTGCCTTCTTCCCCGGTTTTCTCTTTTCAAGCTTAATTTGGAAGCAAATAGTATACAATATGAGATAGGACACTTTTTTGCAGCATTATTGACATGAAATATATCAGATTTGCAACAAGGTTTTTCTGGTTTATCAACATTACTAAATATCTTGGATATTTGACATGCATATTAAGCAAAATCCTCCCTTGACCAAACTCTAAATACCATACCAAACAGCCTATCAGCTACAATTACCACCACTGTTAGCCTCACGTCTTCAGAACAGCCATAAATCCAAAAGAATGCAAACTAAGTATGAGCAAACATTGCGTTTTCCTCAAATGAATGTTCACAAGACTTCCAGGTCATCCAGTAAGTAGTATTCCACCCCTTGCACCGTTGCTGCCTTTTTAGTAACAGATGAGTGATGAGAGGACTCCAGAGGAAGCTGCAGAATATAGCTCCACTGAAATCAACCTCTATTCTGAACTTTTGTCTTGGTTTCCACAAGTCCTTGCCATCTATTAGAGAAGTTAATAACATACTAGCAGTGATTCAAAGAAAATAGTGTCTTTTAATGAGAGAAATCATGGCTGTTGAGCAACTGTTTCACCAAAGGAAAATTCCAGATCCATTGTCCATTCTTTTAGTTATTCCATGCACTTATGCAGTACTCTGTATTTTGAAAGTGCTGTAAAAAAACATTAAGTAGCTGGTTCTCTTGGAAGCCCCACAAAATAGGTACTAACTATTTTTAGAGTTGCAAAACTTAGTGCTAGACCTTAGAGATCTGAAAGAAGGTGGACCTGCACTGACATTATAAATTGGGGAATTCCTACGCTACAGTCACCTGTTCAAACTGTCAGGCAGTTCATCTTTACCTCAATTATGTTTTCTGTATCTAGAGATTACATGATACGTATTTTTGGTGATGCATGTTGAAATCAAAAAGGGGTTAATTTTCTAGTTGAAATTGCTCAGAAATTACTAAGTAAGTGTCTTTAGAGTGTTCATTTGAGAGAGTGTCCTGATGATATGATAGTACTTAGCTCATACCATAGTGCTGCTGTCTTATGTTGTCTTGGCTGAGTACGTTGTTTAACTGTACTGAAAGAACCACGTGATGAGTTCTGCATATATCCTAGTGCAGTTTGATAGTAATACTTAACAAAAATTAACTGTTGCCATTCTGTGAACTTTTGAATGGCTTTGAGAAGATATTAAAGTTGCAGCATACGTATTTTTAGGAAACAAAGATACTCATTCCAAGGGATTGCTAAATACCAGATTCAAACTCTTGAGTTTACATGCATTGCCAGCCTGTTTCCTGTCTGGGAGTTTTATTCCAACCACATCAATTTTCTTTACACAGGGAATATCTTGTTCTCTTTCATTGGAGCTACACTTAATCTTAGATCTGCAAGTATTTAAAGTGAACAGTGACAGAGTCTAAGTGCCTAAATGAAATCTTGTGATCCCAAGAACCTCTTCTTAGCTTCTGTCTACCCTGATTGTGCTGAAACTTCCCCAGTTGCATGAGATCCTTAACTTAAAATAAAGTGGATTCAGAAGTGCTGCTGTCTTGGTAGAAATGAACAGTGTAGCACCTATATTCTTCAGAGATCTCTCTAGATCCACAAATCAAATGCTGCTCTGTGGGGGTTAGTCTCCTCTCACTGAAGGGGCATCAGATGTATGTTTTCCACTTTTGAGGAGAGTGGCCCAACCACCAGAACTGGAGAATCTAGGAACGGCTGAGATGAGATCTGCAATGTTCTTAATGAAATTGTTCAAACTGGCCAGAAAGTATAAAAGACTAATTTGGGTGCAGAAAGAGATTTCTCTCCTAGTTTAATGAGTTAAGTAATGAAACATTTGTAATACTTCATCCATGGCCATTTAATAAAATGAAGGGAGAGGCCCTCTAAGATGATCTGGAAGCTGGAAGGCCATCTTCTTGATTGGCTACCTTACCTGCTGTGCTGGTGTGTTGTCATGGTGCTACTTAACTTCCTCATCAAAGCGGGAGAGCTGTAGGCTCTGCCCTCCTGTCTTCCTCCTCTGGCAGCATGCACAGGAACTATGTGGTCCCTTCTCTCCTCCTGAAAGCAATGGCCTGGGAGGATCCGAAAGTAGAAGATACCATTGAATTGTGGGTCCCATGGGGAAGGAGCAGTTCCTTAGTAGCAGTGAATTCAAACACCAGTGGGGGGATATTATTTAAATACCATTCCCACTACTTACTTATTGACTGCTACAGGTCAGTCTCAGTCTAGCGTTTAAGACCCCTAACTCTATACACTGTATGGACATCTTATGTATGTAACTGGGATCAGTGTGTTCATGTATGAACGGTGCGTTCCCACTCTCGTCTCCATAGGGAAGATGCTTGTGATGTTGATTTTTATTTGGTTTAGGTATTGGAGGTTATTGAGTAGATTTTCTTACTGGCATTCAGTTGTTGGTTGTGTTAATGGGTGGGTGACAATATAGGGCCTATCGTCAGGGCATCAACAGGGGCCAGCGGCTCCGTGGGGGCCGGCAGCTATGGGTGTCCCTGGCAGCCAGGGCCTATCCCACCACCCCAGCCAGGACCAGGGCAGTGGGGGGCACTGGGGCAGCTCCAGCCCCGGGCATGGGGCACCTCCATGGGGCCAGGCAGAGGCCGGGCCCACTGGTGGGCCTCGCTCCACAGCCCCAGGGCCGGGCCAGACAGGGTTGTGGAGAGCTGGAGATCAGCCCTGCTGCGGCATCGCTGGGGCAGGGGTTGATCGCCCTGGGGGGATGAAATGGGGTCCTGGGCCGTGGGCAGGGTGAGGGGAGTCCTGGGCATGCACAGGGTCCATCAGGGCTGGCTGCGCTCCCCGGGCCCCAGCACTTATTGCTAGTCAGTAAGTTAGACCTGCTATGTAGCAGCTCCACCAGATGAAAATGGTTCATTTCTTCCTGCTTTACATTTTCTGAATAGTCTAACGATAGGTTTGCTTTCACATCCTTTGAGATTAGTCTTGATTTCAGACAATGCTTTCAACGCTAAAAGGGTCATAAAAATAGACAGTTCCTGAGAGCTTAGAAAGAAAAACTGCTAGTCTCCCATCCTTCTCCCTCCCCCAAATTATTTGATAATGGAATGGGAAGCTTTCCCATAATCTTTTGCTTGATTTTTGCTAATATGAACCTGTCAAAGATCGTGGCATTTCCTTACTGTGTGATGTGGAGCCAGCTGGAACCAAATAATCCACCCACGTTTTCCATCATCTTTGTATTCTGATAGGAGCTTCTGCAGAAATTAGAAAATACCTGTTATTCCTTCCTTGCTGTCATGGTGGCCACGGTGAGGCAGTTTCGTACTGGGCTAAAGTCTGGCTAGATCTGAATTAATGTGACCAGACCAAAAATAATGGGTTTTCTGCCTGGAACCCACACCCTACTCTTATGGCAGTTCAAGAGGAAAGTAATTTATGAAATGACACTTTCCTTTCCACTCACTGCCCCAAAGAAATACTTTCAAGGATGAATTAGGAACATTCTTCCTTTGGCTTGAAGATGCAGAGATTTGAGTATGTAAAAATACCTTCCTTCATCCTCAACCTTACTCCTACAGAAAGGAGAAATACCACTTTTATGTGAGCATGTGGCCCTGCTTACCAGAGAACATGAGTAACTTCTGTTATAATTTGAATTCTACTCTTCCTAATGAATGCATCTACAAGGGTGGGCAGCCAGTGCAAAATATAGCCCCTCAGCCCTTTGTTTTCGAGGCCTGATGGCTCTGCAGCTGGAGGAAAGAATCTCTCCCACTTCACTTTGCTGTTTCCAGACTCTCTTTTGGTCTGTATTGCATCTGTTTTAAGCATTAATGTTTTGCATGTAACATCTCTCAAAGTCTAATCCATTGCTATGGACCCACCTAGTGACGGCTTTATAGATTCTTTATATTCATAAAGGCACTTCATGCTTATCTTTTCATGATTTTTGTTAGGCTGGTACTTTTTTGATGTTTGAAATGGATCACAGTACCCAAACTGAATGCTTTCTATGAATACTTCCTTGATTCATCTCTGTGTATTTAAACACTGAGAAAACAATTACACTTACATGGTTACCTGAGAATAAAGGAATAAGTACAAGGAGTATGGTCACGCTGTTAGGGAGATGACCTCACATATTATACATTTATTTTAGATCACCAGAAGTAAGAATTGTCTGTTGTCTAAATGTGAGGAAACTTTTACTCACTGGTATGGGAATGGAAACGGTCACTGTCAGCTTCCAGTCTAGAATGGTGCTACGAGACATGCACACGTTGCTTACAGGGATCCTCTTCTGTATTGTAACTGGCTCAGTGAACGTGGTAAGTCTGAAAGCTTCTGCAGACACGCAAACTCTAAAGAATTGGGCAATGTGCTATGTCTTTCAGTGATAATCTACTGCCTCATTGCTTTGTGCAGTGATCAATGAGATTTTTGGACAGCCAGAAATGGCTCAGTAACATCTGACTCTTCAACAACCAATGCTGAATATCTGAAAATCCTATAGAGGTGCTCCTGGTTTGTTCAAAGAGTGACTATGTGCAGTCAGGCTAACACAACAACGGTGCATGGGATTCACTGTCCGCAGTAAATGGGATCCAGTTAAGCACATCTAATGGGTCTGTTGCCTTTGTACTGCCCATTTAGGTGGGGGTGAGCCTCCTTCCTGTTATTCCTGGTGTTCTTTAACCTGTGAATCTGAATAGTCCAACAGATTGTTTCTAAGAGGTTTGCTCACTGTAATTCTCCCCATATAGTATACACACTGTGTTATATTAATAACTGAATATTCGTATATGAACAACCATTGTGGTACACATATTTTGTGTGTAACAACCTTTAAAAACACAGTACTAAGAATTTTTCGTTGAATATCCTGTATTTTAGGGATAGGTAACATACAGGTCCGGTATGGATATCAGAGAGTGGCAGGCAGACTATATTTAGCAACCGTGAAAGCGGTATTTGCAGCTAAAATTGTAATTCAAGGAAATATTTTGTTAGATTTATAAGAAATGAGTAGTTTTTAAAAGAAAAAAAATAACCTGTCAGGTTTTGGTTAACGCTGAAACTTTTCCATCATGGTTTCACATGCTTTCTCTCCCGCCTATGAAAATAGTGCAAGCTTCGCAGAGTAGTCAAACAAAACTCTGCAATCAGATTTATAAATGCAGGTCGTTGGATCATTACTAAAAAATACCGTGTTTCTCCCTATATGGGCTACTCCTACCATGTGCAGAGACTATCAACACTCTTATATGGTGGCTTAATCTCACAAAACCCCTGGCCCAAATGCCTGATGCAGGAAGCTATAGTTCCCTCAGCTTTAGAGAGCTGATGCTGTTTCATACCTCCTTGACAAATGCAGTCTCTGATTTTATAGGCTTTATTGGTAAATGAATGTATGGTGAAAGTTTATCAGCCCCTGAGGGCTTACCTGAGTCTAGGGGATGGACTTGGTTCCAAGTTGAAGACTTGGTTTGCACCACCCAGTATACAGTATCAGGAAAGGAAGTGTGCTATTGGAATAGGTGTGCCTTAAAACTGGAGGATGTCGTGATTATTGCTAGCTAGAAATGCAAGAGAACCCCCTCCAAAATAAGCATAACGTCTTGAGGATGGGTTGGTCCACTGAAATTACAAGGAGTACATTCGGGTATTTTCTAAAAGGCTATCCACATCAAGTTTGTAAATAATTTTTCCCTCAGTACTGTAGCAGGATAATAGTTAAGATTTTTTTTTTCTTTAGTACTGTAACACAGAATAATAGGTAAGGGTTTGCTGAGAAACCAAATTATTTCCTTGTCATATTCTATCACAGAAGACTTAAGAGGGAAATCGAACCTGTAGCCATTCTTTTGCAATATTAAGAATTAGCTACTGTCAAAGAAAAAAGTGAAGGAAAAGTAGGTGCTAAACTCATCAAATGAAGAGCAACAGAGTACCAGGTAACGTTAGACAGATCAAAATGTGCTACTGGAAATTGATGGTGAGCTCAAATAGGGCTGCTAACTAAATATGTCATCTTTCCTTTGATATTGGCTTCTAACCTGTAAGGTTGGAGAAAGCAATTTTTCTGCTTCTCTTTAATTGAACAGTAGAATTAATGCTGAGAATTAGTCTAATGAATTTTCTTTCCTTACTTGATAAATTGGTTGAAATAGTAATAAAAAATAAAATTAGGAGACATATAGATGAGCATTGTGATCCTATAGCTATCCATCAGCATAACTTTTGTAAAGAAAAATTATGTCTCCTGATAATTCCTTTAGCTTGTCAACAAATAGTAAAAGATAATAATTAGATTTATTTTCCCCCCCCCCTTTAAAGAAAGTTTTTTTAAAAGACCTTCACAAGGTGCTACTAGAAAAGTGGTCATGGCATAGAAGTATTTTCAAGAATTTAGATAGTCCTCTGAGGGACAGAAGACAAAACTAAAAGTGTGTTACCAGTGTTTGGTATAGGAAAACTACAACAGGGGTGTCCAAAGTCTCAGTGTTGTAGGTGGTGTTTCACACACGTATATATTAATGAATTAAATATGACTGTGACCAGTGGTACACAAACATTTGCATCTGAGGCAGAATCATTCAAGTCAGGGCTGGAGAAGGTAGTAGAGGAAGGAAGACGGGCAGGTTGGCTCCACAAGTGTGCTGTTGACAAAGGCAGTGTTGCACATCAGGCAGACAAGTGGATGTGACAATGCTCAGTGCTCTGTTCTAGCCTAACTCTGACTTCTTGGGAATGGAAGGGAAGACAACCTATGTTTCCTTATGGAATACTTAATCAAAGTAGGTGAAATGGTCCAAAGACAAGATCCAGTTGTTGAAAATGGAATAAGAAATAATGCTGAAAATACTGGAGTGGCATATGTCAGTAGCAAGCCCTTTCCTGTAACACTGAGTTCTTTGTGGGTTAGGCTACCTGAAGAATGTATATACCAGAAATAGAAGAAATTCAAAGAGAAGCAGTCCAAATTTTAATCTTGAATAGACTGGCTTCTGTATGAGCAAAAAGCTAAGAGACTGTTTAGAGAAAAGATAAATAATAAAAACAAAAGTTTATGAAATAAAAGAAAGGAAGATCGGTTACTGCTTTTTACTTTTTCAATTATTACAAGAACAAGTCGTCATTCAGTCAAATGCAAACATACAAATACAAAACAGGAAACAGTCTTTTATGCAACTTGTAATTCACTTTTGGTCCAGATTTGCAGAGTATTTTCATATCAGAGAAATAAAGTAAGAGACTCATATGTTTATCTCTGCATTATGTGTCCAAATACAAGGTTTTAGAGTTACTCATGAAAAAAGTTGCTCTCACCCTGTCTTTGCAGACCACGCTTCTAACAGGTGAGGTTCTGTAACACGTGTCAGGCTCTGTCTATCCAACTTGGCCTGTGTAGCCACGAGTGCCAACCAGGGGTGCCTGGACCTGCACCGGTCAGCTGTGGTCCTCAGAGATATGTTGTGGGGTCACGGTGCATCTTGGTTGGTTCTTCAAGGTATCAAACTGAATAGTGCACTTGCCTGTTTTTTTCTGTCTTATAAAAATTGGTTTATTTTATATTTAAGCCACTTTATACTTAAGCCAACGTTTTATAAAGTTTTATAACATGCCAGAGTTAAAGCAGGCAACAGGAGATGAGGGACAGGAATAAATTTCCCTCTCATTATAGAACACTTGTCTGGTCTGAGCCCACCTTGCTTTGATGAAACATCGAGGATGTAACATAGTGGAGAACTGTCTCTTGTTTTGAAGCAGGCTGTAGTTCTGTGTTTGAGGCAGAGTTCTCACTTAAATTCTGTGATGATTTTTCAAACCATCATAAGAAAATTTGCTTTTATTAAATGTTGTACATCTTTTTCATGCACTTAAACACAAATCCCTAGTAACGTCATGGGCATTTTTTTAGTGGCCCTATGTGTCGTGGCCCACAAATCACTCTAAAAACTGTTATCTTTTGAGAGATTGTAGTCACAAAGCTTTGTATGGTTGCTTTTGCACCAAAGGCCTGTCCTGACTGTATACAGCAGGCTTTAACTTTGACTACAGTATTGGGACCCCCCTGAGAAATTTATGGCAAGTTGGTAAAAAAAAAAAAAAAAAAAAAGAAGAAGAAAAGAAAAGACCAGTTAAAGAAAAAAAGGTAGGTGTCTCTGTCTCCTTTTATTTTCCACTCAATTTGCACTTCTGGAGACACCTGCTGCCATTCTATTGCTAGCTCAGAATTCATTAGAAAACAAGTTTCACCTGTGACATTCTCACATGTGAAATCTTTGCCCGGATTTTGAACCACATTGCTCTCAAGAAAGGGCAGTGGCTGCATGCAAATACCAGGAGAGATGGTTGACAGGATTGATCGTGTGGGGTCAAATGCTAAAAAGGTATGTAAAAATGTGATTGTGTTTTTGAAAAAGCGTCAAAAGAGTATCTCTGATATCAGATGTGGTGACATTCGCTGTTTCTGCGTTTTGATGGTTTTCTGCATAGGCCTCAGGCTGTTAACATGCAGAAGTTATCTAATTTATTTTATTTTATTTATTGGCTAGGGGTCAGGCACTTTGTAAATTATGGACTGCATTCTCAGTGAATCAAAATATTTAGGTTGCTTGTGAGGTTCAGTCCTTGGCATCGTGTCACTAATTACTTTTACACAACACTGAAATAATGACAAAAGGAAAATGCATCAACAAAGACAGAGAAATTAAACTTTGTAAAACAAAACAAAAGCTACATCAGAAATAGAAAGTGTTATTTAAGGGGAAAAGCGGGTGACCAAATGTGCAGTCTGGACTCAGTACAATGTTACATGGCAAGAGAAGAGACACTCAGCTTTGGATCCTCTCCAGGCAGAGGAAAATTTATGACATAAATTTTCTTTGATAAACATTCCTGAGAAACTTCTTTGTGTTTTAATCTTAATGACTGTTTGTCTCAATCCAGTGGTGGGGTATTTTTCTGAGGGGTTTTTGTTGTTGTTGTTGGCCGTGTTTTTTTATATTGCCTTTCTGATTTTTATTTTTTTTTTATATTCTAAATATACCTCAGTGGCAACTGTTAAGATCTGTCTTGCTTACAAGCTAATTGGTAGTAGAAGGTAGTCAACCCTGTACCTGGATTGCATTAGGGCTTTTGAAGAATGTCCCCAGATATTCCGATTTTCCCATACTTACACTTCATAATACAGTAGCAGTATTTTCTCAGGTGTTTTTTTTTCCCATGCAAGGTGCAGAAGCATTCCCAGGGGCCTTCAGCATGCTACCCCAGCAATGTTTCTAGCCTCTAGCTGTCCCGTGTAATAAGGGATGAGAAGCAAGAGTTAAGCCTCCATAGAAACAGCAATAACAACAAGCCATTGGTCTGTTTTATACCATACTTTATGTATTTATTTCTCTGTAATAGTGGCTGAATTGGAGTCTGTGTGTTGGAAGTAAGAGTTCAGCTTTTTGTTTTGACAGAACCAAATGGCATTAGTTTTGCTTTTACTCAAAAGTGGAAAATCACTCATAAAACTGCATCAGAGCACCGTTAAAATAAATGAATGGGTATGGTAGGTTTTTGTAACTTTATAAATGAATCATAACTCTACATACTCATTGATTGCTGTTTCAGTGTGCAAGGTGTAAGATAGCA
>NW_009647222.1:6233365-6239597 GCF_000708025.1 Charadrius vociferus
TTGCTTAATTTACAGTTTGATCTTCCCAGTGACATGTATAACAAGTTAAATATCAGTAGAGTGCATTTAATAAACACTAATTTGTATTAATCTTATCGTAGACTGTATATGTCATGTAGGGAACTTGTGTGTGGTACAGTAGAAAGGGAATATATTTACAAATTGGTTCTGAATTTACAAACTACATTTCAGGATCTGTATTTTTTAATCACTGACTAGATAGCAGTTACATGAATTTTTCTGATTATACAGACTAAAAAAGGAATAAAATAACCAATTTACAGAATGTAAGAATGTTACCTTTTTGTGTTCTTTGTGTAATTACAATTGCAGACTGTAAACTGGTTTACGTAGTGGATATTTCTTACAGAAGACCTAGTTGTTCACTACTCTTTCAGTACAAAGTGAATAAAAAATTGATATTATTTGGAAGTATTTTATATTCCCACTTTTCCTCTAATCCAGTGGAGTATATGAAATGGAGGACAACCATTAATTGAGCTACATGTGTTTTGTATCATGCCCACTGCCAAAGAGCTCAAGCTGTTGAGCTGAAGGTGGCTCTTGAGCTGAAGGTGGCTGCTAGTCCTATGCTGAAAGTGTAATAACCGGTCATAATGGCACTAAAAGACAACCACTTTTAGTGAAGAGAAGCAGACAGTGGCTGTACGTGTGGGCGTGGAGAATTTTGATCGCAAACACCAGAGCAAACCTCATGACCGCAAGAGGAAGGCTGGAATGCCTTCACAAAACACATAGGAGGAGTAGCTGCTGCGGATTATTCCAAAACACACTCGTGCTTTTAATTGCGTGATGCTTGCTTTACATCGGACAATCAATGGAAGTAAATCTGCTTGTTTTGAAGTCCAGCGTCCTCGGTGCACAGGTTAGTAAGAGCCAACTAGAGTAGAAAAAGCAGTCAGATTAGAAATGCAAGAAACAAAATGTGATTACACTAACCCTGTTCAGTGGCTGAGTAGAAAAAAGAGACAGAATTGTTATTGGGGAAGCGATGAGAATGTGGTGATAAAACCTGCCAGAATTATATTGAGAGCCGCGCAGAAAGTCCCACTGGGTTAAGCAGAAAGATCTCCATTCCAGTGCATTGGAATCGCACTCAACAATTACCATCTACTTTTGCAAATAGATCAAAGTTGTGTTATTAGGATACTTAAGATCAGAAGCTTATGTTTGGCTTTAAAACAAGTTGCCTGCTCAAAAGAGACTTGATTTCTACCAACCACTCCTCTGCATATGCACCAGGGCAGGGGGAAAGGGAGTGATTCTCATTTGATGGGAGGTGGTTATCTGTATGAAACGAGTTAGGTTTGTTGTTGGGTATACTGTGGCAGGCATTTACATGTTCGTAGCAGTCTTTGGAAGTGGCACGCAGGAAGAACGTATCTGCTGGCATTGTCTTTCGAGAGGCTGGATGGGCACTGACAGTAAACAGGCCTGTCACTCAGAAAGTCGTCATCCCCATGAGGATGGAGGCCGAGTAGGGAGGCTGCGCGTAAGGTGAGGCTGCAGGCTTCAGTCGGGATGGTACGTTCCGTGCAAAATAACTGCGCTGAAAAAAGAACATTGAGGGACAAAAAAAAAAAAAAAAGACTTAGAGCAACAGGTTCCTATTTTAGTAACGTTTTATGTTCAGAACCTTAATGAGAAACTGTAAATTTGAAATCCAGTTAGCTTCTTAAATCATTTCAAGCACAGTTCCTATCCATGGATATGCTCTCTATTTTTGTGACTTTTTTTTTAAACTGTCCTGTTTTTATTTAATTCTTTTTCAAGCTGCTTCTGTACAGACCAAGGCTACTAAGACAAACAGTAAAGAGACCCTGTAGCTATCTGACAGTATTGGGAAATAATAGAATTATTAAAACAGGCTGTACCCAAAATAAAGGAACTGGAGGAGGGGGGAATATGACACAAAATCAGGCATTCGTCCTCTCTCTAATTTTTTGTGTTTTCATAATTAGAAGTTACTTTTTGCCAACATATATGTAATTTAATTTTAAATGTGTTTACAAATACTATTTTTATTTCTAAAAAACCCATTTATATTGTAGGTTATATCTGTATTAATTTTGAGGTTCCTTTACAGTGGCTGGTGCAGAGTGGACAGATCAAAGAGTGCCGACCTCCTTTTAAAAAAATATTAGGAACTTTATTGTAATATTTAGTGACCCTAAGGGAAGTTTGAATTCAAATTTTAGATGAAGGTTCAAATTTCTTCTTAAGGGTAGTGTCAGTTCTTTTTTACAGGGAGGGTTGCATATGGTAGGTCCCTGCTGAAATTGCAAATAAATAGCTGATAAATGAGGGCTTCCCACTTGCAAATGAGATGGTTTTACTTTTCCTTGAACAAATTCAGTAAATTGAAAAACTCTAAATAGCACAGAAATTTCAGTCCTCCAGACCGCCTTCTCCTTCTCAGATTTTGCTATACTATATTCAGCACTCAGTTTTGCCAACACCAAACATGCCTGATGTGGCATTTACATACTTTAAAAAAAGCATAGATTAGTTATATTTCTAAGAGTTAACTTCTCCTCTTGACACATGTACTTAATTCCCATTAATGGAAATGGCAGCTAGGCATGCACACTGAAAGGAAAAATCTGTTCCTAAGCATATGATCCAAACTGCATTGTAGCTAAACATTTCCATACTCTGAAGTAAGCACTCATTATTTGCGAGATATTCTTCATAGTAAATGCATCAACCCCACTCTATTCTCCCTCCGCTCTCTCGTAACCTGTTCCAAAACACCCTTTCTTAGAAATCTTACAGATTCGTTCTTAGTGCTGCAGTTGTTTTGGATGTGCGCCTAAAAAAGAAAATCCATTTAGGATCTTCAGTTTTGCATATTTTCTGTGAGAATTTTCCAGTAAATCATTCTGTGGAACATCTTACATTTCCTTGGACTTTGTAGGTCTCTATTATTAAAACCTACAGTGGAAACAACAAAACCCAAAAAGCTCTTTTTTTTTTTTTTTTTTCCCAGCACTTCCTTTACTTACTGTATTGCAGTACGTGCCAAAGGCACTAGGCTGAAGTGCTATCATTTGATAATTTAAAACAAATAAATTATTGCTTCATTTAAAGTTTTCCTTCTGCCAATACGCTTGTATAAAGACCTGTGGATTCTGTCTACGCAATATTCCAGAGTTATGGTATTTCTAACTTGAGCTGGGTGGATAATTGATTTTTTGGTTCACCTCTTGAACTGGAGAACCACAATAGTGACAAAAAATTCAGTTATGCACAAAAATTCACATAGGAGTTTTATGATTTGAGTTGTTTCCCCTCACACAAATGAAAATCAGAGCTTTTTTGTTTAGTTCAACCCAAATTGTCCACTTTTACCTGGACTTGTTTGTTTTGGGCACCCTGTAAAGGCAGCAATGCAAGAGAAAGGCAGATTCACATAACTGCTGGGGGAGGGGTGGGGGGAGGTTGTATTTTTCTCATCAGTTGAAGATATTTGAACTTACATCCTGAACTTTCAGTTGGAGAAGAGACTTGAGAGAACTGAACGTGGATCTCCTGTGTTGCAAGTGGGTTTTGTAACTAGGACCCGCTTGGTAAAAAGGGGCATCAGGGCTTGCTATTACTAATCAAAAGTTTCAGGAATAGAAAAACAGTTAAAAACTGGACAGTTGCATATTGCATAAATTTTCTTCTTTCTCAGTCAGTGGTTATTTATCCCAGTTCCTCAGGTTTTCCCCTTTCTGATATGATAGTAGCCTTTGTGATACATCCTGGCAATTTCTAAAAAGCAAGTCACAAAGTTAAAATGATACGATTTGTAGGAAGGTTTCAGAAATTCCCTCAAAACACTTGTTTAGCTTGCTTTTTCTCCCTCTTGCGATTGCAGTTGAACATATGAGAAAATTACAATTTTATCAGTAAGTCTGTTGTATAGACTGTCAATGAACCAATAATAACAATACAATGACACAGTAATACAATACAGTATTAACTTTTTTCCCCCTCCTTTTTTGGATCCAACTCTGTTTCCCCTTAGTCAGATGGGAGAGGGAGCTCTGTAGTTGCAGAAAACGTAAAATGAAGAAAACTGGGGAGGGAAGGGGTAGATACCTGAGGACAAAACGTATTGGGATAAGAATAAATGTAAACTAGGGTAAGGGAAAAGAAGGTTTCATGTCAGAAGCATTCAGGGGAATGATCTCCACTTCCTTCCTTTCTTCCATTTCCTCTCCCTTTCTCAGCTCTCCCTCTTGCCCAGTTATCTTTGTTTTTTCCCCCTATACATTTCTTTGCTTTTATTATGGTTCTTTGTACTTCTTCCTAGTCTAGCCAATGTCCTCTTCCATAATTCCTGATGTTGATGGTGATTGCTCGGGTTTATAATCATATTAGCTGAGAGCCAGCAACCACGGAGCCCCATTGTGCTAGGTGTAATACCAGCTTGGAGGAGTATGTGATCATTGCCCTGACAAAGCTCAAATAGGAAATGATATAGGAATGGGTAAATATATGTGAACAGACAAGGGAAGGATGTGGTAGAAGAAGGGTGGTTGTGGGGTGGAGCTGAGTTGAAAAAAGGATATGAGGTTAGAGGGCTGATTGGAACTAATGTACGGTCAAAATATGGTAGTTGCCAAAACTGTTGAAAATTTTTTTGAATAAAAGGTGGTCTTAATTTCCCTCCAGCTGGGGCTTCTGAGTCGCTTCTCTCCGCAAACTTCTCCCCAAGGCCAAGTGTGAGGAAATAGGGGAAGCAAAGCAAGAAGTGGCAGAGAAGGAACAGCATTTATGGATGGGCAATGGTGCATCAAAGGGAAAATGAAAGACCAAGAAAAGGGGCCCTACAAATGTGAATACAGCAATGAAGTATGTTTTAACCAAATAGTAGATGTAAAAATCATGCCTTTGTGGGAAAAACAGCTAAAATATACACGTTTCGGCAGCGTAAGGACTGTTGTTGACTGTGAGGCACATGGGATCTTTGTTTCTCCTCCTTTTGCTGGACTTGGCTAACTGTGTCAACTTGGGCAAGCTACTAAGCCTGCCTGCATCTCAGTTTCCTTATTTGAGGCCAAATTCTCCTACTAAGTAGCCTCCTACTCCACACAGAGATTTGCTGATTTGAATGGAGCCCCTGCGGAGTGAGATACTTTTCAATACAAATAAAGTTTTGGAATCGGCCCTAATTATATTTATTACCTGCAGAGGAGTAATGTGAGACTTAACATGGTTTGAGACCCTCAGATGAAAGAGAAAGTATTTGGAATTGTTCTTTTTAATCATCTGCTGCCTTTTCAATGTCTACTTCATAGCTGTCCTAAAAGGGCTAGCTACTAAATAACAAATGAAAAATCCTTGTACATATTAACTAGGTTTGTCAGGCTCCTATGAATGGACCTCTGTGGAAAATATTATTTGCTGGGGGCTACTGAAGGAAGTCAATTTACCCTGCCCCACAGTGAGGAGCCATTAGATCTACCTCACGCCAAAAGTTGACAGATTGTACGCGACTCCGCTCCGAGTGCGGTGGTGGTGGTGTAAGGCAGTCGCAGATCTTCTCTTACGAACTGCAGTGAAAGCGCCTCTGCAAACTTAGCTTCGGCGCTTCGTTTCGTGAATGGTCTGATGCTCTTTGGGGACGTTGTGCATCCGTTACAAGCGGGTTTCCTACCGGTGGTTTAAATGATCAAATGATCATCCCGGGCTTCTAGCTGATGATGCCTTTGTGCCAACGCTGGACTGGCTGGCCCCGGTGTGAGCCTGCTGGTTTATAACATATGCATTGAGAGGGAAAAGGAGCAAATTAAACAGTATAGTTATTGGAGATTAATAAAAATAATAAGCTTTTCTTTTTGGAATTTTTTTAATCCAGTGGGCATGAAAATGTTGAACATTTTATGGCCGCTCTGTACGAATATGTGCATATATTTCAAAAAGTAAACTTGCTTTCTCCATGTCACTGGGAGGCAGGGGGAAGAGGGGGGCGGTGGACCTAATCAAACTGTTGTGGGGTCAAAGCCTCGTGGTTTTTAAAGGCCCTTAATGTTGTCCAGCTGCAAATTAAAGGAGGGGAAAAAAACAAAACAAAAAAAAAGAAGAGCGAGGGAAAGGAATTAGGGCTGGGGAACTGGAAAGAATGGAGTATAGATATGTGGTTGCGTGGGGGTGTGTGTGCATGCGTGTGCTAAAGAACAAAGAGACCAGTTTTTTTTTTTTTCCCCTTTATTCCCCCCCT
>NW_009647222.1:6239824-6240702 GCF_000708025.1 Charadrius vociferus
CGTGTCAAAGGTCCATTACCTGATTGCCTTCCCCGCCTGCCAGATTTTTATCTCGGTAATTGGAAGTGCCGCGGAGGCTGCGCTCCGCCAGGCAGCCGAGGGGGCTCTGCCGCCGCGCTCCGTCCACCTTGTTATCGGGGGCTGTCTGGGCAGGGGGGATCGGAGAGATCCTCAGCGGAGGGACTCCTCTCGCTCACCCAGAGTGGGGGGGGAAAGGGGAGGGGGGTAAAAAGAAAACAAGAGAAGCCCTAGTAGAGGAAAGGAAAAGTTTATTTTTGTTGTTGTTTGTGCGTGTGTGTGCGTGCGCGCCCGCTGTTTTGGCATGTGGCTACCTTTTCCCTTGCACACAACAGGGCTGTTTGATGGAGTTTGGAGCTGAGGAAACTTTGGGTTTGTTGCCAGGACGGTTCGCAGCACTTTGTGGAAAGCAAGAGCTAACAGTGAGACCGACAGAGTGAGTGACAAGTTGTTTACAGGTTTCCTTGAAGGGGCCTCTGCTATATTTCAATCTGTCAAAGTTGCTTTTCTTCCCTCAGAACAATGCCTGATTGTTGTGCGGGGTGGTTTGGGTTTTTTCTTTTTTTTTTTTTTTTTTTTCTTTCCCTCCCCAAAGAGAGAGAAAGAGGGAGAGAGAAAGCGAGAGAGCGGAGAGGGAGGGGGGAAGAGAAAGGAATGAAAATTCTGCGGAGCACAGATGCCTTTTGGTAACATTTTTATGTGTCTAATCTTTTTCTCCCCTATTTCAACTCCGAGAGAGTTGATAACTGTTTCAATTTAATCAGTCCGCTCTTGTTTTATCTTCTTTCTCCACTGATCTTCCTCAGCGCAGGGGATTTGCTCCTGGTTTGCCGGTTTAGGTGGATTGTCGGGCGCTTCTC